>NW_022196910.1:13255240-13259246 GCF_008632895.1 Mastomys coucha | reverse complement strand
GCAATGATTGTAAAAGCCTCATGCCATTTTTAAAGAAATACACTCAGATTTTACACCACTCGTGTGTAATCTGTTTGTCCAAAGCCGAATCCCGTGCCCACCTGGCCAGAACCCATCGTCCCACAGAATAAGGGACCCCGCAAGAAACCCAGTCCGTGGCAACTAACCATCCTGAAACAGGGTCTCAGTAAAAGTAATTAAGAAAAGGAAAGAACCCTGAATTTCAAGGTGGGCCCTGAGCTCAGTGACAGTGTCTTTATAATAAAAGATACAGACATAAGATGAGAACACAGGTGGCATGAAGGTCATGTTAAGTCAAGGTCAGATGTGGGGGATGTCACCCCAAGCTGACTCAAGCAGAAGCCACCAGGAGTCATGAGGGAAAGAAGGACTCCATAGATGCCACAAGAGTGTGGCCTTGTGGGTTACTCTGGATTGTCTTCTGACTTCCAAAGCTTCAAGACAATGAACTCCTATTGTTTGAAGCTATCTAGCTAAAGAGAAAGACACACCCACACTGAAGCAGGCCGAGAAACCAGGAGACTGAATGCTCGGAAGTCCTTGTGGTCTATTTTCCCTCCAAATCACAATTACTGTGTTAATACCACCTCTGTTATGGACTGAGCCTCAGACATCCGAGGTATTCTAAAATGCACAAGGGTTAAAATGGATAAAAGAAAGTTCATAAAGAAAAATTTCCAGGTCTTACCTCATCTACCACTTTGGAAAAATAATGTAGTGTAGAAATTACTTCTTCATCGCCTTTGCCCAGTGCAAAATTCTAGAATAAAGAAAGTTTAAAAGTCGGGTGTTAAACACATGCAGGAATTCACTTGGAAACTCACCCCCAAACTCCATACTGCCACCCGCTTCCTTTCTTCTCCCAGGGACACAGTGGAGGCAGTCTGTCTGAGAGGTGTACCAACACCCCTGCCTGGTCACACCATTTATCTGAACAGGATGGTATTTTTAGGGTTCTGTCCTGGTGGCTGGTACTGAGTAGATTGGCCTTCTTGGAGACCAGGACCCTCAAGAGTAGTTGATTAGCTTGAAGGATCCTCATGGAAGGTTCAGGATGATCTCAGGTACAGTTTATCAGCGGTAAAAGATAAAAGAAAAAGGCATAGAGGAAAGGAAGAGAGAAGGAAGGTGGAGGGAGGAGACAGGGACCTTTCTTCAGGGTGCCTCTGGAGATCCTGTAAGGGGCCTCCTGGGTTCCTGGGCACTACACTGCTCTGCACAGCCATCGTCAAGTTACCTGTTTTTCATATGCCAGCAGCTGCCTCGAAAGCTGCTGAGTGGCCAGGCACATTTCGTTCTGTGGAGAGAAGAGCAGAGGAGAGCATGTCAGCTTTGTGGGTGTCACTGACACGGGCCACCTCAGAGCAGCCCTGACAAGGAATATGGATGCCTGGGAAGTGATTGTTTTCCCTTCTAGACAGGATCTCACTATGTAGCCCAGGCTATCCCGAAACTCAAGAGCCTTCTGGCTCAAGTCTACTGGGATTATCGGTTTGCACCACCATAACTGGAGATTTTATCTAGGCAACACTTAGAGGACCACACCGATGCAAATCCAAAGCTTTCAAGCTTGCTTTAGAACAAATAAGGCCCTTAACAAACGGTTCCTTCTTCTTATTCAGTCAGTACAGCAAAGGAGCACAGACACCGTCCCAGTCCTCTGAGGTGAGGGAAGGGGTCAGCAGAGCCTTGGCTACACGAATGAGGAGGGCTGCAAGGGAAAGACATGGCTGTGCCAGGAGGGGGACATGCCCAATGAAGCAAACCCTACAGGAAGCCAGGGAGCCAGCCAGGAGAAGCAGCTTCCCAGAAAGAGGAACCAACACTGGGGACATTCTCAGGAGCTGCCTGTGGATGGCAGCTAAACCAGAGCTGCAGAGCAGAGACCACAGCCACTCCAAGACTCGGCCCAGCTTCAGCTCTTGCTGGAGGGGTCATGGGAAGGGTGTGGCCCTGGGACCTGGCACCAGTGACATCTGTGGAAGAACCATAGGCATCCCCAAGCTCCAGATGATCAGAGGGAAGCACTGCCTGAGGAGCCGCGCCGTCTAGCAAGGCTCTCATGCCAGTCCAGCCTGTTCCCTATCCTGCCATCCTCTAGCCTGTCCTCACTGTCCTCCTCCTATCAATGTGGCAGACCTAGAATGCATGACTCTTGCTTCTAGGCTATGTTCAAGCTGCTTACCATCTCAGAGTTATTCCTAAGGCTGTACCAAAGCAGAGTGTGTCCCAGCAAGAACAGGCCACGAGGCTACTTTCATGGTCTTGGCCTCCACACATTCTTTCTCTGCAGCTGCTAGTCCTTCAAGGTCAAGTCCTGTACTCAATGGGACTTTGTTGTTTGTCTGTCTTACTTTGCCTGACCTCCAAAGCCATTTTCTGAGACCTTCTCAACAGAACAGGCTATACTCCCCAGCTACCTCCATCGGTCCTACAGAGCAGGCATGACTGTGAAACAAGGCTCTCTCCCGCCTTCCCATAATAAACCATGCAGGCCCTGATGTTAGCTACCTTACCCTGCCCTCTGTGTCCTTCTCCTTTTCCTACAAGGAGCAGTCACAGGGCCAAGGAAGCAGGTGAACAAACACACAGGACTCTGTCCTTTGTTTACAAAGGGACAGGCAACATCTAACATACAGCATGTTTGATGAAGAAAGTATATGAGCAGGTCAAAAGATTAATCTAAACTCCAAGTTTAAAACAATATCTGCAGTCCAACTATGAGCAAAAACTACTGCCTAACTATATAGGGCTCTATCACAAATGACAATAAAATACAGAGCCCAAGGAAAAGTGGCAGATCCACCATCTATAGCAGTGATGCTCTTGTCTACAGGTTACAGAAAAAGTCCCTTGCTTCCACTAAGATGAATTTGTCTCAGATTGGCATCTGCCTGAGGCTCGTCCCTGGGGGTTGGGATTGGCACACTGAAGAATTATTAAATACTGTCTCTCTCTTCTTCTCTTCTCTCTGCACCTGTCCTTTCTCTCTTTCTCTTTTCCTACCCCACCTCCCCATGGCAACTCCCATGCTTCAATTCTTGGTGCCAGTGAACTCACCCAAGAATTGCTTCCCAATAAACCTGCCTTTAATATATATATATATGTGTATATATATATTATATATTATATATAATATATATATATATATAACATAAAGTCATTAAATAGCAGCTAATACTGACAGGGTGCTTAGTTTAAACTGGAAACTATACTTTATGTGTTATCTCATTTAATCTTAATATTCCTGTAATGTGTTTTTTAAATTATGTATGTATATATTTATTTAATGTATGTGAGTACACTGTCTTCAGACACACCATAAGAGACCATTGGATCCCATTACAGATGGTTGTGAGCCACCATGTGGTTGCTGGGAGTTGAACTCAGGACCTCTGGAAGAGCAACCAGTACTGAGCCATCTCTCCAGTCTCCCTGTAATGCAGTTTTAAATAGTATATTTTTTTATTTATGTGTAAGTGTGTGCATATACGCAGCTGTTTGCGGATGCTCATGGAGGCTGGAGGAGGGCCTCAGATCCCTTGGAGCTGAGTTACAGGTGGCTTGGAGCCACAGTGGGTACTGAGAACCAAACCTGGGTGCCCTGGAAGGGCAGTGAGCACTTTCTTAACTGCTGCAGCCCCTCTACAGGACAGGGCTGAATGACTAGCAACTTCACAGATGAAGCAGAAACTGAAGCACAAAGAGGCTGAGCTGCTTGTCAAGTGTCACTAGCTAGTTGGTGGCATGACAGTGACATGAGTTCAGGCCAGTCTAATTCTAAGCTCCACACTGTTTTCCACAATCTCCTCTTTCCCTTCAGCATCTCACTGAAGCTCAGGCTGGCCTCCCGCTCGCTATGGATTTAAGGATGACACACTTCTGGTTTTCCTGGTCTCACCCCTCACCTCTCCTGGCCTCACCCCTCCTGGCCTCACCCCCACCACTCCTTGTCTCACCCTCCACCCTTCCTGGTCTCATCCCT
>NW_022196910.1:13216198-13254800 GCF_008632895.1 Mastomys coucha | reverse complement strand
TCACCCCTCACCACTCCTGGCCTCACCCCTCACCACTCCTGGTCTCACCCCTCACCATTCCTGGTCTCATCCCTCACCACTCCTGGTCTCATCCCTCACCACTCCTGGTCTCACCCCTCACCATTCCTGGTCTCATCCCTCACCACTCCTGGCCTCACCCCTCACCCATCCTGGTCTCACCCCTCTCCACTCCTGGCACTCTCCTCATTCTATACCTCCTTCATATTGGATCCTTCACAAAACAGTCAATAGACATAATAACCACCCCCAATGGTCAAACCGAGCAAGGGCCTCAGATCTTCAAAAGCACTTCTGTGTTCCTGACGAGTGCTCTGAATATATGTGAAAACTTTCTAGGGAGCTGCTGGGTAGCACTGAGCTCTTGGCGAGTGGATGGCACTCAGATGCCAAGTACACAACTCCACAGGACCTCAGCGGGGTAGGACACAGCACACAAGAGCACAGCAGCTGCCTGCCACAGTGACTGGGGACAGGTGGCCTCTGCCAGGTCTAAGCTTAAAATACTTTTATCTGTTTGGTACAGCAGGCAGGAGTGACTGCTCCTCCCACAGGACTCACATGGGGCCTGCCTGCCCAGAACTGAGCACAGTGGGCAGGGCAGTGTCCCCACTGCACGAAGGCTTCATAAAGCACCCCTCCAGACTCGGCTAATGGACCTACACCCTGGGAATGGACAAAACCTGTGACAGTGGGAGCTCTCGGCCAATATTCAGCCAATGTGCAAGTGGTAGGTCTAAGAGGGCCTCTTGTTAGGAACACAAAGCTCACTCTTTCCTGGGAGCAAGACAGCAAGAGAGGTGGTCCAGCATTTAGATTCTAATGGCATTCTGAGAGTAACATCATGCTGTGTGTGCGTGCGTGTGTGTATGTGTGTACACACATGCACGTGCAGACATGTGTGTTTCTCTGGTGTACTGGAACCCAGGACCTCAAAGTTAGGCAAGGCTCCACATCTGAGCTACAAATTTGACATGTGTCCTTCTTTTCATGGTCCTGGCTGGCTTTTCATGGCTCTTGGGCCACTGTCTACACTTGGCTACTTCACATTAACCCTTAAAAGCAAGTTAGGGCTGCCAGTATGGCTCAGTGGCAGAGCGCATGGTTAGCATGCAGGAGGACTTGGGTTTGATCTCCAGCATAAGAAAAAAGAAGACAAGTTAACAAAGAGTTTGCAGACAGCTCCTCCTATGTCAAAGAACCTCTTGTTCAGTTGACAAGGCAGAGACAAGGGGCTAGCGAGCCTGACTGGCAAGCTTACCTTCTGGCAAAGGAATGCTTGCCTTACCATGCCAGAGAGGCTTACTGCTCACAGAGCTACCCGAAACCACCAACAGCCTCCGTGGGCAGCACCGCCTATGGCAGCTATGAAGGCTGGGGTTTAGACTGAGGTAGAGGAAATCTACTTGGGGTCGGTCACAGGCAGCCATGAGCTTAGATGTCTGTTCCAAGTGGTATAGATGTGGCCTGAAGTCAAGAGGTTGATAGGAACATTCAGGCTAGTCCCCAAGACCCACAGTGGAGAAGAAGGTGGGCCGACATGCTGGCAGATGGCGATGACCTTCCGAGGAGCCATGGGAAGCAGGCATGAGGTGAGCAGATGAGTGTGTGGAGGCAGGGTTCCCTGTGGCTCAAGTGGAAGACAGCAGGGATGGAGGAGAGAGCTGACGGGCTGGTCAGGAGATGACGTGAGAGCCTTAATGAGATACCAAACCACACCTGAGTGCCCCAGCAGGACTGTGCTGGGCGTGGTGAGGAAGCCAGAGAAGACAGAAGTACCAGGCCTCAGCTCGGGAGTGAGGAGCATGGATTTCTGATGACAAGGGTTCAGCTGGGATGGCAGCTTCCAGGTAGAGGAGACCCGCACCCAGTCCCATGCTGGGCATCAGAAAGGCACCTGACTGAGGCTAGCAGTCTATGGGACAAAGAAAGCCCTCATTACCCCTTCCCTGTTCTGACTACTAAGTGCACAGGACACTGGGCACACAAGGGCCCTCTGGCTAGGAAGGGAGAGAGGGTGGGAAGGAGTGGAGTTAGAGACACTCTGTAGACTATGACGTCAGTGAGGGGGTCGAAGCAGATCCTGAGAACAGTGAGCTGTGTAGATGGCCTGGCACACTGGTGAACAGCAGAGCCACACTGGCAGGATAGCTGGCCCACAGCTTTCTGCACTCACTGTGCTTGCTGGGGGGGGTTCACCTTTGCTAGTGGCCATCGGGAGCCACAGGAGCATTCTGGGATGGGGAAGAGGAAGGCTATAAAACAAAGAACTGAAGCCAGGAAGCCTTCCTGTGGAGAACCACTGCCTCCCGGAAAATCCTGAAAACTCTCCTTATACAGTGGCAGCAGGCAAGTCATTGGGAATCAGAAAAGCAGGAGTTACAAAGGAGATTCAGGCCCTGGCTGGCCATCGCTGGTGATCCTGCACACCACTCAGGAAGGGCTGAGAGAATTCTGGAGAGCAGAAAGACTGAAGACAGACAGCTCCTTGGAAGAAGACAGAATTAAGGGAGGAGGTTGAAGGAAGGCTAGGAAAGGGCTTGCTCCAAAGGAAGAGGACCATGGGGGTTCCAGAAGACTGGGTGTTGCCATGAGTGAAGGCTGTGTGCCAAGCACTAGACGGGCCCCAAGGCAGGTGAGGTGGAGAGGCCATTACTGTTGCTAGGTCCCAGAGGATGGCTGCTGGGGCTCATCTCTGCAGACAACCCAAGGACTGGAAGAAAACTCCCAGTGGCATCCACAGTCACAGAGCAAGCAGCCAGGACTGGGGTTCTGGCCTGTTAAGTCCAAGGTTAGTGGTTAACTCTATGCTTAAAGAGGACGAGTCAAAGTGGCCTTTGACACCACAAAGGCCTCGGAGGAGGCTGCGGGATGAAGCCCTGTGGACCCCGCGTGTAGACAGCCATGGTAGGCTCTGTGAAGCTGCTTCCTGAGACCTCTCAGCTCTGCTCCTCACACCTGAAGCCGCAAACTGCTTCTCAGTCTCAACCAGGGAAATAAACCTGTTTGACTGTCAGGACTATGAAATGTGTTCATTAAAATAATCTGGATTTAAAACTAATGAAAGGAGGAAAGTCACTCTGGGTTCAAAAACTGGGCCCTACCTCCAACAATTAAAGAGTTAACAGGCTTGGAAGCCATGCTGTTCTATCTGGACAGGAAAAGCCTCTGAAAGGCAAACCCTTAACTGGGGCTGACCAGTTTGTCAGTGGGGTCCAGTGTATCGAGAATACAGTACCATGCCCAGGAGTGACTTCAGGCTTTTCTGGTTCTGCCACTTATCAGCTGTGTAGCCTGAAGCAATCTACACAACTTCTCTGAGTCTTAGATTCTTCATCATATAATAATCTTTAATTAGGAAAGCTAAATGAGGTAATGTGCAGGAGGTACCTGACCTGGTGTGTGACATTTGTGTGTGTCTAAGGAATAGAAGAACCCTGTCTGGCTCCTACAGGCTTCTCCCTTGGGTGTCACAAGCTCACACCATGGATGCTTACTGTTCTCATTGCTTCCCAAAGGCATGGCAACATGTGCAACTTAATCAATCTCTCTCTCTCTCTCTCTCTCTCTCTCTCTCTCTCTCTCTCTCTCTCTCTCTCTCTCTGTCATCCCCTCTCTCTCCATCTATTGTCTATTATCTATCTATCTATCTATCTATCTATCTATCTATCTATCTATCTATCTATAAACTATTGTCATCTAAAGAATATTTCCTTTAACATTTATTTGGTGTGTGTGTGCAAGTATGTGAAGTTAAAGACAGCTTTTGGGAGTCAGTTCTCTTCTTTCACCAGGGAATTAAACTCTGGTCATCAAGCTTAGTGGCAAATACCTTTACCTGCTGAGCCATCTCTCCTGCCCAAGAACGTTGCTGTGTTTAAGTAACTTTACTCCCCTTCTCTCTTATCTTGGCCTCAGCTTGAGATTATACTGTTTCCACATCTAAAAAAGGATTTTAGGGTCCACAGTTTTCAGATCTGTTTGGGATGTACTATTTCTATGCTCCTCAAGTTTGGTGAAGAGCAGCTTCAGAGCTGGCTGTGGGGGTGCACAACTTCATTCCAGGCTGCTCAGAGCTGCAAAGTGAGACCCTGTGTCAACAAACAGAAAAATGAAGGAAAATCCCCAAACAGAAAAGAGCAGCTGCAGAGATGTGGCTGGGTTACCTGGGTTACCGGCTTTGCTGAGGGTAAGTGAACAAGCCCACTGTAACCTTGGTTGCCACTTAGAAGAGATCCACTAGGGGCTGGAGAGAGAGGTCAGCAGGAAAGAGTGGCTCTCGACCTCTTATAAGAGGTTAGATCCCCAGCTCCAGGGGATCTAACATTCTTTTCTGGTCTCCAGGGGCAAACACACATATGTATGTATACACACACATACACACACACATCACACACATACACACTGATACACAGCACACACAGCACAAACACACACACTGACACACATCACACACAGAACACACATATACACACAACACAACACAGCCATGTGGGATCATATTGGCCAAGGATTCCGGAGGAAGGGTCGATGGAGCTTCAACCCCAAATACCTCAACCTTGAGGAAAGCAGGTATGGCCTCCCTTCCTACCCCCCAACCTGGCTCTATAAAGGTAGCTCATTTAGATCAACCCTAGCAAGAATTTATTACCCTGACAGTTACTAGGCTTCACTCCTTGTTTAACCTTTTAAAGTCCCAAGCCCCACCCCACCCCATCCTACAGCCCCTGAGTACGTAGAGGAAGCATTTTTTAAGGCCTCTGCCCTGGCCACTGTACACAGTCACACAAGCCTTACCCAGAGCTCCTGGCCACTGCTCTCTCTCTCTCTCTCTCTCTCTCTCTCTCTCTCTCTCTCGCTCGCTCGCTCTTTCTCTCTCTCTCTCTCCCTCCCTCTCTCTCTCTCTCTCTCTCTCCCTCTCTCTCTCTCCCTCTCTCTCTCTCCCTCTCCCTCTCTCCCTTTCTCTCTCTCTCTCCCTCTCCCTCTCCCTCTCTCCCTCCCTCTCTCTCTCTCTCTCTTACACACACACACACACACAGAGAGAGAGAGAAGAAAAGAGAAATAATTTTAAAACTTTATCTAAGTTATTAAAACACTGTTCCCAGACCAACAACCAGAGTGACTTGTCTTCCACTAGAGGAGAAAGGTGGGCTGTAAGAACTGCTGGCTTCACTAACCCTGCCAAACCAGGCAGCCTTCCTGACCACAGTCAGAGCCCTACTCCCCGGTCCCCATCTCAGTATGATAGTTGAGAAAATGAGCTAAGCAGCCCTCTCCTAAGCCTGAGCGAGTCCAATATTAAAAAAATAAAACAACTCTAAACCTACTTTGGAAATAAAGAATTATCAGACACATGGATTTAAAGCAAGTACCCTATCAAATTACTGAATGCAAAGTCTATGCCAACTTAGCTGCATATATATCTTCATGTTCTTGTTCAGGCCCCTCAGGCCTCTTGAACTTACTTGGCCAGTAGTCTGAAAGCAACAGAGAGCCCTAAACAACAAGCTTTTGCTCCATTAGTAATGCAATATGCTCACCTTCTCTGTGGTGAACAGCCACGATGGGACTCACTTAGTTCCTAGCCTGGGCAATGGCTTTTCTGCCAGCTAAGAGACAAAATGGGGCCACACGGACTGTTGCCTTGAGATGCCAACCAACCCCCTTGCTAACTCACAGGCTCATTCCAGAGGTTAAACCAAAAGCTCCCTCAAACCAGCCAAAGTAGGGGGGAGGGGTCTGCCCTCAGAACTCTATCTACTTCTCTTTCTTTTTTAGAAACAGTCACTGTATTGTCCTTTGTGGGAATAAACAACAGTAAGTTCAGCATTACTACACTGCATGGACATACATGTGACTGTATTTACACAGTCTTTAACTCCATTAGATAACTTGTGTCCTAATCTTCAGAGAAGGCACTCTGTTCTACTGGGTATATAAGAAATGGTTTAATAAAAAACTACCTAATCTTGTAATTATCAAATTAATGTGTTAGGACCTGAATACAAACCCCTACAAATTCTCATCTACAGGACTGCACCTTTCAATATTTTATCAAATACCTTTGTTTTTGCCAGCTAGAAGCCATGTTTACTTATAGGACAGAGAACTAATATATAGATGTGTACATTTATAGATATCCAGCACATAACTTACTTCTATGATATAACTAGTGCTGGTAAAAATAAAGAGGACATTATTTATGAATTCAGTATTTGGCAGCTATGTCTGTATGTTAAATCACCAGTCTTCATTTTATTCCTGACATCATATTAGCAGCAGCATTAACTTCAGACTCTTCATTATGTTCCCAAACACCCTGGGCTTTCTCTAAATGATTCTGTGTTTGCATACCCCAACGTGCTTCTCCCCAGAGAGCAACTTGTGTCCCAGTTCCCAGTCAAAATTTCTAGCTTCTATTCTGAGACATCAACTTTAAACTTCACTTTCTCTACTTTTTCTTGGTCTTCCTCCTTCTAAACTAAGCCCAGAGGACCCTCACCAGAGCAGACTGATTAAAAATACCCATGTCTTACCAGCCACATAAATTGCTTTTAAAATATAATAGTAAAAAAAAAAGCAACCCCCCCAAAAAAACAACAAAAAATCCTATGTCTTCCTAAAACAAACAACAAACCAAAGAACAAACAAAAACCAAACTCAACTAATACAATTCAATATATCGAAATGTAAACTATCTAAGGATTAACCTGAAACAAAACCAAGACAACCGGGGTGGCAGGGTGGCCAGGATGAAAACATAGAAAAGTATTACTGTATACACATCTCAAGGCAAGCAAAACACTCCCCGGCCTTTCCAATAAACCTGAAAAGCCACGGCCCTGCCTGTGTGAATCCGGAAGCTGCTGCTGGCCAGCTGTCTCTAGAGCATTTGCACAGTTCTGCAGCAGTAGCCAGAGGGAGGAGGGCGCTGGCCAGTCGACAGCCCACATGATGGTCATGTGCTGTGAGTTGGAAGCTGGGCTCCAGCCTCTCAGAATGCAAGACCTACTTAGCTTTGGCACAAAGTACTTTTCTGGCTCAGAAGAAAAAAATGTGTAAGGAAGTGTTTTGACTCTTCAGCAAATGGTTGTGACAGACTCGGGAAGGCGGAGCAGAGGCTCCAGGGACTGGGGGACATAGAGCCACTTAAGTGTTGGGTCTTGAAAGCATTGAATAGGAGACAGGATCACTATATTCAGTTACTAGATAGCAAGTAAGAAGGTCAAGGATAAGTACAGTCAATTTTTTTCTATTGTATTAAATTTGGAATATTCAGAGGAAAATAGAAAAACATTCAGTATAAGTAATGAAATAAAATCTGAGAAAGTCATCATATTTTCCCAAATTCTGAAATGCTTATCAAAACAAATGAGCACTCAAGATCACAAACAAGAACGTAACTCTTCGCAACATTAAAACTATCTGCATGGTCTGGGACTACGGCTCAATAGCAGAGCACTTGCCTAGCACGCCACAAGGGCCTAGGTTCAATTCCTAGCACCACAACAAACTATTTTTGAGATAGAGTCTAACTATGTAGCCCTGGCTGGCCTGGAACTCACTATATAGATCAGGCTAGCCTAAAAATTCACAGAGGCCCACCACACCTAGCCTAACACACGTTCTAATTACTAAGTGACTCTTGCCTGATGCTACAGTTTGTAAGGCTCTATCTCTAGCCCTGACCTCTAGCTCTAACTTTCAGAAAGACTCTTCTCTTACTTCTGGGCCCCATGGACCCTCAGACCTAGTGCTTCAAGGGAGAACTGTGAGCTGGGTATGGGGGCACATGTCTGGAACCCTAGCACTCGGGAGGCAGAGGCAGGAGGATCAAGGGTTGAAGGTTATCATCAGCTACAAACTGAGTTCCAGGCCAGCTTAGTCCATATAAGACCCTGTCTCAGAAAAACCAAAAAGACAGTGATACAGTCCATGCCACCACATGCAGTTTGCATGCACACATCCATGTGCCTCTGACTCTTTCTGTGTTCTCTCCTGTGGCTGAAGTCAAGGGTCCGGATAGTCTCTCTGTCTCTCTCCACTGACATACAGGAATTGTACATATTCACAGGTAACAGTAACACTGACATTCTGTACAGTGTGCACCCTGTAACCATCAAATAAACAAACTACTCTCCCGTTGGAGGCCCACCTGATACAGCTTGGATCTCAGATGACCCCAGAGGTAAGTTACCAGCTTGTGGCATCCCTGAGCGAAGAACTGGGGTCTAGTGAAGGAAGTTAGGTCCCTGGAGTGTGCCGTTAAAGAGGACAGTGGAAGTCAGGCCTTCTTCTACCTCTTGCCCACCATCAGGTGTGCAGCTCCCTCCACCCCTATCCTCCCAGTCTCTCCCACATCACCATGATGGATTCCCTCACCACAGGCCCAAGTGCAGATGTACTGAACTGAAGTGCTGAGCCAGATAGCCCAGCTCACCTTGGAAGCTGATTTTCTTGGGTGTCTTGTTACAGTAACAGAAAGCCAACTTACACACCAGCACAGCTCTTCTGGGGGAGGTTAGCCTCTTCCCTGGCCTTCAGACATTCAGTAGTAATCCTCTGTCTCCTAACCAGTGTTAGCTCTCGAAGGGTAAAGACTGGGGCTTCTTCTCATTGTGAATAATGACTAATGACTATACACAATTGTATTTTTAAACTTTTCAATTACTTTTCTTGGGGAGTGTGTGTCTCTGTGTTCACGTATTTATATGTGTAGATGTGCATGCTAAGGCACGTGTATGGAGTTGGGTCTCTCCTTCTACTCTATCAGTTCTGGGGATGGAGCTCAGGTTGTCATGCTTGGTGGCAGGTGCCTTGACCTGCCATCTGGCTGGTCCCACTCTGTAGGGTCATGAAGAGTCCCACACTGATGCCTGTGGTACTCACACTGTTTATATCATCGGTGGGCAGGAGGAATGTGAGCACACATAGATGGCAGTCAGCAGCATCCATGAAAACTGCCCACGTCACCAACACTTCCACGTGTAAGCATCTGTACGTGACTCGTTTCCTCCTTGGACAGTGATATATGTGGCAGTTCTTGTTTGTAAAAGCTTTGCTTCTGCTACTCGGCAATTTATTCTCCCTGGGTTTGCAAGCCAAGATATCTGTTCCTCAAAACAAAGAGGCTACCTCGTCTTCAGAGGGAAGCCTTGGAAAGCCATCTCCACCCGCCCACGCTGACATCCAAGACTGCCTGATTATGAGAAAGACAAAGAGCGTCGAGACACTGAGCCCACACATTCATAAATGTGGAGGCTCCATGTTTCCCTTTGGGGTTGGATTAAAAAGATAATTAAAGCAGTTATGTGGGTCCCCTCCTGATTCTAGTCACAGAAAGATCCCAGCACTTTCTCAAGGAAGGATAACATGCCTACAAAACAAAACAAAACAAAACCTCAAACCCAATTCTGATATGTGTACATGTTCATGTACGGAGCGAGGGGGGGTGTCACAGTCACATACACACATGTGTGAATGTGTATATAGAGGCCAGGAGTCAATCTCACTTGTCCTCTCTTGTCCTACTTTCATGAGACAATCTCTCATCTGGGACTCACAGATTAGGCTAGGGTAGCTGGCCAATATGTTCTAGGGGTCTGTCTGTCTCCATCCTCCAGTGTTGGAAAGACACTAGCACAATACTGAGCCCAGATTTGTAATATGCATTCTGGGGTTCCAACTCAGGTCTTCACTAAGCCACCTTCTTAGCCAATGATTGATTTTACATGAGATTTTTCTGACTCTGAGGGAAGGGTAGTTGTCATACCTGTGCGCCATAGACACGCTGCATGGCCTGCAGCAGCTGGTTGGTGTAATCTGTGAGGGTGCCAGCATCTTCTTCAAATACACTCAGTAAGGAGCGTGCCTGCAGGCAAAGAAGAAGGGTCAGTCTTCACTCTCAGCAACGGTTATGAAGGAGGGACAAACAGGCAGCATAGGAAGTGCCTGGACCTGGGAGGGAAAGTGTCTGCTGAACTCTGTGCTCACCCTTTCTACCAGGCTGCAGGAGAGTACACTTGTTCAGGAACAGAGAAGAAAGCCCATGCCTAGGGCGGGGCTTGTGGCTCAGTATACAGTACCCAACAATTAAGGCCCTGGGTCTCACTCCCAGCACCACCAGAAGGAACCATGAAGATGGAAGCACAATCCCCTGTGCTGGCTTCTGTGCCTACCTATACATGCGTCCACTCAGTAAACAGTCTCAGGAGAGACAGCCTCACAAGACCCCACTGTGCACCAGGTATGGGCACCTAGCACTGACGGCTTCACCACTCAGCCTCAACCTGCTGCTTGGTGTCTGTAGTCCAGGGCATCCTGCAGACTGGCATTGTTTCCTCTTAAGATAACACAGTCAACTTCCATGGCAGGGGCAGTAATGTGTGTGTGTGTGTGTGTGTGTGTGTGTGTGTGTGTGTGTGAGAGAGAGAGAGAGAGAGAGAGAGAGAGAGAGAGAGAGAGAAAGAGAGAGAGAGATTGAGAGAGGGGTGTGTGTGTGTGTGTTGTGTAGAGCTTTTAAGCTCATGGTCAGGAATCACAAATGTCCTGGCCCAGTAAACAGCAACCATTATGGTGGCCCCTTCTCTAAGAAGGAACTCTCTTCTGAGGGCAGCTGAGCAACTACAGTAACTGAAGTGTATTTCCCACCATTTCATACATGGTGCTAGGCATACTCTGAGTACACACTGAGCACCAGTGAAATGTTTATATACTGAGTGGTGTGGGAACAAGGGTCGAGGATCACATAATAGAGATCCACTCACATGTGTGAATTCTCAACAACAGGAGCTCAGTAAATAACCAAGGAGACAAAGAGGGCACAAACAGCAGCTAGTGAGGTCATACACACAGAATGCTTTGCAAACAATTCATTACTACTCATTATTTTCTTGCAAATGGGTTTCAGTTCCTTCTTCTTCTAATCCAGCTAAGCTAAAATAAAGGTTAGAAAGTGGCCTGCCTGGCTACTATGTTCTGACACCCCTGGGGGACTTCCTGCTGCTGGGCCACCACCTGGTGGGACCAGATACCCCCAGAGGCGTTAGTAAAATTCAAATCCAGAACAGGAAATGCTCCTGCACCAGGGTACAGACAATGGCTGCACCAAAGGACACATTTCAAGTAGAATGTGCACATATTTTCCTACTCCCTCCTTCTGTTTGTAAATAAACATCACAGCTACAGCTACTAGATGTCATGTTAACCTATTAACAATGACAGCAGGTAAAGATGACGATTCTAAATTCCTTATGGCATCTCTTCAAAGTATAACTTTTTGGTTGTTAAAATAGGAGAGCTGCGTTCGGCACTCGTGTGATTTGTCTTCCTGCTCTCAGCCAGCATGTGCTGAAACACTGTCCAGAGGACTGAGCGTTACTGCCTAGGAAAGTGACTCCAGGATCAGCATGAGCTGAGCCTGCTGGAGTCTCCAGGGAGCTGTGATGAGAGAGATGACATTTATTATGGAGAAAATGATCTCTGGTGCTCATAGCTGGTGCTCAGTGTCTAAACAGGTGGCTGCATTTTAACATGACAGCAATGTGCTTATCTAAGGAGTGCCATCCAACAGTACAGTTGTCTGAGTGGGCCCTTACCCAATGCTGCAAGGTCCCACCAAAGTCTACAAAGTTCAAATACCTTTCTTATTATAACTGGCATGCCTGAGAGCATAAGAAGTGACACAACTGGACTGCAGGCATTTTATTTTTTAAAATTATTACTTGTTCATTTAGCTGAATCCTATTTTTTCTCTTAATACTCTAAGGTATAAATTAAAGACGAGACTTGACTAAAAAGAGAAGGCTTATACATTGTCTTCCTCAAAGACAGCAGGAAGAACTCCATCGGAATTTCTTGTATCAGATACTGACAGGCACAGAACATTTATCACGTTTTCTAATGAAACAACTTCATAATCAGATACCACAGTTACATTAACCTCACTTTACAGGGGATGAAGCTGGGGCTCAGGGCAGTTATGAAATGTGTTCAATGCTGTTCAAGCTTCCTTTCTGCTGCTTATACGCTACAGCCCACACTGAGAGAAGTCAGGTCAGGATTCATGCAGAAACTATGGAGGAGTACTTACTGCTCACTCTTGGCCTCATGCTTAGGTGGTTCCTGATACAGCCTAGGACCATCGGCCCAGAGAAGGGTGCCGGCCCCCACCCCTGACCTGGACAATGCACTGGATCCTTCTACATCAATTAACAGTCAAGACAGTCGCCCAAGACCAACCAGATAAAGAGCTGATTCTAGGTTGTGACACGGACTATTAAAGTTCCTGGGGCTGAGAAGCAGAGGGGCTGAGATATAAATCCAGGTCCATCGCAAGGACAGTGTGGTCACCAGTATCAAACGTTTCATCAGTGGGTGTGTTCTGTGTGTCAGCTCAAGACACGGGCACACCCAAGCCAGATTCTCTTTAATCACCCCACATTCCATCTCTCACTTATAGCAATTAGCCAAAGAACTGCATCGTGGTAACTTGCCTTGTTTTAATCTTCTGGGCATTGGATCTAACTAGATCACCCCTGGCAAAGAATGGCCAGCTACAGGGGGACTGCTTTGCTGCTCCTGTTTGTTCATCAGCATCCACTCTGCTCAAATGTATGGGTGGAGAGGGGGATGCCATGATGTGCAAAGGAGTGAGGGTCAGGAAAAGCATGCCAGTTGCTCAAAGTCTCATGAAAAGGCCCAACGCTGCTGGGTGCTGTTAACAAAGACAGTATCATCAATCGGTGGCACACAGCTCATGCACATGGTAGCTCAGAGAGGCTGAATAAAAGCTCAAGGTAACAGTGGCAGGCTTGTGGTTTGACTCCATCCCTTTCTACTATCCCACATTCTCAGGAACCTTTGAAGCTAGACAAGCAAGACCAAGCACCCTGTGGGCCTGGCCTAAGCTCTGCTGGCATCCCTTTACCTTAAACATCCGGGTGTTACCTAATCAAACAGCCCTTCATTCTCAACAACACACAAGTGTGTAAGTGTCCAATTTCAATAGCACTTATAATTTGTGTCTTTAAAATGTAAGTTAGACAAAGATTGTTATCTCTCTAATTTGAGTTAGGCAGAGAAACATTTTAATAGATCCAAGTTTCCTGAATGGAAAATGTGTTATACACAGAGTTATAGGATGAATTCTCTACACAATGAAGCCATACAAAACCACCCCGCATGTTTGGAGGCATCTCACTGGGAGGAAGAAAGGCCTGATTGCTGGGGAGGACTGTTCCCAGAGAGGCCACTGCAGGATCTCAGAACCAAGTCTTTCATTTCTCTGTTTCCGCTATGCCAACTTCCAAAGAATCAAAGCATAATGCACAACACCAAAAAATGCAACAGCTTCATCCCCACCTTAGCAGGGAATTGTGCTGCATACAGGATGAGGGCACTCCTCTGAGGGATGCCAGATGCTGGGACTCTGAGCTGTGCCTCTGTCCCTATCTATTACAGCAGGACTCACGCTGTCCTGGAACAGCTGCTTATCTGCCCCAGGAACAGACTATGAGCCAGTCAAGGACAGCTAGCTATGCCTATCCAGTTGATGGTCATGTTTCCAGCAGCTAAGAGCCTGGTCAGCAAGGCAAAGGCTCACACACAGCAACAGGGAGACGTCTCTGCACCTCGTCTCATGTCTCAGAGGTCAGTGGAAAGAATGCATGCACTCGGACTAGTTCTGCAGCACAACATGCAACCCTGCACGCTGAAGAAGAGGAAATGAACAGTTGTGTCTAAGGCTGGTCAGTGTCTATTCAGCACTTCTTGGAGCACTCAAGTTCAAATACAAAAGCTTTTGTGTCCACTGAGTAAGCCCTGTGTAAACAGGCTACTCAAGCAATCCTCATAAGCCTTCCACCTCCAACACAAAACAGTCCACTGGGTCTCAGTATCTCTTTTCCTCCCTTGTGAATCAATAGGGGCAGAGGAAAGCCAGGTGCTAGGGAACAGGGCTAACTTAAACAGTACCCAAGGCTGAGGAAGTGGCTCAGTGAGAGAGCACTTGCCTACCTAGCACTGAAAAGCCTGCCTTCAATCCCCTGCACCACAGCAGCCGACCCCTTTATCCCTGTGGCCTGGGCTTCCTTACCTTACAGTTGATTTCTCTGCCCTTCTTACTAGATGACCTGTCTCAAAGGACTGTGCACATGAATAAAATACATTTAATTTAGAACAGTGCCTGGCACAAACCAGGGAGGATCCAGACCAGGCATGATCAACCTATAACCCAAGAGAGGCACTAGTGCAACACCATGCATAAAGGTTCTTAACTAATTTAGATTTTCTTCAATATCTCTGTAACTTGACTGCAATGTTCTCTGGTGTGAATTTTGGAGATGACAGCATAGCCCAGAGAAACCTAAAGGTTGGACAATCCTGAATTCTTGGCATTTGTTTCTGTGTTTAATTCTTTCACATAAAATAATAGAAATGGTTTCCATTCCATCTAGTTCTATGCCTTTGGATCTCCAGGGAGTAAAGCTGCAATTCAGTACATGCTAATGTAAAGAACAGTGTCAGCCATGCTCAGTGGGCTCTGAGAGACTCCTAAAGCTATCTTCTATCCCCCCAAAGCAATGACACTGACGGGAAAGAACCAGTCTCAACAGCAAGGACAAATTTCCTACAGGTGGCTCTCTGGGTAAAGGCACTCGTCACCAGGTCTGAGGACCTGAAATCAATCCTTGGAACCCACATGGTGGAATTACAGAACCGACTACCACAAACTGTCCTCTGACCTCCACATCCGCATACCCACATCCGCGCACATCTGTATCAGGGTCAGGAAATGTCACAGAAGAGGAGATGAGAGAATGAGGCAGAGTGTTGTGAAATGCTGTCACTGGGCCAGTAACTTCCACTCATGAACTCACAGCAGTGCAGTCACGTACATGAGGTGACGCCAGTCAGCAGTGCAGCCTGGGATGAAGCCCCAGAGGCCTCCCCTTAGCTGAGGAGCTACAAGCTGTTGGTGGCTCTGGGAAGGGATGGCCAGTTTTCTTTGGGGGTGTGGCTGTTGGGAGGTTGCCTTGGCTCCACTGGACGGCCCCACACCCATGCATAGGAACAGGGCACTAATTAGATTGTGTATGTTATTGGGGGGAGGGGAAAGGAGGACAGGAAAATGGGTGGAGGCACATGTTTGGGGGTGTCTGGAGAGAGGAGATGGGGAGATGATCTGATATAGATACGCTGTGTAAGTATAGGAAATTATTAAAGAATAAAAAAATATTTAAAAATACTCCTTACAGGAAAGGCAACATAACAACTGTCTGAATTAAATAAGGGATTTACCACTTTGCAGGGAAGCTAACTGTCTAAGACAGTTAGCTAACCTTTACTATAGACAAAAACATTTGTAAAAATTAAAAAAAAGAATATCAGATAGAAATAACAATGCCTCTAAACATCTCCCCCCACCCCTCAGACAAAAGTTAAAAGTTGCAAATCATACACTTTTAGACTGTTCCACTGCTTTCAAGACCATCTGCCCCACCTTCCTTTTTTTCCTGTGGAGTTTCTGCAGATGAGAACACTGGGTGATTAGAAGTAGAACTGCAGCCTGCCTAGGTCTCAGACTCGCTTATGCCACTCAGAAATGGTGCACACCCATTAGAGGCCTTAAAAACTCCAGACTGTGTGATGTCTATGTGACTAGCCTGGCTCAGCCACCATCAGGACTGGCTAGGGAAACAGTCTGTCTCCGACCTTCCATGTCACCAAGTACAAAGCAAATCGAAATCCCTATTCATAACCCCGGTGATTATGATTTCCATACACTTATGTTCAGATCCCAACGACAGGGGAGGATGGTTGAAATGCTTTCCAACAAAGGCTGTGGTCCAAAGCAAACACCTGACATCTAGAGCTGTATAAGGAAGCCTTTGAAAAATTAGCACAATACATGCTGGTCTATTTAAAAAGTTGAATCAGTTTAAAACAAAACAAAACAAAACCACAGGCTGGGCACGACAGCACATGCCTGTAATCCCAGCACTCAAGATGGAAGTTCCAGGCTAGCCTGGTCTACACAGCAAGTTTTCAGACCAATTATCACTACATAGTAAGACCTTGTATCAAAAACAAATCAAAACATACACACACACACACAACCAACCAAAAACCCAAGTAATGGGAATAGTAATATAATCACAGCCTGCTTACATATCCTTGCTTGTCTACATGAGGACAATCACTCAGAACTGAGCCTAAGACAGGGGCACATAAATTGCCCTTTTGACTTATTCTACAAGGGAGAGGTGTGGAGATGTTGGTAGACTCATCAAACTTCCATCTGGGAGGTACAATTCACTTAGGGAGCCAAGGAAGGAAGCCGAAAGAAGAGGAGAAACTGTGAAGAACAGCTTGATCCTTTCTAACTTTTTCAGGAACGGAGACACTAGAGGATGAAGGTCTTTATTTAAATAAGCTAGAGATGCTATACCAGAAAAGGAAATACTAGATCCCTGGAGAAAGCTCTGTGAATTCTGAACCCACTGTCACTATGCACGATCAGCCTGCTGTTTTCACTCTCCAGCTCCAACGACCTGATTCATATCTCCACTATGTTAGTGAAGCCCCACCACCACCACCCTGTGGCACAAATGGGGCAAATGCTGGATTTTCACTTCCCGGGATCGATTTTGGCGATGGATCCAGGTTTTCTGCGCTTTCTATTCTGGCCCCTGCATTCTTTAGGTCTCGTGGAATTGTTAGTACCCGCAGCGTCTGCGTGAACAGTACTGTCATCTTCTTCTGCACGAGACACTGCTTGAAAACTTTCTTGTTAGCCTGTGAGCGGGCTACTACTCTGCGACAGCGACTGCCGGACCTCCCCGAGCGCGGGCTGCGCACCGCGGCTCCCTCCCAGCCTTCCCGGGGGTACCTGGGGGCTGTCTTGCAGCGCCTCCTCCAGCAGGAGCTTGTCCACGGTGGGCATGGCGCGGCAGCGAGGGAGCGCGGGACCGGAGGAGGGGACGCTCGGCGTTCGAGGACTTGAGGCTGAGCTCTGAGCCCGCGCCTTCCCACTGACCGCGGCCCGCCCCTCAGCCCGGCCCCCGGCCGCCGGGATCAACAGGAAGTGTGGCAGGCACGGGACAAGTAGACAGTCCGGGACAGGACACCGGAAGTGTGGCGACCACGCTTCCGCCCGCCCCTGGAGCTTCGGGCCCCTCCGGCCAGCGCAGCGGCGCTGGGAGGTTCCGGCTGGAGGCTGCCCTCCTCTGTGCTCATGGCACATCTCGGGCTGGGACCACAGGCTTTTTATCTTCTTGCCGTTCTGCAGACTGCTCTTTCTGTGTGGGAGGAGATAAGAGTGAACAGATTTTGCTGCTGTTCTCTTGGTCTCTTTTGGGGACGTGGCGGGGAGGTGGGGTGTCGGGAAGGGGTGGGGAGTCAGGCTGGCTTCTAACTCACTGTGTAACTGAGGATGATTCTATATTTCTGATCCTCTTGCCTTCACCTTCCGAGAGTGATGGGATAATAGGCATGGACTACCAACCACCAAACCTGAGTTTTGTGCAGTGCTGGGGATCAAATCCAGAGCTTCATTCATGCTAGACAAAACCTATACTAAAGTAGGCACACCACCAGGCCTTGACGTCTTCGTATTTTATGTTTTAATTTGAGTTAGGAGATGGGGCTGGGTAGAGTTGGAGAGATGGTGTAAAGGACATTGCCGAAGATGAGTTTGCTTCTCAGCACCTGGCAGGAGGCTCTCGCATGCACGTTATTTCCTGTAGGGACATGCATGGGCACACGCACATGTATGTATTTCCTGAAGGAAATTCTCACACAACTTAAAATACCACAAAACAAATTCTGTTTAGTGTGTGGAGTTTAGAAGACAAACTGCAAGAGACTTTTCTCCTTCCAACAATGGGGATTCTAGAAATTAAACTCAGGTCTCAGGCTTGGAGATAAGTGCCCTTAACCATTGAGCCACCTCACCAACCATTGGCCTCTTTAAAAAAAAAAAAAATACCAGGACAGCCCCACACTCAAACAGCTCAGAGCACAGACGTGTGTGGGTGTATGTGTGTGTGTGTGAGTGTGCGTGAATCATCTGTGATATTCAGATCACTGCTGAATGATTTGCGGCCATATAATTAGGTCTCATCTTCCTGGTTTGTTAAGGTTTTTTATTTTGGAGAATTTCATAATGAAAATTTCAGGATTAGAAAGGATAGATTATGTAGTTCTGTGATGTCATTTAACAGTGAGAAAAAGGACACTGGAGAATGAAATAATTTACTTAGGACCCTACAATGTACGCTGGGGGAAGAAGAAAAAGTTGTATAGATCAAAAATGGAATTTGAAGTATATTAAAGGCAAGAGTTTCAATTGATTGACATATAAAATCAATACTATTTGTCCAATGAGATATCACCAAAATTACCAGGAAGAGTATGATACTGCACAAATTCTATGTCTTGTGGTAACTTCCTGAACAGTTAGTATTGGTTGTGAAACCAGTAGGATCAAGATTCACCAGTGAAGGTTAGATTCAGATTAGGTTAGCCTCTGGCATACCTGTGAGGGCTTATCTTAAATTACTAGAGGTAGGAAGATGTACCCCAAAAGTGGATGGCACTACTCCCCCAGGCTTGAGTCCTGGACTACATACAAGAGTGAACACCAGCTTTCTGTTACTTCCTGCTTCCTGCCTGTAGATGCAATGCAGCCAGCTCCTTCAAGTCCCTGGTGTGATGGACTGCACCCTAAAACTGCAAACCAAAACAGACCTGCTCTCCCTTAAGTTGCCTTGTCAGGTGATTTATCACCACAGTAGTAAAGGTAACTAAGACATCGACTGGCATAGTAAGAAAATCTGTGTTCCAAACACTGCCAAAAGCAAACTCCAATGGCACAAAAGCAAACTCCAGTGCATGATTTCCTGTGTTCTGGCCTGAGCTCTTTATGCCTTCTGTCTAGTATCTCCCACCCCACCTGACCCCATCCACATTCGCTCTTCTTTCCAGGTGAAATTGCACCCAGACCAGGATTCTTTCTTTTCCTTCCAAGTACTACTCAACTAAATTTTCCTTCATACAATCTAACTCTCTGCTGCCCAAAATCAACTCTTCAAGGCCAGATTCAAACCCTCCCCTTTCCCTGATTGTAAAAAACAGTCCAGGATACAGTTGCGCCAAGGGAAAGAGATGCATATTCTTTCATTAGAAAATAGACAGTAAAGGAGACTGAGCCCCCCCCCCCAAAAAAAAAAACCCTTTAAGAGGCCCAGACATCTCATGGCAGGGTCAACCATATTTCTAATTAAATCGCCTTCCTTTGAACACCAATATTCAGAATCATTTAAGCCACATTCTTACACAATCATATTACTCTTTGGCATGTCTTTGTTGCATTACAACCTAAATGGCCTTCGTGGGATTTCTTGGTACCATGCTCCCCTGGTCCTCCATTGAGTGTTACCACAGGCTTATCAATCTACATTTATTGTCATTTCCCCTTTCAAATGTAAGCTCCACTGGGTAGAGGACTCCAGCGTGCTTCCCACTATGTCTGTGGCTTGTAGAGACTCAGGACAGTGAGCGACTGGGGGAAGATGCATCTCAGATTCAAAACAACTAGTTACAAAGAAGATTCCAGGAATCTTCTTGTAAATTGCTTAAATTCACTTTATTAATTATTTCATGCAATCTTCCCTTTACATAGCATTCACTCCTGAGCATTAGATACTCTCCCTTGCTTTAATGTATCCAATTAATTTGGTTAATTAAGGGGAATTTTATGTTAAGTCCTTCACTAAAGTGTGTGTGTCCGTGTGAAACTGTGGTGAGGCGGGTTTCAGGCATCGTCCAGCTGTATCTGGAGTCCCTGGACAGGTGTGAGGTCGGGGACAGCAACTGCAGAGATCTAGAGTTGACATGGCTTTGTGCAGAAAGGACACTGTCGGGAACTGCCATCTTTGCCTTGCTGAAGGTTCGAAAGGAATGGAGGACAGGGAGACACAAAGTGGTTCTCAGGAGAGCAGGGTCAGAGAACTACTGGAGCTTTGAGGGTCTGAGAGAAAATTTGAAGCTATGAAGGCACCTGTTAAAAAGATGTCAACCGGGGCTAGAGAGATGACTCAGAGGTTAGGAGCACAAAGGCGATTTCTTGTCTGGTCTAGATGGACGGAAGGAAGATTTCTTAACAAATTTAAGCAAACTAGTATAAATTGTGATGTTAGAAAAATGCTTCACATGGGGTTGGAGAGGTGGCTAAGAGCACTGACTGTTCTTCTAGAGTTCCTGAGTTCAATTCCCAGCAACCACATGGTGGCTCACAACCATCTGTAATGGGACCTGATGCCCTCTTCTGGTGTGTCTGAAGACAGCGACAGTGTACTTATATACAAAAAAATACACAAGTAAATCTTAAAAAAAAAAAAAAAAAAGATGTGTACCATCCATAGCAGAGCCCCGCCGATACTGAGATTCTTTCTGGTGTTTGCAGTGTGCTTTTCAGACTTCTCTTCCAGCAAGCTCAAGGCTGATCTGCAAATCCCATCCCCTGCCCCCTACCTTCATGTGAAGAGCACCCCTTCAAGCAAAATCAATCTTCCAATCCTAAGTATACTCCAGCCACACTTAGCTAGATAATTCTAGAACACCATTTCTGTTCTATCCCCCATTTTACAGGTGGAATGAGCAAGAACTTCACCTTAGGTATTTCTAAAATTTTAGTACTTCACATATTACCTAACATCTGGGCAGTTGCTTGATAAATGCTTATTGAACTTTCATTGTATGACAGCTGGGCATGGTGGTTCTCACTTTTAATCCCAACACTTGGAAGGAGAGGCAGGTGGATCTCTGTGAGTTTGAGGCCAGCCTGGTCTATGGAATGAGTTCCAGGACAGCCAGGGCTACAAAGGGAAACTCTGGAGAGAGAGAGAGAAAGACAGAGTGAGAGAGAAGCAGAGATAGAGAGAGGCAAAGACAGAGAGAGCGCAGTGTCTCCATCAATCTTTTCCCTTGTACCACACAGCTGTTAGTTCTTTTAGTCGCTCACTGTCCTGAGCCTCTACAAGCCACAGACATAGTGGGAAGCACGCTGGAGTCCTCTATCCAGTGGAGCTTACATTTGAAAGGGGAAATGACAATAAATGTAGGTTGATAAGCCTGTGGTAACACTCAGTGGAAGACCAGGGGAGCATGGGAGACAGTGAACAGTAAGTGAGGAGGCCAGCATCAGCTTGAGAATTGAATAAAGGCATGAAAGAAACCCAGCCTGATGGGAAGAGCTTGTGCAAAGGCCCTGGGCCATGCTCAGCATCCTGAGGAGAGGACCAGTGTGGCTGGAGTGGGGGCGGGGAGGAAATGAGGTGTAAGAGATGGCAAGCACTAGGTCACAGAGGACCTGAGTCCAGGCAGGGAGGACTTTGGATATTGTCCTGCATACATGATAGGAAAGTATGAACAGCTTAATGGCAAGAACTGACTTACATTTTTTTTAAAAAAAATATTAACAAACATATATATGGTTTATGTTTTAAGGTGTTTGGGAGTTCCTAAAGAAGCTATAGGAATTATCCAAGTAAGAAGTGGGGTCTAAGTCAAGGTCTGGAGTAGGACAGGGAATGGGGCGGAGTCACTGAAACCTGCTGGTAGTACAGTATGAGAAACAGAAGCTGGGCAGAGGAGGGCTATGGATGACCGTGGTAAGAATGACCAGCAGGCCGATTTCTGAGTTCGAGGCCAGCCTGGTCTACAAAGTGAGTTCCAGGACAGCCAGGGCTATACAGAGAAACCCTGTCTCAAAAACAAAAACAAAAACAAAAACAAAAAACAAACAAACAAAAAACAAAAAACAAAAACAACCCATGAGAATGGGAAACATTTCTTAGGGGTTGAAGACAGGCAAGACAAGGGAGAGGTTGGAGGGTAGAACTCCAAGTAAAGCCCAGGCCTCCCGAGGGAGGAGGAGCAGCGAGAAGTGAATATGCCTTTCTGCAGCCTTAGAGGTAGGAAACATCAAGGCAACCCCCTCCTAAAGAGTACTGTGTCAGGAGCAGGTAGACGGTCATCTGGAAATGGCTGGAGAGCCGCCTGCAGATTTGTCAATAGTTAGCAGAAAACCTGGGAAGACCAGGTCTATTCAGAAGCAGAGTGGTTGCGGTCAAGAACAAGGGAGGGAGGCCAGATGATTCCAGAGATGTTCCCACAAGAATGGCTGAAGAGGATGTGACTGCACACATAAACAGCAAAGAGGAAGGTGGGTTTGTTGTGTTAGGCCAGGAAATGTCGCAGACTCTGAGAAAGTTGTCTAGCCTTTGTGAATGTCACTTCGCTGCTCTGTGTGACATAAGAGCGATATTACTAACCACAGACTGTTCCCACAGGCTCCTGTCTAGGTGTCCTGTGGCTTCAAAGGATGGAAGCCTAACTCCAGTTAGCTCACAGTTGGAAGGCCAGGAGAGGGGGC
Source organism: Mastomys coucha (assembly GCF_008632895.1). Classification (NCBI taxonomy): domain Eukaryota; kingdom Metazoa; phylum Chordata; class Mammalia; order Rodentia; family Muridae; genus Mastomys; species Mastomys coucha. The sequence continues at coordinate 13,232,344 of NW_022196910.1, read as the reverse complement.
TGCGTCAGGAGGATGTTTGTGTACTGACAGAATGAGCTGCAGTGCGGGGAGAGTTGGAGACACTGGATGAAGAAGCAAAAATGGGAAGGCCAAAGCCGATGAATAGACAAAAGGAATTGAGACCCAGTCACAACAGGGGGATGGCCTTGGGCAGGGGCAGTGTGTGCCAAGGGAGTCATGTGACAGTCATTTGGTAGATTAAATGACAGTGAGAGTTTTTGCTGGTGGCTTTTGTTATCCCAGTAAGATAGAATCAAGGCCGGTGTTGAGCTCCAAGCCGGGCTGGTGAGGCACACGGGAGATGTTCAGGGGTGGAGAGGGTGGGAAATGGCCATCTTGGGACACAGACAGGGGAGGTAGGAGAATCAGTGTCCCAGGGCTGGAGGTTGGCTCAGTGGTTAAGAAATACATGATTTCTATATTAAGCATAATTGTCTATAGTAGTGCTACTCATGACAACCAGTAGACAGACAAGAGGTGACATCAGGGCAGGCCTGGACAATGGAACACTATTTGACAATAACAACACAAAATATCCACATCCCACTGTGTGCACACATTTAGACAACACAGTAAATGAGAGAAGCAAGACACAAAAGTCCATATATTAGATGAAGCCTGGAAATATATAGGAAATGCCTGGCATAGGCTAATACTCAGGAATAGAAAGCAGAAGCTGCTCAGGTGGTCAGGGCAGGAGGATAACAAGTTCAAGGCCTGTGTGAGCTACAGAGTGAGTTCAAGACCAACGTAGGCACCTTGGACCGTGTCACAAAAGCTAAAAGAGGGCTGGGAATTTAGCTCAATAGTAGAGGGTTTGCAAATACATGTGAGATGAAAGAGAGAGAGAGAGAGAGAGAGAGAGAGAGAGAGAGAGAGAGAGAGAGAGAGAAATGCTTGATGGTAGCAGCTAAGGGAAGAGGGAGTAAGGAGTGATTGCTAGCAGGCATGGGGATGCTTTTGAGGAGAGTAATGAAATAATGAAATTGTTTGGAATTGAACATGGGTCATGATTGTATAACTGTGAAACCAATAAAAATCCTCAGGGGTTCATGCTTTAAAATGGTGAATTTTCATTATCTGATGTCAAATTATACTACAGATCCACAGTGACAGCATAGCACCGGCAGAATATAGTCTGTGGACCAATGGAGGAAGAGCATAGAGGAGCCATAAGTGAACATAGACACCAAATCCTTTAACAACACATACACTGGAAAAGGACAGCTCTTCCAATAGTTGGTGTTGGGAAAATGAGATACACAAATGCAAAAACAAAACAAAACAAAACAAAACTAAAATCCAGGTATATATCCCTCATCCTGCGTAAAACCTATTTCAAAACACATTAAAGACTTTAACATTAGACCTGAGTTTTTTCATGATATTTTTATTGATTATTTGAGATTTTTACATCATGTACCAGATCACACTCACTTTCCAGTCTTCCCAGGTTCTCTCCCCACGGTTGTGAAAAAAAGAAGAGGAAGAAGGAGGAGGAAGAAGAGGAAGAGGAAGAAGAGGAGGAAAAAGAGGAGATGGAGAAAAATAATCCCAGTTTTTGTTGCCTATAGACTCCCTGGAGCATGGTCAAACTCCCAGTGGCCATCCCCTTAAAGAAAACTGAGTCTTTTTCCACCCCCACACCCCCCGGACGCCCTCAAATGTGGAGAGCCACACTTGAGTGTCTTTATCACAATTTTAAGAGTTCTCTTCAATGGCTTCCTGTCTAGGTTGCTACATTTTGGGGGAACAGGGCTGGGGGGTGGGGCTTCTCACCAAAGTCTTCAGTATCCCTCTTTCTCAACTGTGACTCTGCAGACATCTATAGCACTGCCAACATTGCTTCTTCGTCCTTTACAGTCAGCGGGAGCACAGGTCACAAATGTCCACATGATCTCTGCTGTCAGCACAGACCTCAGCGTGGTCTCCCGTAGAAATACAGGGCAACAACACGTCCCTCTGCCCCGGCATAGGCTATGGACACCATCATAGCAGCAGCAGCAGCAGCAGCAGCAGCAGCAGCAGCAGCAGCAGCAGCAGCACAAGCCAAGGACATCAACATGTTCTCAGATGTGAGCTCAAGCCGCCCACATCTATACTGCCTCTGGCATCAGCACGACCCGTGAACACTGATATGGCTTCAGGCTGCAGCATGGACCATGGATATCAACATGACCTCAGGTGGCTGCATAGACCCCTCACATTAATACAGCCCTTGGCGGCCACAAGGCCCACAGGCACCAATGTGGCCTTAGGCTGCAGCACAGATTCAGAAACTCTGAGGAAAATACTTTATAATACAGGCAGAGATATGAACCTTCTTGAAAGGGTGCTCTCATAGTTTAGGAAATAATCTCAGGAGTTGACAAGTGGGATACATTATTAAAGTTCTGTATGGCAATGGAAATTATCACCAGGGTGAAGGAATGGGGCACAGAAGAGGAACAAATCCTTGCCAACTACACATCAAACAGAGGGTTAATATCCGGAATATATAAAGAACTTCAAAAGTAAAACACTAAAAATGCCCCAAATTAATCCAATCAGTCAATGGGCTGATAGACAGTACTTAAAAGAAGAAATACAAATGGCAAATAGGTATTTGGAAAAGGGTGTGTTATAGACAGGGTTCTGTTGCTGTGAAGAGACACCCTGACCACAGCAACTCTTATAAAAGAAAGCACTTAATTGGGGCTGGTGTCTTAGTTAGGGTTTTACTGCTGTGAACAGACACCATGACCAAAGCAACTCTTATAAGGACAACATTTAATTGGGGCTAGCTTACAGGTTCAGAGGTTCAGTCCAGTATCATCAAGGCAGGAACATGGCAGCATCCAGGCAGGCATGGTGCAGGAAGACCTGAGAGTTCTACATCTTCATCTGAATGCTGCTAGCAGAATACTGACTTCCAGGCAGCTAGGATGAGGGTCTTAAGACCACGCCCACAGTGACACACCTACTCCATCGGGGCCACACCTTCTAATAGTGTGACTCCCTGGGCCAAGCATATACAAACTATCAGAGCTGGCTTACAGCTTCAGAGGTTTAGTCCATTATCATCAAGGTGGGAAGTGTGGTGGCAGGCAGGCAGACATGGTTTAAGAGAAGATGCAGAGAATTCTACATCTGCATCTACAGGCAGCAGGAAGAGACAAACTCTGAACTTGGCTTGGGCTTTTTATAACCTTAAGACCCACCCTCAGTGACACACTTCCTTCAGCAAGGGCACACCTCCTAATCCTTTCCAATAGTACCGGTCTCTGGTGACCAAATATTCAAATCTATAAGCATGAGGAGGCCATTCTCATTCAAACCACCACTGCGTTCAACATCCTTAGTCATCAATAAAATTAAAATTAAAAGTCTCTCTCACCCCAATCAGAATGACTGCAAGCAAGGAAAAGACACGGGGCAAAGGAGGAACTGTCTTTCACTTCTGGGGGTAACATAGACCTGTGCAGCCATTGTGGAAATCAATGATCATCAGGTTCCTTAAAGCATAGGCAATACGCTAGCATCTGACACAGCTACACCACTCCGAAGGATGCATCCAACGGCTGTAAGTCAGAATTACCACAGAGATGCTTGCGCAACCATGTTTATTGCTATGCTCTTCATGATAAGCAGGAAACAAAACTAGCCTAGATATCTATAAGCAGATGAATGGATAAAGAAAATATGGGGGGTATGCACAAAGGAACTTTGCTCAGCCATAGAGAAAAAATTAAAGCATGGTGCTTGTAGGAAAATACACAGAGAATGGTTAGCACTGGGCTAAGCAAAATAAACTAGGTGCAGAAAGAGAATGCTATGTTGTGTTTTCTCTCATATGCTGAGCCTAGATTTACATTTATAACTCTCTGTGTGTGTGCGACAGAGAGAGAGAGAGAGAGAGAGAGAGAGAGAGAGAGAGAGAGAGAGAGAGAGAGAGAGAGAGAGAGAACTAGAACTATGACGGGGAGGAACAGATCTTAATGGTAGGGAGGAGACAGAGGGTAATAGAATAAATGTAAAATGAAAGCTGAAGTCCTTTGTGGGGAGGGAGGAGACCAGCAAGGAGCAGAATGGGTGGGAAGGGCGGGGGAGGGGCAGCAAGGGAGATGGATGTGTCAGAACAAAGTTTAATGACACACGTGTGTAGCAATGCCTTAAGGAGGTCCGTCACTTCATACGCTGACTTAAAATATTAAGCAAATTATAACTCGATAACGTCGTGATAAGTTAATGTAAGAGAGTCAGGTGTTCTAATATCAGGAAGAAAAACAGGGAATAATGTTGTGGAGACCACTGTCCCTCCTGCCGTCAGAACAGCTTCTCTTTAGACTGTACCTGGGTTAGGCCAACAGTGCTGTCCTGTCTGCTGTACCTGTGTTGATATCTTAGCCTGTATTGCCCCTGTTCCTGCTCTACAGATTTGCATGTTCATTTAGCTTCAGAAAACGGAAGCTAGCAACTAGAGGCAACATTCCCCAGTGTGGAGACCAACGTCCCATAGAAGATACAGAAGAGGGAGAAGCCTTCACAAGAACCAGAACCAGATGGATGCGGTAGCATTGAGTCGTGACAAAGGAAACGGAAGTTAAGGCTCTCCATACAGACGAGGCAGGTCAGTAGGTCACCCATCACCTGCCCTGCAGAATGCTTAAGTCACCAACATCACTAAGGCAATGGCTTTGACTGTGGTCTGGGACTGTTGACTCATCTATCTGACCTGAGGAATCACTGGTGTTAAAAATAAAAATCAAAGGACTTTGAAAAGACACTCAGAACAATCAAGTTTCTCCCAGAATGCTGTGTGCATCCCTCTGACAGTTGTTGCTACAGGAGGAATGCCTGATAGGAATGTAGAGTATGCACAGGTGATCTTTGATCTCATGTCTGAGTCTCCCATTGAAGTTTGGACCTAACCTTATAATCCGACCTTTCTGATGAGCCCTGTGATTAGGTGATAGTTTTTGCGATGACGACTGATGTCTGCTGGGGATGTCCTGTAGGGGTTTCCATGTAGAGAAGAGGTGGTTTTGATAGAGTGCCACCCAGCCAGGTTGGAATCTCATGTCTCCCTCCAGAAGAGGTTATGATGATAGGATCTCTCATGGATAAGCTCCTCCCATTCCTCCTTTTCCTGGTCAAGGTGGCTAGGGTGGTAGCATCCTGGGTGTCCTGTGGGTGTCACCAGCCACAGGAAGATGCCCAAAAGCCTATGGCAGAAAAGCAAACCTGTAGACTGTTGTGAAGGCATGGCTGATTTCTATGCTGATGAAACTTGAGACTGAAATAGACACATGGCACTATTAGGAGGCGTGGCCTTGGTAGAGTAGGTGTGACCTCGTTGGAGGAAGTGTGTGTCACTGGGAGGTGGACTTTGATGTTTGAAATGCTCAAGCCAGGCCCAATGTCACTCTTCCTGCTCCCTGCTGATCCGAATGTAGAACTCTCAGCTACCTCTCCAGTGCTATGTTTGCCTGAATGCTGGCATGCTCTCCACCATGATAACGGACTGAACCTCCAAACTATATGCCAACGCCAATTAAATGTTTTCCTTTATAAGAGTTGCCTTGCCCGTGGTGTGGTGTCTCTTCACAGTAATAGACCTTTGACTAAGACAGAGCCCATTAGAATGGGATGGCTTATGAGCCTCGAGAATCACCATGCAGGATTCTTCCTGTGCAAGGAGTCATGGCTCATAGGATGACCTTGGTGGACTTGCTATAAGCACACAGATAACTACTCCCAAATATTTGGCTGGATTTAAAATTGGCAAAGGGAGGTCAGCAGATTAAACAAATCTGTTATGAGTCAGGAGCTTCAGTTGAAGTTGATGAAGCTGTAGAAGAATCCAACGATTCATTCATTACTATGACAAGAACACGGGACCAGACCTGTATTTATGTGACAGAGCAATGTAAAACAAGATGTTGGAGAATTCTAAGGCAAGATATTTTCCAGTTTTTTTAGTCTGAAGTAGCATTTCGCAAAGTTTCTGTGTGACCAATAAAGAACTGAAGGAATCTTGCAGCTCTTGTGTAGAAATCTACAAAGCCCAGTTCCTCTGCTCCACAGACCCTCTCTCCTGCCAAGGTAGGTTGACATGTCTCCTGTCCACCAAAGGGGGGCGCTCTAGCTCCTCACAAACCCACTGAGAGGAAAAGGGTTGGAGAAAACCAGCAAACACTGAAATTTTGAAACAGAAGAACAACAACAACAACAACAAAAAAAAAATCTAAAAGATTATACTTGGGCTAATGCAACAGAAGAGAAAGAAGATAAATGGAACTGATTTCATGACAAACTAAAGAAGTGTGCCAGAGAATGGGTCAGAGGGTGTCCCGGAGGTCTGAGGCCCTGAACTCCATTTGTTTTTTTTTTTTAATCACCTCCTTGGGACTCCTGCTGGGAGTTAAATCTTGGCGTTCCTTCTGAACTCCTAAAGCAAAATAAAGTTTAGAAAAACAATGTTCCAGTCATAAGGCCACTGACTCTGAACTCCTGCAAAATTAGTAACCAGACCCTCTGCTTCCAGCGACTCTCAAAGTGCGACAGGCTGGAGCCTGGGAAATACACTTGAGAAATCAGGGCTGTGCCCTGATAATGTTTCGTCCCCAAGCAAGAACCTCAGAGTCATAGCATGAAGACCCTTAAGTGTGAGTGTGTGCTCCTGAGCAGATTAGGAACAAAGCCGAGTTTGGTGTTGGACCTGAATTTTTGGACTGCGGATGGCTAAGTCCTGAGACAGTGAGCATGCCTGTACCTTTCTAAATCTCATTGTTAGGCTTCATGATGCAGACGCAACGCATGCATGTCCGTAGGTGGCTGACCATATTCCCGTGTTAACCAGGCCTTTTCCAGATGCAAGTGACAGGAAACCCAACTCCACTGAGAAAAGGGCAGGGTGAGGGAGGCTGGATGTCTTCGATTGTACGAGAAAGGGCACAGAATAAAACTAAGAATGAGAGACTCAGCGCCTTCCTCTCACCTCCCATTTGAACCTTCCCCTCAGCCCTCCCCCAGGGTGGGCTACAACCATTTAGCAGGGAGCCTCCAGGTTCACTTCCTAAACAAGAGAGGAAGACTGAGAACTCGAAACTGGGTTGGGCGGGGTGCAACTGCAGTCCCAAATACTCAAGACTCAGAAGGGACGAAAATGTTGTCTCTGGTAGAAAAAGAAGGAAATGCCCAAGGAAAAGCTCAGCCTGTCTCAGGACACAGCTTCCCTCCTAGTAGAGTACCAGCTGCAGCCCTGAACGTGCTCAGGCGCACACTGCCTGGTACCACATGGCCACCTAGGCCCGAGCCACATGCCTGAGTTCCGAGAAGTGGAGTGGCTCAAGAAGAGATGGAGAGAGAAATTGCGCAGCCCTTGTGTGGTGTTTCCAGTGCAATGCCTCTCAGCCCAGCCCTCCTCCCACAGGTGCTCCCCCTCCCCCATTCCAGCATCTCCTTGGAAACAGCTGCAGCTGGCTCTGTTCCCCTCTGGCTCATTTCCCACAGGCTTTAGTACCCTGCTGCAGTGACTCCTGCACTCAGTTCCTCTGTCCCTCTGCTGTCCTGTGTCTGTTCTGTCCACCTGGATAGCCCCCACCACTCACGTCTGCCTTTCACAGAGTTATCTAAAGTGTTAGTCTTCTTTGCTCCAGAATTCATTCTCTGTCTTGAATTTTTATTTGCACTTATTTATTAGCTGGGAGTGGTTAAACCTGAGAATCACGAGGAGAAAAGACCAAATCCACGAGTATCCAATTAAAGCACTCTGGACAGGCCAGCCAGTCGCCTTACCCTAAGGAGTCATTTGAGAGAGCAATCCCGGGCTGGCCTTTTGAAGACCCTCTTATAGGAGAGACAAGGTGTTCACAGGGCTGTCATACATTGTTAGAAGATACAATGTAAGGGAAGGAATAAAGGCTAGGCTATGCATGGTGTGAACCGGTTGCAAGCAGTTTACATCAGATCTAAGAAACAAGAATTTCTTTTTTTTTTTTAAAGATTTATTTTATTTATTTTCTGGGTATGAGTACACTGTAGCTGTACAGATGGCTGTGAGCTATCATGTGTGTGGCTGCTGGGAATTGAATTCAGGACCTCTGCTGGCCCCGCTCGCTCTGGCCCCGCTTGCTCCAGCCCAATTCACTGTAGCTGTCTTCAGACACACCAGAAGAGGGCGTAAGATCTCATTACTGGTGGTTGTGAGCCACCATGTGGTTGCTGGGATCCAAACTCAGGACCTTCGGAAGAGCAGTCAGTGCTCTTACCCGCTGAGCCATCTTGCCAGCCCGAAACAAGAATTTCTTAGTTACAAAGAGAAACCTTACCTTTACAAGAGACACAGGACGAACAAGGACCTATTCTTAACTGTCTTAACCGCAAACAGAACCTGTAAGCTGCAAGGTACATGTTGTCTGTTTGGGTTTTCCACTAACTTGCAATATTGTTCTGTTTTGGTCTCACAGGTTGTTCGTGTATCAATGCTCCCTTCCCTCTCTTCCTCCTCCCTCCTTTCCTTCTTCTGTCCCTTCCTCTCCCTCACTGACCATCCTTCTCCCTCTTACTCCCTCCTTTCCTTCCTTCCCCCTCTCCTCACTTTCTCTCCCCTTCCCCCTCCCTCTTTGTATCTTTTCCTCCCTCCCTCCTTCTTTGGGCTGGGAATTAAATACAAGCCTTGTACATACCAGGTAAGCTGCTCCACCACCAAGCCACACCCCCAGCTCTGTTGAAGATAATTTTAGTGGCTTGCCATTAAAGGCAGCTACACCATTTATGACCTTGTCTCCTCCCTGAACCTGACTGTTCTCAAGAATTTGAGGTTCATGTCCTTGTCACATTCCCTATATCTGCTCATTACCTCTGGGCCTCAGTAGAGCAGAGTCAGCAGCAGAGAGTACAGAATTGCTGGTGACATGGTGACAGAGGCCTGTTTCCCCTCATCTCCTTGCTTCTCCCCAACCCTCTTTCCCTTGACTGCCATCCTTACAAAGTAAGTTTCAGTAGAAGTGTCTATGACTAAGACCTCCTTACCAAAGTGCACTCTTACAGCTTACTTTCCCCCCATGCTCTCACAGCTGGGAGAGCACAAGCTTAGTTGTGACTGAAAGCATTTGAGAAGGTCAGAGGAAGTCACAGAAGACATTATGTATGATGTAGAGGTTAAAGCTATGGAAATGTGTTAAGTGAAGACTCAGCATTTTTATACCCTTTGGTTATATCCTGGGTACAGCTTTGGACCCATGGAGATTCTTTTGTTGCATTAACATGAGAAATATCCCCTATAAGTTCACATATTTGAACACTTTGAACAGTGTAGAGCTGACCACATCAACTGCATCTTGTTAATTAATTTTGTATCTCTTTTTCTTTTCCTTTTAGATGGGGTCTCATGTAGCCTTGAACTCACTATGTAGCTGAGGATAACCTCAAGCTTCTAATTGCTCCATCTCTTTGGTACCTGAAGAAGTGCCTTGAAATGATGACTTTGTCATACCATTGGAGAATTGGCTCTTAGTCACAAAGCACTTGAGGTCACTCTGCTCACCTGGAAGGTCACTGAAGGTTTAAATGTGGCTAATTGATTGTCAGTGTATACCTGAACATTGTTTTACAGCAATGTTTTCTGTCAAATACAACCATGCTTGTGACAGAATGAGAACATCAACCACGGAAGCCATGGCTGCCATAAGCAAAGTACTATAAACCTTTGTATATTACATACTTTGTATAGTATGTAACATCTAAGAATGTTGCCCAATGCTTGCCCCACATGCATTAATTATGTTTCTATTACTGTGATAAAAACACCATGACCAACATAAACTCATAGAAAAAAATGCTTATTTAATCTTACAATTCCAGAGAAAGAAGAGTTCATAAATGGTAGGAAGTTGACCTCTTATCTTAATGTATCCAGCAGAAAGTCAGTCTCATCGGTGATAAGGGAGGCAATGGCTGCCCTTGGCCAGAGTAGAACGCTGAGAGATCACATTCCCAACCGCAAGCATGAAGCAGAGAGAGAGGTCTGGAAGTGGGGTGAGGCTATAAAACCTCAAAGAGCACTCCCCAGGGACATCATCCTCTAGCAAGGGTACAGCTCCACAAACAGCGACACCAAGTGGGGACCAGGTGTACAAATATGTGAACCTATGGGAGTTATTTCTCACTTCAACTACTACAAGGTCCAATGTTTAAACTTAGCACTATCACAAACCTCTCACCTGCTATTATTGAGGTTATCATCTATTCAAGATGAGTGCTTTTATTATCATTGGACATTTTAGGAGCCAGCAACATATCTAGTTTGGATGCAGAACTGTGAACCAGATTTTTCTGACTCTAGTGCATATGCCTTGGCCATCACTCTGCATTGCCTCTGTGCTCCAAAAATGTGTCCCTCTACCAGGATCCTGCTTCCTCGATCTATGTCTGGCAGGCAGGCATAGTCTTTGCTGTTGGACCAGAGAACAATAAAAATGCCCCGGGAGCTTAGAGAGATGCTCAGCAGTTAAGAGCATTTACTTCTCTTGTAAAGGACCCGAGTTCACGTCTCAGTACCCACTTAACAGCTCAGCACTCTCTGTAAATTTAGTTCCAGGGGTCTGATGCCTTCTTCTGACCCCCACAGCCACCAGGCACAGATATGCACATAAATACATGCAAGAACAAAAAAACCACTCAAATATGCGAAATAAACATTTTAAAAGTGCACCAGGTAGGAAATCTCTTCCTGTAAAGATTCCTTTGATGTAGTTTTCCCCCAAAACTTTATGTTAGTTTTTCAGAACTTTGTACAATACATTTTGATTTTATTAGCTCTTCTCAGACACATCCCCACTTCTCTTCCCACTTAACTTCACACCCTGCTCCCTAGTCAAGACCAGTTTGGGCTGCCCAAATATTCTTGCTTTCTACTGGAGTGTGATCTGCTGTAGCATTTTTTAAAGGGTCATTAAAAAGATAAATATTTCCCAGATGTCATCAAGTCATTAGTTTGTCATTTGAAGATGTTTTTGAGGAGGGTCAGAAAATCTTGAGCCCAAAGTACCTCTGCCCTCTGCCTGTTAAGTAGAGTTGAACTAGTTCTATTCTTGGTGTCCCAAGGACAATGTTTGTGGGCATGAACAGAAGCCCTCCAACACAAATGGCACTGTCCCAGAATGTCTGCTGAGGTGGTTTGGTGGTTTTGTCTCTTTGGTTAACTGCCACAAGTTGCTCTTCTTTCTGTTTTAGGAATATCAGTCATTCTTCATGACCTTGATCCATCACCTTGTGGATCACCCCTGACGCCCAAATGGGATGCCTCTTACAAGCATCTTCTCAGCTCTCTCAGGTACCTGTGCAGGGTCCTCAGCAGCGTGTCAGTAAGAATCTGTGTCCTGGTGAGTCTCCCTAGATAGTGCCACACACTTAGCATTCTGTCCACACTACTTGAATGAATGAGTCCTTATACCAAAGGGATGTTGTTACTCTTTCAGATGACTGGCATGCTATCGCTGAGTCCAGAGTACAAGGCATAGATCATTTTCCCCCAAATGCCTGTTTTGTTAAATATTAACATTGGGTGTTTGACTCTCCGCTTTGCAAGTCTGCCACTGGCCAAATGGTTTTTATATGCCTGTGTCATTAGGTGTGTCTCCATTATTGAGGGTGAAGTCATGCATGGTTCAGCCCATGTTGGGAACTCCACTCCACCCAAGTCCTCTCCTCATCCACCCTGCTCCCAGTTGAAATCAATAAGGGTTGAATTTCTGTCATCTCTGGCTGTGAGTAGAGAGGTCACAAGTCACTTTTCACCAGTTCCTTACTCCCCAGGTGTCGGGAGCCATTTGCTTCTTCTCTGATGCAGGGAGGTTGGGGGGAAGACAGAAAAAGTATGCTTGCCAGGCAGAGTCAAGGCAGGCCAGGGTCTATTAGCAGATATCCCAGCCTGCTGAGGCATGGAAGGATAAGAGGAGGTACACATGAGGCTCAAGGTAGGGGGCTGAAGAGTCTATTAACCTTGTTGGAACCAATAGAGAGGTTTTTGGTCTTGTGTGTATTTCAGCCTATTGTTTCTATTAGCTTGTGGCTTTGCTTCCCACAGTACTGTAATATAGAAAGGATATGAGAAATAATATACTTACTGCTGGAGCGGTAATGACCTGCAGCCCTCCCATACCCGTCTCTTGTGTCTTTTTTCTATCTTTCCTATAATCATCCTCACTCAGAGGACCATCTGACGTTGTACCAGTGGGACCAGTGCACCCAGGTATGCTCACTGTGATCCTACAGAGGTGACCTGGTATCTGCTCTGTTGGCAGACAGTGGCCTGGCTGGTAGAGAGGAAGTCTTTCCTCTGCTCCTGCCTGCAGTGGGAATCCATTGATGGGGGTCATCCAGCCTTATAGGGAAGTCTGCCCTGATCATTCACACTTTGAATGTCTCTAATGTAAAGATGACATCTAAAGCTGACAAAGGCTAAATGACATGATGGGGACCAAGTAAAATGCAAGTGGAACTTAGGATACCACCTGGCATACAGTAAGTACTCGATAACAAAAGGTATTACTTTGTTTCCAAGAAGTGTGGGGAGGGGGCAGGGGCATAGGCACTAGTAATACAGTTAATTTTCTGGCTTAGAGATTTTTTTTTTTATATAAGGCTCATGCAAACCTTTGAGGGGAGGGATTGTTTGGTTCTGAAATATTACAAATATTATGAAGTACCCTCATTGGAAAGCAGAAAATCCACTGTACATTTAAGATTAGGCGAAGTTGTAATGGAGGCCCCAGCCATATTCTACAGAGCCTTAGCTTAGGCAACACACAATTTTTTCTTTAAAACTTTTATTTTTTTTTGTTCTTTGGTAGTTTCATACATGTATTTTTTAGTTAGGGTCACTATTGCTGTGGTGAGACGCCATGACCAAAGCAACTTGAGGAGGCAAGGGTTTATTCAGCTTATAGTTCCACATTGCTGTTCATCATCAAAGGAAGTCAGGACAAGAATTCAAATAGGACAGGAACCTGGAGGCAGGAGCTGATGCAGAGGCCATGGAGGATGCTGCTTACTGGCTTGCTCCTTCTGCCTTACTCAGCCTGCTTTCTTTTAGAACCCACCAGCTTAAGGATGGCACTATCTACCATGGGTTGGGTCCTCCCTGATCAGTCACTAATGCCCTGTCAGCTTACCTACAGCCCAATCATTTTCTTAATTGACTTTAGTTTGAGTTGACACAAAACCATTTTATATATATATATATACATATATATATACACATATATATGTGTGTATATACATATATATATATACATATATATGTGTGTATGTATATATATACACACATACATACATATGTATGTATACACACACATACATATGTACATATATTCATATATACATTCACACACATACATAAATGTATATGTATGTAGTGGTTTAAATATGCTTGGTCTAAGTTGGGCGGTGGTGGCACATGCCTTTACTCCCAGCACTTGGGAGGCAGAGGTAGGTGGATTTCTGAGTTCGAGGCCAGTCTGGTCTACAGAGTGAGTTCCAGGACAGCCAGAGCTATACAGAAAAACGCTGTCTCGAAAAACCTAAAAACAAAAAAAAAATGCTTGGCTAGGGAGTGGCACTATTAGAAGATGTGACCTTGTTGAAGTAGGTGTAGCCTTGTTGGAGGAAGTGTGTCACTGTGGGTGTGGGCTTTAAGACCCTCCTCTTAGCTGCATAGAAGTTAGTTTTCTCTTACTTGACTTCAGAACAAGAGTTGGAACGCTCAGCTCCTCCTGCATCATGCCTTCCTGGATGCTGCCATGCTCCCACTTTGATTATACTAAACTGAACCTCTGAACTTGTAAGCCAGGCCCAATTAAATGTTGTCTTTATAAGAGTTGCCTTGGTGATGGTGTCTGTTCACAGCAGTAAAACCATAGATAATGTTTGTATGTGCATATGTATATATGGAAGAACCAAAACTCACTATCTGTATCTATATCCACTTCCTATCCACATCGATATCTATTCATTCACACACATATAAATTATGTGTGTGTGTGTGTGTGTGTGTGTATTTTTATGTATAAAGTGAATTTTGGCCCTTCCTTTTTATTCTTGTTACCCTGTCTTACCCCACCTCCTTCTCCTGCTGAAGCCATCTTCCCAAGCAGTCCCCCTCCTATTTCCATGTCATTTTGTGTCACTACAGGAATTTGTCTCTTATCAAATTCTAGAACTGGAAATGATAACATGGTGACTCCTTTCTATGAGTCCTCGGGGATCTAGGCTTATATATTCCCTATGTATGTCCCACTTAATTATCTTAATCTTGGAACTCCCTTATGAACATGTCCATGGGTTTGTCTCCTGGGTGATGCCGGATCCTGTCTCCTTGACAATATAACCTTTACATTTCCCCAGAGCTGGGAGTTGTTGCACTGGCTTAGTGCTCAAGCATGCTACTGGGTCCTCTTATTATTAATATATAGTAACATAGAGTCCCATGAGGCTTTAGGGACTACACTTCAGTCTCACATTGCCATAATGTTCAAAGTCATTGTTCTTGTCCCCATTGGAACAGTACTCTTGGTCTGGAGCTGGGAACATCATTGAAGGGACTCTAGCCAGCCCAAACATGACAAATATGGTTGTGGCAGCCCCCGCCCTTCTCTCCTGTTCTCTTTGCCTGACTAAGAACCGTTAGGTTACATTCCTACAGCTATCCCCCAAGGTCTATTCCCTTATTTGGCTACTTCTTCCTCCTGAGGCTTACTACCGAGGTCCAGCTGTCAAAGTATTGAAATCCAGCAATCAAAAGGCCCCTTTGACTAACCTAATGAGCATGCCCAATTAAAATTAAGCACATCATCCTAACACCAGGTTTCCCCCTTTCCCTTTATAAGCCACCATTTGCCTATGGGCCACATCTGTCTCCTCTCTGTCCAGAGGCAGCCCTTTGTTGCCCAGGACAAATATTCCTTCTCTCCTTTGTTCCCTTCCCCTTCTCCCTTGTCCTTTATCTCTTGTCTTTGTCTCTTATTCCCTGTCCTCTGTCCTTCTGGGGCAAGTAAATCTCCTTTGTGCTGAGAACTTGATCTTTGGGGTCCTGAGCTGATTCTGAACACTTCAATCATAGTGCAGAACAAAGATTAAATTCCTTTGCTCCTCTGTAGTTACACATGGCCACATAACTCATTTCTGACCAAAGGGATATATTGTGAGTATCATGTGACAGCTTCAGAAACCTCCTTAAAGAGACAGCAGAACTACTTACTCTCACTTCTTTACTCCTTTCCACTATGACTACTTGGGATATAGAGTCAATGGATAGAGCTCATCAGCACCTTTCTCAGCTTCCTGATTGTGAATACAATACGTCCAGGTACCTCCAGGATGGTCATGATGGATTATACTGAACTGTGAGCCCAAATAAACCTTCCTTTTTTTTACATTACCTTTGTCATGTACTTTATGACAGCTATGAGAAAATCGAATAGTGCAAGCTATAAAGATAAATAAAAACACTTCTCCAAATGAAAATAACAGTTGCTGTGCCATGGTGGGGTACTTACAAGACACTGCTGGGTGTGCATGAAGGAAAAACAAGGCCTTCTAGTTCATCAAGGAGATAGTCAGGAGGAGGAGGAAAGAGGAGAAAAGAGGAGGAGGAAGAGGAGGAAGAGGAGGAGGAGGAAGAGGAGGAGGAGGAGGAGGAGAGTAACATGGAGAACAACTTTATTTTGTAGGAACCTTGGAAGATGACAAGACTTTCTCAGGAATGAACAGGAACAAACCCAATGTCAACTGCTGTGCAAGAGAGTCTTGGCTTATCTTAGCTAGCTCAAATGAGCATTTAGGGAGATATACAGAGGAAAGGCCTTTACTGACTCTGACTCCAAAGAATAATGAGGAAGCTGGAGAGATGGCTTAGCAGTTAAGAGCACTGGCTGCTCGTTCAGAGGTTTGATTCCCCAGCATCCATATGGCAGCTCACAAACATCTGTAACTTTAGTTCTAGGAGGTCTAACACCATCTTCTGGCCTCTGAGGGCACCAGGCACTTGCGTGTTTCACAGACATACATGCAGGCAAAATACTCATATAAACAAAATAGAAGAGGAGGAGGAGGAGGAGGAGAAGGAGGAGGAGGAGGAGGAAAAGGGAGAGGAGGAAGAACAAT
>NW_022196910.1:13183333-13215908 GCF_008632895.1 Mastomys coucha | reverse complement strand
TCTCTCTCTCTTTCTCTCTCTCTCTCTCTGTGTGTGTGTGTGTGTGTGTGTGTGTGTGTGTGTGTGTGACATTAGTGTGGATACTTAAAGTGGCCAGAAGAGGATACTGGAACCTTTAGAGCAGAGGTTACAGGAGGTAACAATGCATGCTGGGAATCAAGATCAGCTCTCCTGGAAGAGCAATAAGCACTTTGGGCCACTGAGCTGTCCCTCTAGACCCATCCTGAATAAACTGAAATGTAACTGGACTTGTTTCCATAGCCTAAGTTTTCCTCTGAAATACTGGACACTTTTATACTAAAGGGTAAATTTAGGGCTAGTGAGATAGTTCAATGGATAAAGGCACTTGCTGGCAAGCTTGAGGACTTGAGTTCAATCCT
This sequence comes from Mastomys coucha, assembly GCF_008632895.1. Lineage (NCBI taxonomy): Eukaryota > Metazoa > Chordata > Mammalia > Rodentia > Muridae > Mastomys > Mastomys coucha. Next base: position 13,215,528 of record NW_022196910.1, on the reverse strand, counting down.
TAGGTCTCACTTGGAAGGAAAGAACTTCCTCCTACATGTTGTCCTCTGACCTTTACACACATGCCATGGCCTACACACACTAGTGTACACACACACACCCTCACACACACAGCCAAACACACTCACACACCCGAGTGCACACACTCACACACTAGTACACACACACTAGTAGTGCATACACACACAATAAATGTGAAACAATTTTTAAAAGACTCTATCAGAATGGGAGAGAGAAGTTTAAAAATACAGGGCTGTGGAATTAGTGAGAGCATTCGTGATCCACATTTGTGCTAAACTGATGAGCAGTAATCTCATGGAGAGGGTAACCGAGCTCCGGGAGAAGATGGCAGTAAAAGCAACTTATCATTGCAAATGGGAGCGTGCAGAGGGAAGCAAAGAGCCTGTCTGAAATCACAACTATTAGTGTCAGAGCTCAGGCTGTTCCCTTAGTGACGGAACCTCTTTTGCATACGGACAAGTGGTTGTTTTCTCCACTGCAGCCTGGAAAGTTGCATGCGACAACTCGTTTTCAGTTTTGTGTGTTTTAATATCCATTTCCATGTATAGCTGGAAACATCGGAGCTGACGGCTAAGCTAGGCACAGACAGCGAAGTTGCAAAACCTTGATGAGACCTGTTGCCTTCGGAAGGAGCGGTCAGAACCAGATTCAAAGCAACATGGAGATGTTGCTTTCTAATGAACACAGGATAACTCTACCAAAATCTATGGGAGACTTCAAACAAGTCACTCTGCACCCACATTCACCTCAGAAGGCTGTGACAAGATGAAATAATTGTCTGGTGGCTGCACCGGGAGATGTCAACTGTGACAATTATCACATCCTATCCCCCAACTAGGTACAAATATTTCCTGAATATGTTCTCAATATAGCACATTCTGAACTTAAAAGTTTGGTTATAGATCTCCCTTGGTTTGAAACTGAGCAGTGCACATTTTAAACGTGAGAACTATGGACAAAATATATAACCCTCTCTGCTAGCTAGTTTTATGTCACCTTGACACACAAACTAGAATTGTCTGAAAGAAGGGAACCTCAATTGAGGAAATGCCTCCATGAGATCCAGACGTAAGGCATTTTCTTAATTAGTGATTAATGGGGCAGGGCCCAACCCATTGTGGGTGGTGCCATCCCTGAGCTGGTAGTCCTGGGTTCCACAAGAAGGCAGGCTGAGCAAGCCATGGGAAGCAAGCCAGTAAGCAGCAACCCCTCCATGGCCTCTGCATGAGCTCCTGCCTCCAGGTTCCAGCCCTGCTTGAGTTCCTGCCCTGACTTCCTCCGTGATGGACTGTATATGATCTGGAAGTGTAAGTTGAATAAACCCTTTCCTCCCCAACTTGCTTTTTGGTCATGGTGTTTCGTGGTGGCAATCGAGGTCTCAGCTCAGAGACCCTCCCAGGCCTTATTCCCTCACTATGAACCTTGTGAGGCATGGGGAGCTGGGTCATTCGTTTAACAGATATTTGTTGGGCACTTAGCAGAGTCTTTGAATGGTGTAAGCACTTGATATAGCAGATGCCAGCTTCTCTGTGTGGGGCTGTTTACTATGCGAGGGATGTCCCCGTGCAGGCACAGTGGTGTTCCCAGGGTTTTGTGACGCTGCTGACTGCTGAGTGGCCTCACTGCATACAGACCGGTGCACAGTCCAGACAGAATTAGGGCTGGCTAACAACCCTGTGTCACATTCATCATCTCACTGGGCCCTTAGAGCAAGCGCAGACAAAACATCTCCTTAGCTTGGTCTCCCAGAAAGAGGTTGAGAATGAGATATGGTGGCATAATCCCATTTATAGACACTGGATAAAACGCTAACGCTAGGGAAGGTTCTTAACTCGGTTGGTAACATTTGCTGGTGGAAGCAGAGTTGGGAGGATGAAAACTTAGAAAACGCAAAATAGATCCTTTCACGCTGGATATTCTGCTCACCACCGGCCCAGAACCCACAGATCCAAACACTGCACACAGAGACCTCTGAGACCGCGAGTCAAAACAAACGTTTTCTCCTCGTAAGTTGCTCTACCTGGCACCCATTACCTTGATCTAAGTCTGTCTAATGCAGAGAACAAACAACTTCTTACTGAGCTCTACCATGCCCTGCTCAATCTGGAGAGCGAACCGGAACCAGACAGAGGAGATCCCGCCCACTCCTGAGGAAAACACAGCTTTGCATTTAAAATTGATAATGAATATGCATGTACACAAGAAAACAGCGTTCTGGCATACCCGGGTCCCCATTGTACATATGCACGTACATACATACATACTCTGTCCTCAATGTACATATGCAAGTACATACATAACCCTAAAACCCTGATATGCTGGCTCAGCAGAGCTGTTGTTCCCTGTTTCAGGTCCTGCCATCCTTCCCTCCAACACAGCCACATCCCCACATTTCCAGACACTCTCCTCTGGCTCCTGTTCCTTCTGCCTGGGCCATCCAGACTACCCGGTGAAGGTTATTCTTGCCTTCTGGATGATAGCCCCGTGTGTCGTCCCCGCCCCCATACACACACACACACACACACACACACACACACACATACACACACACATGTGTTCTGTCTCCCCCTCCCCCTCCCCCTCTCTCCTTTGCGCCTTACTGCCCAGCACTCGTCACTGTTTTCTTGTGTACATGCATACTCATTATTAATTTTAAATGCAAAGCTGTGTTTTCCTCAGGAGTGGGCGGGATCTCCTCTGTCTGGTTCCGGTTCGCTCTCCAGATTGAGCAGGGCATGGTAGAGCTCAGTAAGAAGTTGTTTGTTCTCTGCATTAGACAGACTTAAATCAAGGTAACGGGTGCCAGGTAGAGCAACTTACGAGGAGAAAACGTTTGTTTTGACTCGCGGTCTCAGAGGTCTCTGTGTGCAGTGTTTGGATCTGTGGGTTCTGGGCCGGTGGCGAGCAGAATATCCAGGCAGTGGAGGTGTGGAGAGAGATGCCTACCGCGTGGTGGAAGCAGAGAAAGAAAGGGACTGGTAAGTAGGTATAACCTTCAAAAGCATGTTCCCGGGACCTCCTTCCTCCCGCTAGCTAGCTTCTGCTACTAAAGCTTTGAGCACTCACTAGGCCAGGGCCCCTGGCTGGGGACTCAGTATTCAGAATTAACAATATCCACACCTCACCTGCTGTCATGAAGCTAATAAATAAAACCACTAATAAAAATAATGTGAGAGCCTGCCTTCTACTCCATTCTAATTTTATGTTAGCAGTCTGAGAGGTGTTTGGGGGAATGAAAGTTACAGCGACATCCTGAAGGGTATCAAGGTAAGATGAAAGAGGCCTGCACTGAGTGACATTTGCTGGGCTCCTTCCTGGTTCTGTTGGTCTCTGACATTGATGAAGTTCTTCAGAGTCTCTGGGAGAAGATGATGATGATGATGATGATGATGATGATGATGATGAAGAACAAAAGGAAAGTTCCCATTGCTGAGAATTAAGTGCAATCATTAATTATATATACATATATACATGTATTTATATGTATATATATACACATACACACAATACATACATATACACACATATGCACATATACATATATACACATATACATATATTCATATATATACATACACATACACACATATACATATATTCATATATACATACACACACACACACACACACACAAAAATCCACCTGCTTCTTCCTCCCAAGTGCTGGGATCAAATGTATGGGCCATCACCTCCAGGCTACAAAACTTACTTTTTAATTCTTCAATTTTCCTTGTGCACATGTGATATGTACATGTTAGCTTGGATGTGTACATGCGTGTGTGTGTGAGGATGTCTTTTCTCTCTACCTTTTTCTTTGAGACCTGGTCTCTCACTGATCCTGGAATTCATTGATTTGGGTAAGCTGGACAACTGATGAGCTTTGAGGATCTGATTTTATTTGGTCCCCACACTTGTGTTTTTATGTGGGTGTTGGTCCCTGGGATTCTTTGGCAGGGACTGAGTGTCACAGTGACTCCCCGACTCATATAAAACTCTTAAGGTAATGCACACATTGTTGCCCTTGGGCAGATGTTTGGCTAAACTTCAACCCCCTACTTCTGCATCTACCCTCACACCTCTATCTCATGGTTACTCTCCCAACTGCAAAAAACATTGGCTGATGATTCTGCACCATGGGCATAGGGAATGACTCATTCAGTAAAGCACTTGCCTTGACAGAGTGAGGACCTGAATTTGCATCCCCAGAATATGTGTCAAAAGCCAGGCATGATGGCATGCATCTGTAATCTCAGCAATGATGAGAGGAAAGGCAGAGGCAAGTGGATGTCTGGAAGCTTGTCTGCTACATAGCAAAGTTCTAGGCCAGTGAGAGACTGGTCTCTAGTTTACTCTCTGCAAACAGACAATGAGGCCCCACAAAGCTTACTGAACATGGAGAAGTACAGCTGGTGTCTACATGGAACCTTCGCCCCTACATTCTGTTGTCTTTGGTTCAGGAAGGTACTCTGCTGGCTCTCCAAAGAGAAATGTGGACACCAACCCAGCCATAAAACCTTTGACCTACAATCTGCCCTGCCTGAAAGATAAGCCAGGGCAATGGTGATACAGAACTTGTGGGAGTGGCCAACCGATGTCTGACGTGACTTAAGGCCCAATCCGTGAGATGGAATCCATACCTGACATTGCTGGGATGGCAAGAACCAGAGACCAGATAACCAGGGGCCTCAGGTCAAACTGAATACCACTTGGTCTTTAAAAAAAAAAAAAGTATTGATAATATGACTCTCAGTGATATTCTTTCTTACTCATAGACCAGTGCCCTTTCAGTCTTCATGAGAAAGGCATCTTCCTGCAGAAGATTGGAACAGACACAGAGACACCCAGGCAGACATTACACATACAAACACACACACACACACACAGAGAGAGAGAGAGAGAGAGAGAGAGAGAGACAGAGAGAGAGAGAGACAGAGACAGAGACAGAGACAGAGAGAGACAGAAGAGAGACAGACAGACAGACAGACAGACAGACAGACAGAGTGAGTCTTTAGAACACAGCTCTAAATGGATGTCTCCATTAAATTCCTCCCCTCGAAGCTCAGGGAATCCCACAGAGGAGGCAGAAAGGTTGTAAGGTAGAGGACACCAGGAAACAAGGTCTTCTAAATCAACTGCACAAAGCTTACACGAACTCACAGATGCTGAAGCAGCAAGCACGGGCCCGACATGGGCTTGCCCCAAGTATAGTCTGCATATAGGATAGCTTTCAGTTTAATATTTATGGGACTCCCAAGTGTGAGGATGAGTGCGCCTCTGATTCTTCTGATTCTTGAACGTGCTCTTGGGACTCCTCTCCTTCTGTGGGTTCCTTGTTCAAGCTCAGTGGGTTTTGGTGTGTCTTATTACATTTTATTTTGTTGTGTTTGGTTGTTGTCTCCTAGAAGCCTGTTCTCCTCTAATGAGAGACAGAAAGGGGGTAGATCCAGAGGGGAGGGGAGGTGAGGTGGGGGAGAGCTGGAAGGAGGAGAGGGAGGGGAGGCAGTAATTGGGATATATTGCATGAGAAAAAAATCTATCTTCAATAAAAGGGAAAATGTTATCCTGTCTAGATTGTGGGATATTATTCAGTGCTCACAGGAAATGAGCTATCAAGCTAGGAAAAGATACGGAAATGACTGTTCCTAGGTGTGGAAATACCTGTCTGGAAAGATTACATGCTGTATGATTGTAGCTGTGTGGCATTCTAAAAGAAGCAAAAACTGTCCGGAGACGGTTAAAAAAGATGAATAGCCACTAGATCTGGGGGTTGTGGTGGCGGTGGGCAGGGAGAAGGGGCTTCTGGGTAACACCAGAATTGTTCTGTGAGATATAGATAGTGCACACATATGATATCTATTTGTCAGAACCCACATTCTTGAGCACATTCAGTTAGTGGTCATGTGTCCTCATACATGTTTATGTTAACAGTGGCCAGGGAAAGTGTTTCTGAGCAGATAATTTGCCATGATAAGAAGCAGAGTCTACTCTGTGTCATCATCATTGTTTATGAGATGGATCTAAGTCTTCTGGGCCTTATCTGATACAAAAGCAAGTTTAGAGGCAGGCTCACAGCCATTTAACACGCAGCAGCTTTCTCCTGCAAGTAATTGTCCCTGAAAATATCTTTCTATTGACTAACACCAGGACATAGACCACACACACACACACACACACACACACACACACGCACACACATGCACACACAAGCACATATGTACACACACAAACATATGCATGTATGTGCGTGCATACACACACACATGCAGATGCACACATGTTGAGGTAGCCAGGCCAAGCACACTGCCCACTCATTGAGTGTAGCTTTGGTAAGGCTCACCTCAATTTATGCATACTACAACCTGCCAATCACACTGGGGGAGGAATGACCCATTTGTGTGTCTGCTCATTACTCTATAACTGAGCATGGAATGATAAATGCTTGTTAGCTGAGCAGTGTCTAGGAACTTTCCTGGCTCAGGCCTTAGCTTGGGTTTGATTCTATAAGCAAGACCAAGTTAAGGCCTTGCCCTCTTCTTCCTGTCTTTCATCCTCCCTTCTCACTCCTTCCTTCCTTCTTTCTTTGTGTGTATGCAGGTACAGTGAGTGTTTGTGTCTGTGTGTGGGTGTACATGTATATGTGAGTGTCTTAGGGTTTTACTGCTGTGAACAGACACTGTGACCAAGGCAATTCTTATTAGAACAATATCTAATTGGGGCTGGCTTACAGGTTCAGAGGTTCAGTCCATTATCATCAAGATGGAAGCATGGCAGCATCCAGGCAGGAATGGTGCAGGTGGAGCTGAGAGTTCTACAGCTTCATCTGAAGGCTGCTTGCAGAATACTGGCTTCCAGGCAGGTAGGACGATGGTTTTAAAGCCCACACCCACAGTGACACATGGTCCCCAACAAGGTCACACCTACTCCAACAGGGCCACTCCTTTTATTAGTGCCACTCCCTAGGCAGAGCATATACAAACCATCACAGTGAGGGTGTGGAAGCCAGAGATTAATCACTGGAACTCTTCACCTTGTTTTGTAAGACAGTCTCTCACTGGCCTGGAGCTTGTCAATTAGGCTATGCTGACTGGCCTGTAATTACCAAGGACTAGCTGCCCCTCCTCTCAGTACTGGCATTTCAGGTACAGATCACCACACCTGGATTTTTTGCATGGGTTCTGGGCATTGGACTCAGCTCTTAGTGTTTGGGAGGCACGTGCTTTATCCACTGAGCTATCTCTCTAGCTCCTTCTAGTAAGATAGGCTCTTGTTGTGTCAGCCTGCCCCTGAGCTGCAATCCACCCACTATGTTTCATAGTGGTTAGATTAAGCATCCATTAATACCTGGCCAGCTCTTTCAAGGAGCAGGAGGGAGACCCTCTCCCTGGCAGTGAAGAAGAGGGGGCAGAAGTATGGCAGACTCCCAACAGAGCCATTTACATTAAGACTTGTGCCAGGCTCCCTCTTGCCCTGTTCTCAGTTTGTGGCCATGCATCAGGTTGGTTCTAGAAAAATGAAATCCTCCCACAGACGACAGTTCCTTTATGAAACAAAAATTGTCAAAAGAGAAAAAAATTCTTCATTGTTTTGAAAAAAAAAAACCAAAACTCTTCAAGCAACTATGTATAAAATGTTGGCTTACCCGTGTGCCTGTTTTTCAAAGGAAAATGAAATATGTCATTAAAATCACCCTTTGTACAAAAGACAGTGAAAATTTACAGGTTTTTGTTTATTTATTTATTTATTTTTTACTATAAGGAACTTTTGACACGCTGAGAAAAGGCCTGTCATATTTAAAGACATTTTATTTTATATTAAGACTGGGCTGAGTGTTCTTGAATATTCTAGAATGTCATGGCTGGATTTTAAAGCCAATCACTCTTCCAGGTGACATTACGGAAAACCTATTTGGTAAGGGTGCAAACAGAAAGAGCCTGAGAGTTCCACATCTTGATCAGCAGGCACCAGAAGCAACTGTGTGCCACACTAGGTGGAGATTGAGCATAGGAGACCTCAGAGCCACACAGTGACACACTTCCTCCAACAAGGCCACACCTACTCCAGCAAGGCCACACCTCTTACAGGGTCATTCTCCAAGAGCCAAGCATTCAAACACATGAGTCTATGGGGCAAGGGTGTATTCCTAGTCAAACTACCACAACCTGAAAATGTGATTACTTGCTGATGTAAATTTAATCTTGAGAATTTGGCGGTCATATTTTAAACAAGTGGAGTCTCCATGGAATAAATGTATGTTTAACTAGAAAAATAAAATAAAATAAAACAGAGAAAGAAAACTCCAGCTTCAGCAACGGTCTCCCTTTCCTGCTTCCTAGCTGCTCTGACGTGACTTGCTGTGCTCATCTGCATCTTCCTAAACACAGTAGACTAAAACTTCTCAATTATAAACCAAAACAAATTGTCCCTCAGTACTCTTCTCTCAGGTATTTAACCCTACCAAAATGTCTGGAGAGTGTGCCCATTTCGGGGAACTATTCCCAATTTGCATGTACTTTAGTATGATAGTGTCTGTAAATTACTTCAATCATATGGGAAGTGCCTATGTCTTTATCCTGTATATAGAGGACTATAAAGTTGGTTTCTTGTATTTGTCTTTAAAAAAAAAGAAAGAAAGAAAGATGAGAGCTATTCAATATAAATTCACAATTACTCAGTTTCCCCAGAAAGTCCTTCCCTATCTATGATTGTTCTTGAGTCAGGACTTCACTGACTTCTGGGTAGTTTTAAGTAAAAGGGCAGAGTTTTAAGAAGATGATTATGAGGTCACATGCCTGGGCCGTACCGCAAGCCTGAGATGACCCCCAGTCTGGTGCCATGCAGGCTCAGGCTGGCAGACTATGCCCTAAAAGACCTCTGTCTGGTGTCACACATCATAGGTAGAGATAGCATTCCCGAGACAACCCCAGACACCCAGAGGGCTCCAGCACCACTAAGATGAGCAAGTAAGTGATGGAGAGATAGAAGAGAAAGAGAAGCAGAAGGATATGTACATAGTGAAGAGAGGCAGAACTGGAAACTTGAGGGAGGTGAGTGATAGCCTGATGTGAGTAGTTGGCCATGCCACCTGAGGCCATGTGTTGCCACCGAGGGCCACATCTGGGCCTGTAGCTCTGCAGCAGCAGGGGTCTAATACCACCAAAGCCAAGCACATATCCCTGGGCTGGGCTGCTACCTGGGGCCATGTTGATGTCTGAGGGCTGTACAGAGTTGGTCCCACAACTCACCTGGGCATTATGGGAGAGCTGGCCTTGAAGGTGTGAGAGCAGAAGAGCAGGCCCCACCCCTCACCAGCTGCAGCGTTGGGAGAACAGGCCCTACATCTTGCCCAGTGGGTGCAGAAGAGCTGGTGGGCTGGACCAGCTCAGCTACCACCCAGGCCCAGATCCAGGGCTCTGAGTTGGCCCACCCCAACATCTATGTCATCTATGAACTGCTGTAGCAAGTGAAGGGACTTGTTCTATAGATCCAAAGCTATAGGAACACCATGACACATGGCAACAACAGGATATCCAAAAGGAGTCCTGGTGAGGACCCAGCATTAATAGAGAAGCAGAAGCCAGAGGCCTCCAGTCAGAGCATTGACTCCTTGCACTGAACATTTGCAAGTAAAGAATTGTGGACAAAGGGTGTACTGTGGGACAGTGTGACACGCTACAACTTCTAGAATGAGATTTTTTTTTCCTCAGTTGGTGAGAGGAGGTTGCAAGAGTGGAGGGAGGGTGGGTATGAAGGAAGGGAGAGATGAGTGGGTTGGGGGGCATGATGTGAAATTCACACAGAATCAACAAAGAGTTAAATAAAAAAAGATGATTATGTGTGAGTGTGTGTGTGAGTAAGTGAGAGCATGTGCGAGTTGTGTGTGATTATGTGTGATTGTGTATGAGTGTGTGATTTGTGTGTATATATGACTATGTAAGAGTGTGTGTATATGAGAATGTAAGATAGCATGTGAGGTGTGAGTGTGTATGAGTGTTCGATTATGTATGACTGTGAGCATAGGAGTGTGTATGTATTAGTGTGTAAGAATGTGTTGTGAGTGTGTATGTATGTGTGTAAGTTGTGAGTATGTGATTATGTGGGATTGTGTATGAGTGTGATTTACGTGTGTATGAGTGTGTATATTTGAATATGTGAGTGTGTGAGTGAGAGTGGGTATAAATGAATATGTAAGAGTTGTGAGTTGTGTATATGAGTGTGCGATTGGGTATGAGTGTGTGTGCATTTATGAATGTATGTTTGTGAGTGAGTTTGATTGTGTGTGTGTATGAGTGTATGATTGTGTACGTGTGTGTGTATGTGTATGAGTGTGTGAGTGTATCTGTGTATGTGTACAGGTCAGAGAACAACTTTTAAGAGTCAGTTCTCCCCTTCTACTGTGGGTGCCGGGGATTAGGCTCCAGTGTTCTGGCTTGCATAGAAAGTGCTTTCCTCCCCTGCATCATCTTGAAGAAGGCCAAGATCTTGTTTCTTGATTTGATGTAAGGGCAGGCAGAGCCAGAACCTGATTTAAGGGTTCTTGTTAATGTTTCCAAGTCTGACAGGTTATGGCTGGACCACTGCAGTACCTTCCTGAAAGGTGTCAGTTGGTTTCTCTGAGCCTGCACTAGTGTTTGTGTTCATAAAGTAATTTCTTTCTTGATTTTTTGTTTTCCCTTTCTCCCTCCTACACACTCTTTTGCAGCAATCAATTTTTTTTGATTGAACCCAGGATCTTATGTATACCAGGCAGGTACTCCTAGCCCTGTGGTTACATACCCTGTTGTGTTGAGAGAGAAGACTCAGAGCCCCAGAATACAAGCTCTCCTCGGACACTGACTGATCCCCGCTCAGGCAGGGCCAAGGTCATTTATTTGCCTCACTGCTCAACAGAGCTTTGATTTTTAGTTCCCACACTGGGTTCTGAATTCCACGCATTTAAAAATATCAATTCCCGCAGGCCGGCCTATCTGGGCCTCCCTCAACCCGCAGGAGAAACGGGGGTCCTAGTCAAGTCGACAAGGCGTAGGCGAAGAAATGACGGCAGAGACGACACATGAAGTACAGGATCTGAATGTATTTCTTAAAAATGGCATCAGACTTTTACAGTCATTGCAAAAGAGAGATGGTAAATCTGGTAGCTCAGCAGTTAAGGTACATCTGAGGCCATTTAAAACACACTGGGTCTAAAGCAGTACTCCTCTGAACTGGTGCTGCATTCCCCGGGCCCAAGTGCTCTGGGCCCTGGGGGACTGCGGATTGCATGAATCTTGAGTCCTAACCCATCTAAGTTCTGGTGCGAGTCCTTCTGTGAGTCCATAGTGCTAGTCCTGCATGCGAGTCCAAGTCCTTCCATACAAAGTGAAAAGCAGGCTTAAGTAGCATATAGCAAGCAAGGCAGATGACAAGAGTCACGTAGGCAGGTGACACATCAAGGTCAGTGATCTTACTGACCAAGATCACGTATCCAGTTGTGAAGCAGGCAGAAGCTGGGGCTAATTTGGCATTCTTATGCTAATTCTTTGGTTCTGCTAGAGGCAAGGAGTGGGGAGTTCCGACCTAACACTTCTAGCTAATGTCCTAGAGTGGAAGCCCTTCATTACTCTCTAGTTTGTAAAACATTTCTAACTATTGTGAACTATCTATTGCCCTAAGGAATGTGCTTGACCTCTGTTGCCAGCTCTGGCAAGGCAGATTCCTTGAGAGAAATTCCAAGTTATGGACAGCTTGGTATTAAACTAGGATAGGTTGGTAACATTGTGTTGGCCAGGAAACAATGTCCAATCTTAGCCATTTACGAATCATTTCTTGGGGTACCTTTATGCCTAATTATGAGGGCGTGTTGACGATTGGAAAGACTGATCTGGAACACGTCTGAGTTAGGAGATACCAGCGACTGTCTGAATATCCAGGAGGCACAGAACTCCTTTTGGATCCTTATTGCCTCTTATCCTTAATCAGGATTTTATCCCCGATATTTTGGATGTGACTGGAGTAGCCGAGTGTGCGTGGCAATCAATCACATCCCTCTTGTTGGTGTAAAACCGAGAAGGAAAACAAGACAGCCTTGGTGCTTTTGGTGAGAGCGCATGGCTGCTGCTGCTGCATCAAGAAGAGGAACGTCAGGATGAGCTGGAGTCCTGTCTGGGGACATTTTCAGACCGTCACTTATCTTCCTTGCTGCTTCTAGGGAATCTGGAGTTCTTTGACACAACTATCTAAGGTTTTAAAACTGTTTCCTGGGCAGGTGAGATGGCTTGTGGCCAAGCCTGAAGAACTGAGTTCTATCCTTGAGGCCCCCACTGTGATAGGAATGAAGGAACGAAGGAACTAACTCCACTAAGTTGTCCTCTGATGTCTGTCAGCTTGTATCTGTCTGTGTTTATCTGTGCTGTCTGTCTCTCGCTCTCTCTTACACACACACACACACACACACACACACACACACACACATACACACGAAATAAGCACAGTGTAATAAAGCAGTTCCCCGGCCCATTTGCTCTTACCTTCCCATTTGCTTTCTTTACCCTCACTGAAGTGTCTTTTCTCTATTTCTCCTGAAAGTGGGTAGAATTTCAGCAATATTGTTACACCAATTGGCTGTTGGGGCTGGATCTAGAAGCCCTATCACCTAGAAATTATCTCTGTGAGAAAACACTCTCCAATTCTAAACAAACTGGGACACAGTCTTTTTGTACACGAGCCATGGCTGGTTTGGGGTGAGTTGAGAGCATAAATAGGAAGAAAAATGTGCTAAATTTAAATCTTGCCTATTTTCAGCCAGCTGTGCAACTTTCGCTAGTTTCTTACTGACTCTGAATACATTGTTTCTTTTGTAGCATGCTGGACTTGTCAGTATCTATTGCTTGGAGCACTTCCTTCTACGTGATATGATACAACATATGGAAACTGTATAGTTAAGGCCACCTGCTGCCCTCTTTCCTCTTTCTCCTTCAGGGTAGTCAGGCCCTTTACAGTACCTGGCTGGACTGGAGGGAGGGAGGCTCAGCCAGGCGCAGGTACCTGCAGTCAGGATCTTGGTTGGCAGTGTGTGCTCAGGCAAAAAGTAAAAACACACCAGGGAACAGTTTCAGAGAACTGGTTCAATTTATTGGGGGGGGGGTATTTATGCCCCTGGGGAGGTGGCCAGGGTATTTAGAACAAGGATTGTGTGGTTGTGTAACATTGGCCAGGGCAAGGGTTGGAAGATGCTTCATTGGCATACTTAGGGGTTGTAGTGTTGGGGTGGGGTGGAGGTGGGGGGTTTGTAAGATCAAACAAGGAGTGAGGTCTGATAACTGTCAGAGTAGTAAAATTCTTACTAGGGTTGATGGTGGGGAGGCCGGCTTTATGGTGCCAAGTAGGAAGAGGGAGGGAACCATCTCCTGCTGTCCTCATCTGAGGTATCTGGGGTTGAAGCTCCCCTTGACCCTTCCTCCATAACCCTGGGCCATTATGGTCCCAGAGTTCCTCAGATGTTAGCTCATTTGATCCTTCTGTTGGTAATCAGTATTAACTGTCAGTTTGACAGGATCTAGAATTGCAGAGGAGACATACCTCTGGGCATGGCTGAGAGGGAGTTTTTAGATTGGGCTAATTGAGTAGGAAGACCCACCCTAGCTGTGGGTGACACCACCCCATGGGCTGGGGTCTTGGACTAATAGAAGGGAGAGGATGAGCTGGGTACCAGTATTCTCGGTTTCTGTCTCTGTCTCTGTCTCTCTCTGTTCTCCCAACTGTGATGTGATGTGATGTGACAGCTGCCTCAAGCTCCCATTCCATACGCTCCCACCATGATGGGGACCCTCACTGGGTGTTGAGGACCATCCCATTTCGCTGATTGCTCATAGTCCTCTGCTGGGATAAAACACTCACTAAATAGCTTCTTTCATGCTCCTGTCCTAACTTTTCCACTCACTAGCTGTGTGACCTGGAACAAGACACTCTTTCAGTTTTTCCCACAGAAGGCCATAGCAAGAATGAGACAAGCCAGTGTCACATGGCACGGTTGCATAGTACCTGACATGGGCTTAGTGCACAAAACATTTTTAATGATGATGTTGGTGGTGCTGGTGTTGATGATGATGGTGATGATGGTGTTTATGATGATGGTGTTGGTGATGATGGTGTTGGTGTTGGTGATAATGGTATTAGTGACAATGGTGTTGGTGGTGATGACGATGATGGTGCTGGTGATGATGATTGGTGTACTGCTTAGAACTTCCTAAGCACCACAGCTGGTCACTTATTGCCCTGAGCTCTTTGAGGATAGTTAAAAACTGCTGTCCTAGCTCGATTACTGCATTGGTGTTGTCCTGCTGCTAAGGTTAAAGTCTGACCTTACTGGAAAGCCCTGAGCTTGGTGTAAAATGGCAGACTCCCTTTGTCACCGAGGTTTCCTCTTCTCAACCTGGGGGATCCCAGATCCCACATCTGCAGTAACGTTGGCAGGATGTGCAGATTGTCATTTTGAAGGATTCTCATAATCTAGGACAAGGTTTGACACAGAATTTTCAAAACTGGGTTTGGGTTTGTCACAACACTATCCTGTGTTTTGTCAAGTGTACCAGCATATGCCATAAGCCAGGAGATGTGTCATATGAAAGAGCTGTGCTCATGAGATCCTGTCTCTTCATGATAGGTCTCTGCATCACTGTCAGCCTATGTAGCTAGAGCACCAGATCTGAGAAGTCCAGCTAAGAGTTCTTTCTTTTGTAAATTTATTTTTATTTTATACATCTGGGTGTTTTGCCTGAGTGTATATACATCATGAGTGTGCAGTGCCCACAGAGGCAAGAAAAGGGCATTGGATACACTACAACTGGAGTTACAGATGGTTATGATCTGTCACATGTGTGCTGGGAACCAAACCCACTCCTCTGTAAGAATAAATGCTCTTAACCACGGGGCCATCTCTCCAGCCCTCTTTAAAATGAAAAGGTTAATTTTTATTTATGTGTGTGTATGTGTGTGAAGTTTATTTTTATTTACATGTATATGTGTGTGTACATGTCTGTATGTGTGTGTGTGTGTGTGTGTGTGTGTGTGTGTGTCTACAGAGATCAGTAAGGGTGTTGGATACCCAGGTCTGGAGTTTCAAGTGATTGCAAGCTGCCTGATGTGGGTGCCGGAAACTCTGGTCCTCTGGAAAAGTAGTCGAAGCTTACTTACTGCTGAGCCCCCAGCACGCAGCTAAGATTTCATTTGAAAAGATGTTCCATGGCTGAAGTGTTTGTACTTTGCTCAGGGATGTCTTTCTGTAGGCATGGATATAAAATATATTTCTAGACCAGGAAAAACCTAACAGTCATTTGTAGTGAATAAGAGGATGATATATGTATGTATGTGCATATATATATTATATATGTGTGTGTGTATATATATATATGGGATTATATATGTGTGTATGTATATGGGATTATATATGTGTGTGTATTTATATGGGATTATATGTGTGTGTATATATATGTGTATATATGCACGTGTATATGTATATGGGATTATATATGTGTGTGTAGATATATGGGATCATATATATATATGTATCTATGTATGTATGTGGGATCATGTATATACATACACATACATATATGAATTTTAGCATGAAAGGAAGCCTTACCAATCTTCGGCTGAATAATAAGAGAGGAAATCAAATGGAGCAGGCAGAGCAATTGTTTCGAATGCTCCCTCCTAATGAGAAGTCATTACCTCCCTCATTGGTTCTAGGGACCAAGATGTTCCTCCAGTCCCATGTAGTTTTTCTTGTACTTGGATGTACCCAGAATGAGTGATCACAAAGACCAGGTTGCAACATTGTATCATTTTAAAATCTGGGACATACTGAACTAACAAGGACTAAGTGATTATGAGCCCAGTAATGGCCTAGCACTGGCTGTACAGGGAATTCTAGATAAAAAGGAATGTATTCCGTGGTACCTTGAGACTCCCTTTTAGCCAGCACTCAGTGATCCCAGAAGAGATTAAAAATATCACCAAGGTTTTTTGTTTTTCATAAAAACATCTTACAGCATCGTTAGGCTAAAACATATGACTTTGATCCTTCTGGAACACATTTTTATCTAACTGCAAAATCGAAGCCTGGTATCTGGGCATATTAATGGAGCATTTACTCCCAATATGCTGTCAGTGGACACATCAAGAACAAGGGCATGAAGTTAATGTAGGTGCAGCAAACACTGACGTGGGAGCTATGGCGGTGTGTGAACTGGCCCACGGCACAGCACTCTACAATCTCAGTGCTCCATGTAAAAGGAGTGACTTCCTTAATTTGCAGACACCCGCTTCCAGGCTTGCCTCTCTGTCCAGTCTGACTGGGCATGACTGTGGGGCTGAAAGTCTTGCTGACCTTGCCCCCCTGGGGTCGTCCATGGTCTCATTTCTGCGCATGGGCTGAAGCATCAGAGTTGTGGATGTCTCTTCTGGAGCCCGTCTTGGGAGGCAGATGGTCACCGCTCAAGGCTTACTGTGGTCTTGTCTTACACAGTATGTAAACCAAGCTGATCAGTGAGTCGGTCTGCTGCATGCCACAGACATACTCGTGTACCCTTGAGGATGAAAGACTCTCAGACTCCTTGTATCATTTAAACAAGTCCTTGTTATTTTGGCAAAAAATTAGGGCTTTATAGAGTTCCCTATTTTTTTTTTTTTGAATTACTCATTTTTCTATTTGGTAAAGAGCCTTATATGTTACAACAAGTAACTTTTTTGTTGACTTGAGTTGCAGGGACTAAACCTCAACTTACCAATCTTTAAATACAGAAATGCACATTTTATATATTTTTCACTGTATGTCTGGGTTTCCAGGAAGGATTCAAAGTGATTGAATGCCTTCCTAAGTTGGAAGCCTCTGGAGACACAAAATCCTTTCCCGTTTAATTAAATGGTAATTCAGAATTCTTTTAAAGGATTATCCCTGCATCTGGAGTTTAAATCAAAAGCAACCTTCGAGATCAACGAAAGGACAAAAGTGGTATGGTTTGCGCACTCCTTGTCCCAAGTGTTTGATGGCCCCTTCCTTAACTGACCCCTCCAACAAAACTGTTGGCGGTAGTGGATTAAACATAAGATCCCCATAGGGGTCGGCAGGGACCTGTGTGTGTTTCTGGGGATCATGGTAGACTTTCTCAGGAGGGGACATAGCTCAGCAAAGTCTCCCAGGAGATCTGGTACCTCCACCTCTCTGTATTCCCACGCCCACTCCTGCCTTAAGACTGCCGGGCTGACTCAACCAGGAACTTAGTTTGGCTTCTCAGCCCCAGAGCTCTGGTTCCTGTGCTAAGCAGGGGGTGGGCAGTCTTGGCAGTTACGCTGGCTGCACTGGAACCTTGCTGGACTCACGACCTCTGAGTGTCTCTCTTCCACGGATCCCACTGTTTCCCTGGAAACCAGCTCTTCTTCCGGCATACAGAACATGAATCTGTTTTATCGGTGTGACATACCCCCCCTTCCCCAAGGGGCAGTGATGAATCATGATGGGTCAAGATAGTCATAAAACTCTCATTGCTTATGATGAGGAAGATTTACAACAGACTCCTGAGAGATGTAAAAACGCCTTGACAGAGGGGATGTAGGGTAGGATGCATCTCAAATACAGGAAAGATACTGGGGTGCTAGCAACCCCTCCTTGTCCTGTCTGCCTGCCTGGATACTGAGGACCCTGAAGGTGCAGCAACCATCTTGTGCATCTTGGGAAGGTCAAAGAGGAGGAAAACAGGAAGGTCTGTTAAATTGTATTGTTTGGCAGCCGCACTAGCCCCGGACTTTGGACCTCTTATCCAGTCAGAAAGATAAACAATTCACCAGTCAAGCCTGGGTAAAAATTTCCCTGTATTGAAAGCAAGCTCATCTGATGTGCATAGGGTGGAGACGATAAAGTGAGGATCAAACCAGCAAACAGGAAGTCTCGGGACACCACGTCTGTGCACCGAAACCATAGTTGTTTCCTTACAGAAGCAATGGGATCGGGGCAAAGGATGACTTCCTAAAGACAGATTGTATGCAGCCTTCTTTGCATTCACCTACTGATAGGCCACACCCCCTGCAGCTTTCTCTGAAACACACCTGATAAAGAAGTGGTCTGTGCTGTGTCGTGCAGTGCAGGCCCTCCCTTCGAGGCTACAAGTACATTTATGGGTCCACCCTATGCCTGCCTCTGTCCTCCTTAGCATGTTGTCTAGGCCAGACTAGATTTCTTGGTACGAAGCTTACTCAGCCTCCTGAAAACCTAGAAGACTTGGAACCCCTTTTTATTCCCTATACCTTAAGGGCCCACTACGTCTATCCCTGACTATGATGCATACTCAGTTGGTATTTCAGGATATGAAGGTTCTGTTCCTGTCTTCAGGCCTCCTGCATGTTACACATGATGGCCATCTCTCTTAATATGGGTCCTCTTTGAATCAGAAGGTCTGCTCTGCTGTCTCCTTCTGAGGCTATCCCATGTCAGCACCTCTCCACAAACCTGTTTCTCTTTCCCTTCAAGGTATAATGACAAACACAACCAGCGAGGAGGAAGACAGACACCAGTGTAAAGTGGTGGAGACAAGATAATAAATCCGAGAGACCTGTGAGGAGGAAGCAGTCTTTAATCATTGATTCTGCAGAAAGGGACACAACACAGAGCCAAGGCAGGAATGGCTGGCGTGCTGACGTGGCACAAGGCCACGGCTTCCCCCACGGCTGCTGGGGAAAGACACTATTAGAGACTTGTGTTGAGGAGAAAACTCGATGAATCTAGATGTGGGTCTGAGTGATTGAGAGTATGAACGCACACCTTTGCGAAAGGGAAGGTTGAGCGAGGATTCCATCTGGGACCAGTGAAGAAAGGAAAGTAGACAAGAAGTACGTGGCTCTGTCCTGGTTCTATACACCTAGAAACTTCAGGGCTTCCAAGAATCCTGGAACTGAGATGGGTGGGGATTAGAATCTTGGATATTGACACAGGAGTACTTATTTCCATAGCCCTGGCTGGCCTGAAATTCACTGTGTAGTCTAGGCTAAACAGGAAATCCTAGCATATCATAGCAATCCTCCTGCCTCAGCCTTTCAACCATCATAATAGGTATGAGCCACCAAGTCTAGCTAAGGTGGTGTGTGAAATCAAGATATTAGAGGAGAAGTAGAGAGAGGACTAGATATAGAAACTGGGATCATCCAGAAAACAGAGGCTGTTCAAGTGCGTTCTTATAAAAAACTCAGGGGGAAATGAAGGCCTCCACTGTTGTTCTAGCACTTGGGAGGCAGAGAGGCAGGAAGATCATTCTTGGCTATGTCATGAATTCAAGGTCTGGTTCCATGAATCCTGTCATTAATTGTCAAATTGAGATAGCCCAGAATCACCTGGAAAAAAAGAGAAGAGTTCCAATTGCGTAATTTGAGTAATTTGTGTTTAACAGGTTGTGTTGTGGGCATATCCATGAGGTATTGTGTAACTTTAATTTTTTCAAACCTTATTTTTAATGATGGATCTTAAACACTTTAACCTCCTTGTAGCCTATCATCCACCAGAGGTTGTGGAAAAGAAAGGATGGGGGGTGAGGGGAGTGGACCTGTTTAGAAAGGTTCTTTGGAGGAACTCCCATCTGTGTTGTCTGGAAATCAGCAGTTCAGTTCACAGGTCAACAACAACAGATAGATCCACTTGCAAACACTTTATGGATACACCATCAGTCCAGTTCGGTAAAGTCAGGATAGCAAACACGAATCACCAGCCAGGCCTCAGCCTCGGCATGAGTCAGCAGAAGGAACCAGGAGGAATGCCTAGAGAAGTTTTCAAGTTCTCAGTTGTGTCTCTCAGGGAAGCAAAGATCAGCAAAGACTTGAGACCTATCATGAGTCTTGCACAGGTCTTGCCTCAGTGTGTGCTTCTGTCTCAGTTGACATCACTGTGCCAATCAGCCCAAGTCCAAGGAAGCAGCAAGGAGCCACAGCACACCACCAGAAGGTTTTCCGTGCGTTTCTCTCTATGGAGTCCCAACAAATGCAGCTCAACTACGCAATGCAAGGTGGACCAATACATGCATGTTGTTAGTGAAGAACCCTTCATCACATCCTTTCACATGCTTGCCTCAGCAGAACATCCTCTCTCCTGTGTCTGCTTCAGCAAAATGTTCCTTCACAAGTCTCTCACCTGTGTCCACGTTAGCTAAACACCCCTTCACGCACTTGCCCTGGCAAAACACCATCCAATCGACTTTCCAAAGAACTCTTAAGTTTCCACTTCAGGCTTATGTTCATTAATTGATGGAGGAGGGTCCAGTGCTCTGTGGATTGCACCGTCCCTAGGGAGATAGTCTTAGGCTATATGAGAAAGCGAGCTGAGCATGAACCAATGGAAGCCAGCGAGTGATTCAGCAGAGAGTTCCTCCATGCTTCCTGCTTTGAGTGCCCGCCCCGATTTCCCTCAATGGTAGACTGTGATCTGTGAGTTGTAAGCTGAAATAAATTCATTCTTCCCTAAAGTTGCTTTTGGTCAAAATGTTTTAGCCTAGCAACAGAAAGAAAGTTGAAAGTTGAAAGAAAGAAAGAAAGAAAGAAAGGAAGAAAGAAAGAAAGGGAAAGGAAAAAGACCAGTCAAAGAAAACAAAACCAAAGGCCCAGAGAAGACTCTCAAGACTGGGGGATGGGACAGGATCACCTGCTGCACTGTTCTGACACATTGTGTAAGAGGGGAAGTTATCATTGACATTGTCTAGATAGAAAGACTCCCTATGTTGGTAATGACATCAATAATGGAGACATGTGGGGATAACAGGAGATGGGACCGTTATCCTAGTGTTGGGAGGCAGAGATAGGAGGATCTGAATAAAGGAGACCTGGAGCAGTAAGAATATCAAATGCAGGGGTGCTGTGCATAGGAACCTTGTGGAGAAGGATTTTGTGGCTGATTGGTTGGGGTCCAGGAGTCACCCCAGAAACCTCACAAACAGTCAGACAGGATGGGTTATTTAACACACACCCTAATACTGATTGATCAGAGCCAGAGCTCAGAATTTGGGGGCTGAGCTACGTCCCTGTACACCTTTCTCTGTCAGCTTATAAAGGGTAAAACTGCAAAAAACACAGTGAGCTCATATGCAGGTACAGGAAGTGCTGCCTGATGGTCAGCTCTGATTCAAATCACTTTAGGTATAACAGTTCATATTGATCTTTAATTTGATGGGTCCTAAGTAAAGCTTTGTGTGATTTCTCTCTCTCTCTTTTCTTTCCTTTCTTTCTTTCTTTCTTTCTTTTTTGGTTTTTCAAGACAGGGCTTCTCTGTGTAGCCCTGGCTGAATGGAACTCACTCTGTAGACCAGGCTGGCCTTGAACTCAGAAATCTGCCTGCCTCTGCCTCCTAAGTGCTGGGATTAAAGGCATACACCACCACTCCCTGGCATGGGATTTCTTAAGATTAACACACCTCATACAGAACATAACAGGATATATGATCAGCATGTTCTTGCTCTTAGTCAAGTTATTTTTCTGTGCCAATGACTGGCAGGCATTCTACAGCAATACTATGAAATAGCTGGCAGGCATGGAACAAAATGGCTACAGCTCTGCTGGTGGGGATTGGGGGAGGGAGGAGGCCTCAACATACTGACTGGCCACAGAGGGTAAAGAGAAGAGAGAGACCCAAAATGAGTTTCACAGTTATGATCTGTGCTACTGGAGGAATGCAGTTGTCTATCACAGAGCTAGACTGCTGGTTCAGGATGTATCGGGCTAGGGAGTAGAGATTGACAGTTGCACTCTTCAGCTTCATATCCCTCTAGAGTTCTCTGGGATTTATTGTAAGGGAGGTGCTATGGTTTGAATGTGAAACTTCCCATAGGCTTGAACACTTGGTTCCTAGCTGGGGTGTTGTTTGAGAAGATGGCAGAACTTTGCTGGAGGAAGTGGATCACTGGGATGTGGGCCTTGTTCATCCTCTGCTTCCTGGGTGTGGATACAATGTGATCAGTTAGCTTCCTGCTCCTCCTGGATACAATGTGATCAGTTAGCTTCCTGTTCCTCCTGGATACAATGTGATCAGTTAGCTTCCTGTTCCTCCCACTGTATTTTCCCTGCCTGCAGTCATATCTTCCTGGTTGTGATGGATTGATCCCCTCAAAAGTATAAAACTTTTTCCCTTTAAGTTGCTTTTGTTGGGATATTTTATCACAGTAAGAGAAGAGAAACTAAATCAGGAGGAAACTTCCTTTCTAAGGAATGACTGAGGCTCATGGTCTCCAGCTGGTGGAGATTTAATCTCATTGAAAAGCCTTGTAAGAGCCCAATAATTTACTCATGAATATTAACAGGGGTGTATATTAAAAAGTTCAACTAGTGAAAGGTCAGCATGAGCTTTTAAGTGCCCCCTGCTGGCTCTTGCATTTCTTAATTTCAAAATGAAATGTTCCTCACTTAGAAATTTACTTTCCTTTTTCTATAGAGAAGAGGTCTAGCCCTGCTGTAGTCAGTTGTACACATAAAGAACTCAGTTTATAGACAGTGCTGGGAAGCAATAGAAAAACTACCTCTATTTAAGCAAGAAAATAAAAGTCAAATTTTAAAAGTTTAGCCAGAAAAAGGGATGGTGGTGGTGGTATAATTAGTGTTTATGATAATTTTTTAACTTGAAAAATACATATAATGACTGCCCACTCCACCTCCCACTTAACGGTTTCTATTCTGTCAATATTTCAAATGTTTCCTGCTTCTAAAAAGGACTGATTTGTGCTTTTGAAACAAATTAAGCCATATAATAAAGTAGTTAGATGAGTATCTAGTGTTTACAAAACAAACAGAAGGCCCACTTTCAGAATAAAATAACCTCAATGCTTTTCCTGCAACAATGTGACCAAATCTAGACAGAAAAAAAGTCAGTAATCTTAGAAAAGGAGAAGGCTGGCTTGATAATTCTGCTGATGCATAAATTTCACACTCCGCAGAGTACTAGGGACTCCATGTTACTAAATTGTTATAAAAAAAAATGCTCACCTCAGAAAACCATTCTTAGACAAAGAACACAGCGAGCCCAGGTTCGGAAGGTAGGCGTGTTCCTTCTGAAGTCTACAGAGGACCCGTTTCCCACAGCTGCCAATCATGTTCTGAGAAGCCAGGGTGGAAACCTAATGCTCATGTAGGCTTTCTATTTTTTCTGTTCTCTACTCCCATTGTGTACCTTTGCTGCTCAGTCTTCTTTGAGAAGCCATCTCTTGAAAACAAAAGTTTAAATTTATAATCAAACAATACCTTCCATTACTGCCACTCTGAACCCATCCTCAGCGAGAGCTCCTCCCTCCTGATATTTTATGCAGCCACATGCAAATAGAACATTTGTATACATTTGCATATGCATAATAGATCCCTCTCCCTTTAAACTTTGCATCTTGAAATAGCTTTTTATGAATTACAAAAAGCTCAAAGCTGGCGCAATGTTGTGGCGAGGATGGCACCTTCTGCTACTCACATTAGCATATAAGGTCAAAAGCAAGGGCGGGTTACCTGCCAACACAAACACAGTCTTTATTCCAGTTGTTCATTTTTACCTGCTTTATTTTTCCCTCGTCTAGTAATACTGTGTCCCACAAAATTGTTTGTCTTTTGAAAAATGCAATTTAATAATCTTCTCTCAACTTCTGGGGGTTGTTTCAGGTTTAGCAAAGTTTTTATGCTCATCAGAACTGGAGAGATGGTGAGGTGGTTAAGAGCACTGACTGCTTTTCCAGGGGTCCTGAGTTCAATTCCCAGCATTCACATGGTGGCTCACAACCATCTGTAATGGGATCTGATGCCCTCTTCTGGTGAGGCTGAAGACAGTGACAGTGTACTCACATACATAGAATACATAAATCTTTTTAAAAAATGTTTATATGCATAGACTGTTCTCCTAAATGTCAGTCTAGTCTCATGACATAGTTTCAACTTTTGCTTTTGCAAGCATTTGCCCAGCTGACCTCCACCCAAATCCGTAGCTAATTGCTTTTTTTTCCTACTGATTTGAAGATTTTATTTTTCTATTTTATGCACACATGTGTGAGCCTAGTGTGTGTCAGTGACCATCTGCGTGTCAGAGCTTGTGGAGACCAGAAGAGGTCAGAGGATGCACTGGAACTGGAGTTCCAGGCAGTTACAAACCACCAGACAAAGGTGTTAGGAACTGATGAGAACAGTTAGCTCTCTCAAGGCCAAGCAAGCCATTGCTCCGGCTCTTACTGATGTGAAATGACACCTTGGAGGTTATTACTACATTGTCACATAATTTGGGGCTGATTTGTAGTCTGTCTGTTGTATTCTATTAACATGTCTGTCTCAGTGTGCCAAGCCTCACAAAAATACGATTCTTATTATACTTGTATAACTTATTTTCATGCTTCCTAGAAATTTAAAATCGTTTCTGACCACCAACTGCTATGGTCTCCGAGTAACAGGGTCTCCTGGCAGCTTTATTCTTCATGGTAACACTGTCAAGAGATTCTTTTTCTTTTCTTTTCTTTTTATTTAAAATGTTCTTTCTAGTTTTTCTTTTAAAAGTCAAATTCCATTGTCAGCTTGGATTGTAGTCACTACTTTGGTAAAGATCTGTAGGTAGGAGCTGGAAAGGCAGATTTGGGACAAGTAGAGCCACTGGTGGTGAGGAATAAAGAGATACGGTTATGTTTAGAGGCATGTACTAACAGAAGTAGCTGGTACCAACCCCAAAGTTCACACAGTTGCAGGCTGCCTCATCTAAGAGAGGGCACTTATTTCTACCTGGGGATTATATAGACCATGATACCAACATTGGAAAAATATGTACTGAAGTCAGATACTGAGGTGGAAGGCACTAAGCTAGTTCCTCCTCTATGTGTATAGATCTCTAGTTACAATGGGCTCAGGGTTCATGAGGATATTTTTGTTGTGTTGCTGAGGATCACATCTAGGGCTTTATCATCCTAGGCAAGCAATCTGCTTCTGAGCCATACCCCAGCCTGATCATTGAAATAATGTTAAGCAATCAATTGACTTTTCAGGGGCTTGGCGAGGGGAGGGGGGGGGTGTCGTTTGAGACAAGGTCTCAGGTAGCCCCAGCTGGCCTTGAACTTGCTATGCAGCCAAAGATGGTGTTAAACTCCTAACTCTCCTGCTTTTGCCACTCAAGTATGGGGATTACAGAGTTGCTGGGATGGAGAAAGCTTGCTATACCTGATCCTTGAAGAGTACATTGGAAACAGGAAGTGATGCTGAGAGAAAGGTTAGTGGCAACCAAGCAAGGTGACTCTCAAGAGGCTCTCTGTCACCCTACTGAGACTTGGGGGCATGGTTGTCTCAGCAGCTGGTAATGTTTGAGTTAGGTCTGAAATGGTGCAGAAGTGGTGACCACAGCACAGTGGAGACCATTATCTGATCAACCTGGGAACATGGGACAATATTGAGATGTGTTTGTGACTCACAGAATTGGTGACGCTGAGAATATGTGACCCCCCCAGAATGAACTTGCCGGAGTTCTGAAGTATTGTTTGCATAACTCCCATGGGTAGATAACATGGTATCTTAGAAAAGATGTATCTTAGAAAAGGATAGTATCTTAGAAAAAATGACTTCAGAAGTCCAGGCCAGGGAACAAGAGAGAAGACAGGAAGAATCCCTGTGGGAGACCCTGTGGAGGGATGAGAGGAATTTGACAGGAACTGTGTTTTCTTTTAATATTTGGTAGATTGTTTCTTTTCATGTTTTAAATTTTTATTTTCCCTTTTATTGAAAATAGATTCTTTTCTCATACAACATACTCTGATTACAGTTTCTCCTCCCTCTACACCACCCAGTCCCCCCATATGCCCCCTCCCATCCAGATCTCCCTTTCTGTCTCTCATTCGGAAATAACAGGCTTCTAAGAGATAACGATAAAGCATAACAAAATAAGACATAGTAAGATACAATAAACTCATCACATCCAGGTTACACAAGGCAAGCCAACAGAAGGAAAAGAGACCCAAGAGCAGGCACAAGAATCAGAGATCTACTCATTCACACATTCAGGAATCCCATACCACTAAACTGAAAGCTGTAATATTTACACAGAAGGCCTGGTGCAGGCCCATGTAGGCCCTGTGCTTGCTGCTCCAGTTGCTGTGATCTTGTATGAGCTTTGCTTGTGTTGATTTAGAGGACCTTGTTTTCTTGGTGTCCTCCACCCCCTCTGGCTCTTACACTCTTTCTGCCTCCTCTTTTGTGGGTTCCTTGGGTGCTAAGAGGTGGGATTTGATGAAGACATCCTATGTAGAGCTGTGTGTGCCAGGGTCCCTCTCTTTCTTCTGTGGGTCTCTGTATTTGTTCCCATCTCTTCTAGGCACATCATCTCTGATGATGGCTGAATAAAGTACTTAACTATGAGTCTCATTAGGCGTCCTTTTATCGCTAGATTTAACTTTCTTATTTTGAGATGAGTAGTATTGGATTTTACACTAGGTCTCTGGGCTATCTAGTCTGGTGCTTTGTCACCCACATAGTGTCTGGAATGGCTTCCATCTCATAGGGTGGGAATTAAGTCAAAGCAGACATGGCCACTCCCACCAGCTTTGTGCCACCATTGCCCTGGCATATTTTGCAGGCAGGACAGATTGTAGGTCAAAGGCTTTGTAGCTGGGTTGGTGTTTATCTTTCTCTCTTGCTAGCCCACAGAGCACCTTCCCATAGCAAAGATACTAGGATATAGGGGTGTAGGGTCTATGCAGGCCCCCTCCACCTCTCCATCTTCAATGAGGTGTGTGGGTGTTGTCTTCAGAAATGGGGCCTTGCTGTCAGTTTGTGGAGAGCAACCTATCTCGACAACAAGACTAGGTTATTTGAGAATTTCCATGGGACCCCTCTGTCCAAAAATCAACCATTTTATTTACTGCCAGATGTTTGAAATCTTTTATGTTTCCTTTTAAAGTAAAGCCTACTATCTTTTATTTCCCCTGAGTTAGTATTGAGAATAGAAGTATACAAATGAGGATCATCCTCATGGTGTATATTTTAGGAACTTCCTCATCCCTGTAAGGCTGTGTGTTCATTAGCTTTCCATTACTGTGACAAAAATGCCAAAAATGATCAACTTAAAAAATAAAGACTCAGCCGAGCGGTGGTGGCACATGCCTTTAATCCCAGCACTTGGGAGGCAGAGGCAGGCAGATTTCTGAGTTCGAGGCCAGCCTGGTCTACAGAGTGAGTTCCAGGACAGCCAGAGCTAAACAGAGAAACCCTGTCTCAAATAAACAAACAAACAAAAAAACAAAACAAACAAAAAAGGATTAAAGAGTAAAGACTCATTTTGGCTCATAGTTTGGAGGCTTTAGTCTATGGCCAGTTGGCTCCATGCTGTAGACCACAGCAGTATAGTACATCATGGTGGACATGCATGACAAGGAGGCTGGTCCATCTCAATGCAGACAGGAAGGGAAACTAGAGATACAAAGGAACCGGGCTCTCATGTTTATACAAGGTCACACACTTACTTCTGAGTTGTGGTGTTGAGAACAGGAAGAATTGTGTGTTCAGCCATCTGCATTTCCACGGTGTCTGAACTTTGTGCAAAAACTAGCAGTGAACTTTAATATGATGGAGATTAAATGTGGCTCACTCAACCTGTAATGGGAAGTTGATGTACTAGAAATAGAAGGTAGGGTGTCAGTTGTTAGGGACTGTGAGATGGGAGAAGGAACTTAAAAAAAAAAAAAGATTTATTTAGCTAGGCAGTGGTGGCACACGCCTTTAATCCCAGCACTTGGGAGGCAGAGGCAGGTAGATTTCTGAGTTCGAGGCCAGCCCGGTCTACAGAGTGAGTTCCAGGACAGCCAGGGCTGCACAGAGAAACCCTGTCTCAAAAAAATCAATAAACAAACAGAAAAAGATTTACTTATTTTTATGTGCATTGATGTTTTGCCTGCATGTATGCTCCAGATCCTCTGGAACTGGAGCTACAGACAATTGTGAGCCGCCATGTGGGTGCTGGGAATTGACTTCTGGAAGAACACCCAATCCTCTTAACTGCTGAACCATCTCTCGAGTCCCAGGGCTCTTTTTTTCTTCTTCCTTCCTTTTTTCTTTCTTTCTTTCTTTCTTCCTTCCTTCTTTCCTTCCTTCCTTCCTTTCCTTTTTCCTTTCTTTCTTTCATTCTTTCTTTCTCTTCTTTCTTAATGAATATAATTTTTCAAGGTCTGGACAATATTGCTCATCGTGAACACTTAAAATGGTTATGATAAAAAGGTTATGATGATAAATTGTGTGCTACATACATGTTATATGTTTATGTGTTTGAGTGAACATGTGCCCATGTGTGTACCCCACACAAGTGCTGTTTGTTTGCCTTGAAGTCCAGAATAGAGTGTAGGATCCCCTAGAGCTGCAGTTACAGGTGGCTGTGGTGGCCTAACATGGGTCCTTGGAACTGCCAGGAAATGAACTCAGGTCCTTTGGAAGAGCAGTGAGCATTCTTAACCTCTGAGCCATCTCTCCAACCCCAGTAAAGGGACTTAAAAATATTTAAGAAGCAGAATGTGATTCACCATTGCTATGTAGTGGAGAGCAATATTTAATGCCCATGTATGGTCAGTGCTTCAGATAAGCAGCTGAAAAAAAAATGTAAATCCATTTTCTCAATGGAAAGGTTGGAGGTCACTAACAATTCCCAGAGTCACTTCCCATGGTAATGCATCTTGTTATTGACCCCAGTTTTAGGCTATGGAAGAAAAAAAATGCTTCACACTAGTTCCTTGTATTGCTCTCCAACCCAAACTCCAAGGTCATTAATTCAGACAAACTCTGGTATTCACTTCTTTGGTTATATTTATTGTTATGAATAACCTGTTAGATAGATTTCTGAGCAAAGAGGATAGTCAGTCATAAAGAAGAACAACTGTGATTTTATAGCGATAAAGAGACCAAATAATCAAGAGTACAGTAGGTTTTACTTGCTTGCTTTTTGTTTTGTTTTTATTTTTTAAATGTACACACACACATACACACACATCAGGGATCTCAAGGTCTGGCTTGGCAGTAAGAGCCTTACTATGGAGAGTCATGCACTAGTCCACATTTGGCTTTTGTTATTGGGTTTCTCTTTTTAGTCAAGGCTGATATTGGACTCACTATATGGATCCCAGTCTGGCCTTGAACTTATAGCAGTCCTCCTGCCTCAGGCTTCTGAGTACTGGGATTACACATGAATGCCACCACAAGCAGCAAAAATGGGATGTTCTAAAGAGTCATGTAACTCCTGTGACATTGTAACCAGAAGTTACCAGTCAGGGTGGGGTAGGTCTTGGAGTAGGGATACTGAATGGAGATGACTGTGACATTGTAACCAGAAGTTAACAGTCGGGGTGGGGTAGGTCTTGGAGTAGGGATACCGAATGGAGATGAAGCACTGATGCCCCACACAGGTGTTTGTTTTGACCAGTCCAAGGTTGGGACAGAGGAGGCTGCAGAATATGTGATGCCACAAATCCTCTGGCAGTTCCAGGGGACACTTAAACAAACCTGTGTCATAGGCCTTGCTCCTTGCTTTCAAGAGTGTTTATTATTAGTATTCTCGGCTGAGTAGATGCTGACTCTTGTGACCCCAAAATTGATTTTATCTGTTTCCAGGGACAAGAGAGACAAAGTGATTCATGGTATGAAAGGTGTGGCTGAGAAGTGGCGCACATTTAAATAACTCTAGTGGTTTTTCAAAGCATATACCTGGGGACCAGGGAGATATCTCAGCTAGTAAACTCCTTGCCTGGTAATACAAAAGATCTGAATTCATTCTCCAGAACCGACCTGAAGAAGCCGGGTGTGGTGGTGCACATGTGATTCTGGCATTGGGACATGGGCAGCCACAGTGGGCTCACTGGCCAGCCCAGACTGCTTGGCAAGTTCCAAGACAGTGAGAGACTGACCCAGAACAACAAGGTGGATGGCTCCTGATGGTTGTCCTCTGGCTTTTTTGGAAAAGCCACTTTTTATATTTAATGTGGCCCCAGTCCTGGGGCACACAATCATTACAAAACAGGGTGAGGCAGGTGTCTTACTTAGGGTTTCTATTGCTTTGGTTAAACACCATGATCAAAAGCAACATGGAGAGGAAAGGCTATTCTGAGCTTACAGTTCCACATTTCAGAGAGGAGTCAGGGCAGGGACTCAACGTGGGAGCCTGGCAGCAGGAACATAGAAACAGGGACTGAGGCAACCACCACTGTTTCTGGGTGGCTTCCCATGGCTTGGTGGGACTGCTTTATTATACCATCCATGACTATATGCTTAGGGTGTGGTACCACCCTCAGTAGCCTTGGCTTAAGAAAACTCACTATGCCAGGCAATGGTGGAGCATGCCTTTAATCCCAGCACTTGGGAGGCAGACGCAGGTAGATCTCTGAGTTCAAGGCCAGCCTGGTCTACAGAGTGAGTTCCAGGACAGCCAGGGCTGTATGGAGAAACCCTGTCTTGAAAAAAAAAAAAAAAAAAAAAAAAAAAAAAAAAAAAAAGAAAGAAAGAAAGAAAGAAAAAAGAAAAAAAAGAAAAGAAAACTCCCCACAGTCTTGTCCACAGGCCAATATGGAGGGGATATTTTTTATTTTATTTTATTTTTTTAGTGGAGGCTTGTCTAAGGGTTTCATTGTTGAGAACAGACACCATGACTGAGGCAAGTCTTATAAGGACAACATTTAATTGGGGCTGGCTTACAGGTTCAGGGGTTCAGTCCATTATCAAAGTGGGAGCATGGCAGCATCCAGGCAGGCATGGTGCAGGAGGAGCTGAGAGTTCTACATCTTCATCTAAAGGCTGC
Organism: Mastomys coucha; assembly: GCF_008632895.1. Lineage (NCBI taxonomy): Eukaryota > Metazoa > Chordata > Mammalia > Rodentia > Muridae > Mastomys > Mastomys coucha. The sequence continues at coordinate 13,184,741 of NW_022196910.1, read as the reverse complement.
TAACAGAATACTGGCTTCCAGGCAGCTAGGATGAAGGTCTTAAAGCCCACACCCACAGTGACACACTTCCTCTAACAAGGCCACACCTACTCCAAGGTCATACCTCCTAATAGTGCCACTCCCTGGGCCAAGCATCTTCAAAGGACCACAAGGCTCCCTCTTCTCAAACAATAGCAGGGAGATCACTTGCATTGCACACAGAGCCCTGGTTCAAGGAATGATCTGGAATCCAGCCCTGTATTTACTTAAGATTTAATGGGTCATTTGGGAAAAATAATGAGAAATTTGAAACTGAGGTCTGGCTGTGGAAACATTTGCTTTCCTACACAAATATTCTTTTATTCCCTGTTTCTTTTTATAAATAGACCTTCCTGTTCCAAAATAGACTTCCTATCTGCTCTAGTTAGAAAAAACTTCTTCCTAAATGCTAATTTTCTAAAACAAAGCTATCTACCTTATCTATCTATCTATCTATCTATCTATCTATCTATCTATCTATCTATCTATCTGCCTATCTAGCTACCTATCTATCTATCTATATGAAAAATGTACCATCTAGAAAACTCGTACAGCCAGTATCATTTCCTTTTGTCTAAATGGTTATTCGGAGCCATTCCCTGCCCCCACCTCATTTTTACCATTTGATTGCTACATTAAGAGTTTAGGGTTTTATAAATATCTGTTGTCCCAATGACAGGGCAGAACGTGGCTTCTTCCCCTTCAAATGCCTTCAGTGTTTTGAAGCAAAAAAAAAAAAAAAAAAAAAAAAAATACTGTATGTGCAAAAGCCATTTACTTAGTGTTGAAAGGCAACTACTGAATTAATAACTACCAAAGGACTTGACAGTCTGGAGGCTGCAAACCTTTTAAGTTTACTGTGGGTCACATCATAACCTGTTTATAATAATATGTATCTCATACCAATGGATAGTTTCTGTTCTGAAATTTTGCCAGATTCCATAAAGAACTGAAAAACTCCAGGTATAGTCATCAGGGATCCAGATGTGGTATTGCCATTGGATGTTTTTTTGGTGCGATTTGGAGTTGAGAATCATTTTCAGCTTTTTAAAATACCTACTGGAAAAAATTTCCATACTCATGTTCTTCTGCCTTCTGGTAAAGTTGCTTTTCTGTCTAAAAGAGTGCTATGTGGAGAGTCCAGCATTCAGGCGGAATGGAAGAAAGAAACAAAAGATATATAAGCTGATATCTCAAAGACAATATAAGGCTGGAGTATCATCACCATCTTCATCATCATCACCACCATCATAATCTTCACCACCACCACCATCATCACCATCACCACCACCACCACCTTCTTCTTCTCCTTCTTCTTCTCCTTCTCCTTCTCCTTCTCCTTCTCCTTCTTCTTTTTCCTCTTCCTCTTCCTCCTCCTCCTCCTCCCCTC
>NW_022196910.1:13181759-13183168 GCF_008632895.1 Mastomys coucha | reverse complement strand
TTTCTTCTTCTTCTTTTTCTTTTTCTTCTTCTTCTTTTTCTTCTTCATTTTTGCATAGTGGTGGAGGAATTTCATATGAATTATTAAACAGTAGCCTTCTTGTGGGGGTGTTCAGGGTCTCATGCTCCCCATGTAGCTGATGATGACCTTGTAATTCTGATCCTCCTGTCCCTACCTCCTCAGTGCTGAGATCTCAGGTGCGCTGTAGCAGGCTCAGTCATAGGTCACAGTGCTAAAGAATCAACCCAGGCCTTTGTGCAAGGACTCAACTCTGACAGCTGAACTACACCCTCAACCTCAATATAATGGGGTATTATATTTGGGGCTGACGCAGTCCATTTTGTTAAGACAGATAGTTGGAATGATAAATGATTACATGTCTCCATGAGGAGTTCAAAATATTGGCCATTACCGTTTAGCCTGTTCAGGAGGAACTGGAGCTTTCCTTGCTTTCTGGATCTCTTTACTCAACACAGTGAGACAAAGCATCCTGTGCCCTGGAAGTGTGGTGGTGGGCAGACATACAGTTTTCTAGGCTGCTGTCCCCATAAATGGCTTTAGACATCCTTACCCCTCTTCTTTTCCACTTCCAACTTTCAATCACTTGCCTTTTTTGTTTGTTTTTTTCTGCCCCTCATCTTTGGTTTCATTACTTGCTGCATAGAATGACGACTCCCGGGTGCTGGTACTGCTTGAGGCTTGGTGGTTACAGGATAATTGGAAGGAAGAGCTTGTATCTAGAGGGAAAGCTTAATTCTTTTAACTAATGGGATTTTACCTCATTTGCTTGGTGTGACTGTCCCGAACCTGGCTGATCATTGGAATCCCCTGGGGAACAGGCAGCGCCGTTTCATTGATGAATTAATTTCAGCTGTAAGAGTAGCACTTGCTGTCGAATGAAGTAATGTACATTATGCAGAAGGCCAGGTCCTTCTCCCTCTGCTTCCCGGGCTAATTCTAGTATTACCATACTACACAGTCTGCCTTCTGAGGCCTCGCTTATGGAACTTATCACATAAGCGCCTATATGTGTCTCACAAATGAGTCCCTTCTGCCTGTAACTTGTTTTGCCAGGCCACTGTCTGTCGGGCACCACTGTATGTATCTCACACAGTCCCTGTGCACGGCTTCTTAGAGATGCATGTTCTGCTCCAGGTACCTTAGCACACGGCCTTAGTCCCAGCATTCAGAATGCAGAGGCAGGTGGATCTCTGTGAGTCAGCCTGGTTTACATAGTGAGTTCCGGGACAGCCAGGGAGAGCTACCCAGTGATCTTGTCTTACATGCAAGAATAAAACAAACGAAAAGAGATGTCTGTTTTTAATTCAAATAATTGCAAGTTGAACTCTGAAATAAATTGCAATTTAAAAGCTCTCTCCACAGTGGCTTCAGAAGCCATCTCTTACTCT
>NW_022196910.1:13157433-13181007 GCF_008632895.1 Mastomys coucha | reverse complement strand
AAAAAAAAAAAAAAAAAAAAAAGCTCTCTCTTTGCCATTATTTGTGATCATGTTAGTCAGAGTCTCATCCCTGTGACAGGACATCTGACATCAACCAACTCTCAGGAGGACAGTGTTCGAGTGGCTCATAGCGTAAGTCTGTGTTCAATCAGGCCAGTGGCTTTTCGGCCTGTGTCTGCACAGTACACCCTGGCAGAAATGATTGGTGAAGGGGATTGCTCATGACAAGGCTGTGTGTGTTGTGCTGACTCTGAGACTCTGACCAGTATAGGTCTAAATATCCCACCCCAGAGGTTGCTGGTACCAGAAGATGCCAAGCTCACGAGTAGCTGGAACCAGATCATGAAGAGATTGATCAGAGTTGGCCCATAAGTCAGGGAATGAGAAGGGCTAGAGAAAGTGGGATAGACGGGGGTCAAACAGAAGGGAGACACAAGATAAACGTAGAACATCTTCACTGGTAAAATGGAGTGCTGGAGACAGGGGTTCTCATCCTTCCTATGTGGTGACCTTTTAATGCAGCAACTCATGGTGACCCCTAACTGTAAAATTATTTTTGTTGCTACTTCACAACTGTAATGTTGCTACAGTTATGAACTGTAATGTGTGTGTTTTCCAATGGTCTTAGGTGACCCCTGTAAAAGGGTCGATTGACCCTCAAAAGGGGTCATGACCCACAGGTGTAGAGCCACTGACTTTAAGTTCTAGGTGGAGGGTTAGCAACTTGCAGAAAAACTGTACATGAGCACAGCCATGTGGGGATCTTAATGTCCATCTCATTTTGTTTGTTTGTTTATATTTATTAATTATTATTATTATTATTATTATTATTATTATTATTATTATTATTACTTTGTAATCATGTCCACGTTTTAACACCTCAGCAGCCCTCCTGGCAAATGACAGAAGAAATTTATTTTGGTAATTTTAAGTGCATAATCGTTTGTTTTGAGATGGAGTTTCTCAGTATAGTCTTCTCTGCCCTGGAACTCACTCTGTTGACCAGGCTGGCCTTGAAGTCACAGAGATCTGTCTGCTTCTGCCTCCCAAGTGGTTCGATTAAAGGAGTGTGTCACCTCTACCTGGCTGTGCACAGTCATTTTAAATGAGACTGGGAAGGGACAGGAGGGGTCTATGGGATCAATCAGACCATCGTCACAGTAAGGTACTTGCTCTGGCAATGTTGGTCAGCGCAGTGTCCCAAGGAGACCAGCATCATCCCCGGTGAGACCTAGGGGCGAGGCAGGCTCACCTGCCAACCTAAGGTTTGGGTTCAGCATGTCTGAATTTCAAATTCTGAGCCACCAAACGAGTTCCACCAGTCCCGTGTTACACCATCACACAACTGCGAAGATCCTACTCTCACACTATGCCACATGCTCCAGGTGTGCCTTGTACGGGGCATACAATAGGAATGGCGTCTCTAGAGTCGTATGGTAGGCAACACTTGCCTGAATTTATCCTGCCTTGGCTGCCACAGGCTGTCTGCGCGTGGCTGCAATTTACTGTGTCTATATGTAAGGGGAGGGGCAGAGCCAGAAGTGATATTGTATACCTACCTTAAAAAAAAAAAAAGGATAAAAATTTTATTCTGTGCCCATAGGCAGAGTTACTTTGAGTTATTGTACAAGCAAGTCTAGGTTACAATCTCTGACTACCTGTGAGAATTCATGAGATGGCCAGAGATGACGGAGTACCAGGACTGAGCATCTGACAGGGATGTTGGAGTCTGAAAGTATACTTTGTAACAATTGCTTTTTTTCCTTGAGCTTAGTTTCAAAAAGCAAGTGCTTGGGATGCTAAGGAGATAGGAAGTCAGGAGCCACTGAAGGAGACTGCTTTCTCCCACCTGAACAAGATCTCACTGAACAATTTTTTACCTTGGATATTGACTTCTTCCAACACATTCTCTCTGGACTGACTGGGACTTAGGGAAATTTGTTGAGCTGAAAAATAATAGCTCAAGTTGATTGAGCTTTTTCCATGTGTTTGGAGTCCTGGGGGTGCAAAATCAAATAAAACCTTTATATTGTAAGATTCATGTTTTCATTAGGGGTGGAGGCTGACTGGAAATCAATAGAATAAGCTGCTACAGTGTGGTATGGAATATGCTGGGATACGGAGCGGGGAGGAGCCAGTTCTTCCTGGATAGACAGAATACTTGCCAGAGGGGATATCTGATGAGTTGTGCTAGCTTTTTGTTGCTATGATGAAATGCCTGACATAAATAAACCAGAGAAGGAAAGATCTGGTTTTGTTGTTGTTGTTGTTACTTTTGTTTTTTTGTTTGCTTGTTTTTCTGCTCACAGTTCAAAGGGCTCAGTCCGTGGTCATGTGGCTACAGAAATAGGTCAGTGGGTCAAATCCTCAGGGTTATCTTGTCTTTTCCTTATTCAGTCTCCTCCCCTCTTCTTCCCTTCCTCCTCCCCTTCCCCCTTTCTCCTCTCCTCCTCTCCTCTCCTCATCTCTCCAATGAGGAGTTGACCCAGTGACCTATTTCCTTCCCTTAGGCCCACACCTCTCAAAGTGTACATGTTCTCCAATCAAGTGGAGACTGCATTTTCAAAACATAAGCCTATGGGAGACATTTCATATTCAACTTACCACATAGCCCTTGGTCAAAATCTGGGGATAAAGTTGTCCAGGGGATGAGAAAGAGGATATCACATGCAGCAAGAACTCTTGTGCTAACACAAATGTGCTCATAAATATGTGTTTAAAGAAGCCACTGTATGTGATGGTGTGTTATGTCTGGCCCATGGGAAGTGGCACTATTAGGAAGTGTGGCCTTATTGAAGGAGGAGTAGCCTTGTTGGAGGAAGTGTGTCACTGTTGGGGTGGGCTTTGAGGTCCTTTGCTTAAGCCCTACCCAGGGCAGGAAAGTCTTCTGGTGGCCTTCAGATCAAGATGCAAAACTCTCAGTTCTTTCTCCAGCACCATGTCTACCTTCACGCTGCCATGCTTCCCTCCGTGATGATGATGGACTGAGCCTCTGAAACTGTAAGCCAGCCCCAATTAAATGCTGGTCTTTGTAAGAGTCGCCTTGGTCATGGTTGCGTCTTTTCATAATAATAGTTACTACAGAAACTCAGGAAAGCTGGAGGTGCAGAAAAGAGAGGCAGGACCAAACCAAGGAAAGGCAGTGCCTGCCCAGTAGTGAGCCTTGATCTTGGCAGTGGCAGGAGCAATATGAGGCGTTTAGAAACAAGATCTGATCAGATGCATTAAGGTAAAAAGAACATCTGGTGTTAGGCAGGGTGTGGCTGCCTCCTCTCCAGGGGTTCCATGCTTGTCTCCTCTATGTGGTACCATCTGGCTAGCACCATTCAGTTGGTGTGGCCTCCTGGAGGGAATCTTGCCTGATTTTCCCTGTGTCCCTGTCACCATCCTCCTGTGGGTCTCTAGGGAATCGAGTGCATGTGTATCAGAGGATACTTTATTCCATATCTGTTCCCTCAGCAGCCTAAGAGTTGGCTTCCTGAAATGGCCATCACTTAGCACAACACCCTGCATTCCGCTATGGTTCAATAACAACATTTATTTTCAAATGAATGAGAATAATCATCCCCTCCTGAAAATTTCTTGAAGTCATACATGGATGACAAATACCGATGATTGATTATTTATCACTTCTGCAGTGATTTATGTCCTGGCTTTATCCACACATGAAACAACTAGCTAACAATGGCAACAGTATCCCTATGATATATCTGTCCTTAAACCAAATCCTCATTGGTATGTACTCTGTGCTGGGCATGCTAATAGTCAACCTTTGTGATGATATGAAGATGCTTGGCCCATGAGAAGTGGCATTATGAAGAGGTGTGGCCTTGTTGGAGGAAGTGTGTCCCTTTGGGGGTGGGCTTTGAGACTCCTATGCTCAAGCTCTGCCCAGTGTGGAAAAGAGCCTCCTTCTTGCTGCCTTCTAGATCCAGATTTAGAACTCCCAGCTCCTCCTCCAGTGCCATGTCTGCCTGCGCACTGCCATGCTTCCCATTATGATGATAATGGATTGAACCTCTGAAACTATAAGCCAGCACCAATTAAATGTTTGCCTTTCTAAACATTGCCAGTGAAGGGGTATTTGAAGAATTGGTCCTGGTATCTCTTTACAGCAATAACTACCAACCCATCTCATTCTCAGAACAGCTTGATGCAGGTATTTATTTACCCTCTTGACAAATAGGGAAACTGAGTCACAGAGTGACCGAGTAACATGCTAGTAGATGGTGAGGTCAGGATTTGAACACAGGAGATCTGGTTCTTGAGGTTCTTTGTTGCACAAGTCCTACCCGTGCCATAGGCTGGAGAGCTTAGTGACTGGAGATCAGCCTGCCATCAATGGCGGCTACTGTCTCTGTGCCCCCCCCCAAGTTCTAAGCCTGCAATTTCCTGCCCTGTTCTGAGGGTAAACATATTGTGAGCAGTCAGGGTTATTGCTGAGTATTTGGAAAACTGGATTTCAACGGAAATAAAGCACTACAGGGAGAAATCTGACTCATGGTTGGCAGGAGCAGCTGGCTCTGACTACTGCTTAAAATCTCCAGTGAGGAGGGGTGAAGAAAATAGAGATGGGAAACTGAGTCTGTAAGGAATGGGAGACTCTGAGGCCAGGGAGGTGGTCTGGGGCACAGTGCTTGCTCAGTCTGTGTGAAAGCCAGGCACACAGTGCTGTGGCTGGTGGCAGAGACAGGCAGATTCCAAGGCTCAGGGGGCTAGGCCATCTATTGAAAAGAGCAAGCTCCAGGCTCAGTGAGAGACCTTGTCTCAAAAAGTTAGGGGTGTAGTGATCAAGGAAGACATCTGATGTTGGCATCTGGCCTTCATACATGTACAAGCAAATGTATCTGCAAAAGTACCTGTGTGTCCATGTTTGCATGTATGTATACACACACACACATACACACACACATACAAACACACACACACACAGACACACACAGGAATGGGGCTCAGAAGAAAGCTCTGACCTACAGGTTCACAGCCTGAGACATGTCTAGAAACTCATTTTAAGGTCTTTAAGCTTGGAAACCCTGCATCAGTTTAATATTAAAGTCCCTTTATGCTTTCTGACATCTGTTGTAGCATTTTTAATCAGAAAAGGATGTTCTCATTATGCCTCTACACGCCACCACGGCTCCTCTGCTCATGGGGCCTGCCTGAGTTAGGAAATTGCTTCCTTCGGAAATCCCTTTAAGTCCAGGTTCCAAACTCAGGATTCCAAATGTCTTCTGCTTCAGCTAATGATTCAGTGGCTGCTCCACCTCTCCTTCCTCTCCTCCAAGCAATTTAATCATAACTGTCCCTGGATGTTGTTTGGTTAGTCATGGCAACAGAGCCATTTCATAGGCCAATTAGCAACACAGACACTATTGACATTCTGCTTGTGTGAGGCGAATGTCTGAGATACTAACATAAATGTTTGACTGATTTCCATACATTTCCCCAAACTTGGCTGATGAGGGTGTTATAGCTGACGAAAGTCTTCTTCACGCACACCTGCCGCAGGATGCAGTGACTGGGTTTCAAGGTAATCATGAGAGGTGGGGATGCAGCTTGGCTGCTCTCATTTTAAGCAGCCTGTGAAGTGAGGATGCAGGGGTAGGGATTTCTAGGAGAGAAGCAGACTTTTCAGGAGAAACATACGTTCCAGAATTTCAGGACCAAGTTTCTTTTCCTGCTTAGAGAGACAGAGATGCAGCTGTTAAAATTTGGCTTTTGAAAATGACAAACCACTGTGATAAAGGCTTCAGTGTGCACGCCAGCTACTGCTCTGGACCCCCATAGGACTTCATAGTATTTTGTTATTTGAATATTAGATCTTAGAATAAAATTCAAATGGAAAGGCTACATTCAGCAAATAATTGTAGCTGTATACTAAATTTGTTAATGGAGATAGATCTCTCTCTCTCTCTCTCTCTCTATATATATATATGTATGTATATATATAGAGAGAGGTTTTATATGTTTTTAATCATCAAAAGTTGTCCAACTATATTTCAAATCTTTAACAATAATATCTTGTATAAATGTAAATTAGAATAAAAGAATTGAAAATGAGTTCCACTCTGTAAGTGAAGAGACCAGCACCTTCACAATGACTTAAACATTAAACGCATGCGTGTCTTGGAATTTTACATGGTACCCACATGCATACATGATTTTTAATGTAGCCAAAAGCTAAAGCTTAAAAATGGAAACACAAGAAGCTCAGGCAAGTTATTTGCTGCCTGTGGTTTGAGTCATAGCTTGACATTCATTCCCCCAGTCGTCAGGCACCTGCATCCTCTTACACTGGCTAATAGACGCCTATTATATTGTGAGAGCATCCAATGCCCAAGCGAAAATGCTCTCAAGTCCTCAGAAAAGAATGAGGATATTTCCCAAGTAATGTACTTCCAGGAAAAGGACATGACATCATTTATTGTACAAGTGTGCTAAGCCTTCATCCTGGTGCCGAGCAGGAGTCAGATGCTGGGTTTGCCCACTGCAGGCTGGAACTCGTTCCCTCCCAACTCCTCTGTTAGAGAAACCCAGTGACTCTAAACCAACCTTTCACTTCAGATTTAGTTTGCCCCTAGAGTCAGTAAGTTCACAGGGGCAGCCAAACAAGATAAAGCTTTGATAGGGTAGAAACTTCACATAATCCAAGCATAAAATGTAGCAGTGTCTTTGCTTGTATGAAACACCCAGAACAGGCAAATCCATCAAGATAGAAAGCTGATTCATGTGGGTGGGGTGCGGGGAGGGGCGGGGCATAGCTGTTGGGTGGGGGTCAGGCTTCCTTTGAGGGAGGTGGACATGCTCTGGGATTAGATTGTGGTGTTGGAAGCACACCATTGAGGATGTGCTAAATGCCACTGAGCCATACATTTCACATTGATTGGCTTTTAGCTTGGTGAACTTGTAGGGGCTGGCAGTGTGAGGAAATGGGTGTTTTGTAACTGGGGGAGGGAGGGTGGTCTATTGCCTGGTTTTGGTCTTTGCTTTACTCATTCCTTTTCTGAAATGGCAAACTATGTGGACAAAATAGACAACAGCCTAGACATTGTGGGACTGAAGTGGAATCCCACCGGCCACCTCCTATCAGAACTCTGGATCACTTGCCAGATCCCTTTCTCCATTCTCAGGGTATACCTGTGCAGTGGCTCCAGGCCTTGTGTCCTGGAGTCTTCTGGTGTGTGTGCGCACGCATGCATGTGCGTGTGTCTGTGTGGTGATGGTGGTTACGGTGTGCGTCTAATTAAAACAGAACCAAGGAGCTTTAAGAACCATTGATCTAGCTCCTTGAATCCTCAAATCTCTCCTTAAATGCCCCCACCACTGAGCTAGGGTCTTCTGAGCTTGTCTTTCAGCCTCAGTCCTTTGAGTGGCCAAATACCTTCCATGCACGGGGTGCACTATTCCCAAAGGTAGTTAAAGGGCACCATCTGTATTTATTTGTTTTTGTGTCTGTATACTCTAGAAGACCTTGGTGGGAGCACAGATAGATATTCTCCAATATGGCTGAGTTCCTATCTGGGCCAGGTGCTGTGGAAAGAGCAGTGGACTGGACCAGCCTTTTATGGACAGCTTGTTCACTGGGTCAGAGTTGCATACTAACCAGGAAGTGCACTGCCTTCAGGTTCAAGGCTCTGTCACTGGGAAGGTTTTTCTGAAGAAGTAACTCTCCAGTAAAGCTTGAAGGTTGAGCAGAAATTAGCCAGGCAAAGAGAAGAAGGATGGGCATTCTCAGCAGGAGAAGCGACTTGGCACTGAGGTTCAGTGCTAAGAGGGTGTCAAGAGTCTGAGGACCTGAAGGAAAGATGATGGACCAGGAGAGATGGACAGAGGGCTAGCCGTATTGCTCAGTTAGGCATATTCATTTTGCTCATAAGATGATGGGAAGCTAGGGCAGGTTTAAGGAGAGCTGGAAGTGGTGATATAATCAGAATTACATCTGCGGACCTACTGTGCAGTGGTGGAAATGCCAAGGGAAGGACTTACAGTGCCTGGATGTGAGCCACGATGTGCTTCCTTGCTTAAAGTGGTCCATGCAGTCTGAACAGACAACTGGCCAGAGGCTCTGAGTTCAGGTTCTTGCTCTGAATGAGAGACCAACAGTAAACGAGACTTCTGTGGGACTCTGTTCCTCATCAGCAAATGACAATATCAGAGTCAAGGTTTCTAAACCAATGTTGGACATCATCAGGGCAACTGCCTTTTTAAGTACCCAGAAAATGAGCACTCTTCTAAGGTTCTTGGGAAAATCATCCTGTCCTGTTTAAGTCACCAGTGGTCGCCAGCATTTCAATGTAAGGGTCAACAGCTTCTCTTTCTTCCTGACCTCAGCAAACATGTCACCTTGGGCCTTCCTTTTGGGACTTTGAATCTGGAGAGAGTAGCGTGTGTTCAAGGACAGGTGGCGTTGAGTGGTAAAAGCCAGATGTGGTGGAGCAAGTCTGTAATCTAAAACCCTCGGAGATTAGAGAGTAGACTGGAAGTTAAAGGCCATCCTTGGGCTATAAAGTGAACTAGAAGGCAGCCTGGGTTACATGTAAGCCTGTCTCAAAAAAACCCCCTCTAATTAACTACAGTAGTCTCTGTATCTATGCTTAGCTTATCAAAGACTCCCTGTGGATGCCCCGAAGAACAAGCTCATTTGTCTATGTTTTTCACATACACACACACACACACACACACACACACACACACACACACAAGTTTCAAATTAAGTACACTGAAAGCTTAGGACCATACTACTAATAAAACTGGACATTCGGGGGCTGGTGAGATGGCTCTGCAGGTAAGAGCACTGACTGCTCTTCCAAGGTCCTGAGTTCGAATCCCAGCAACCACATGGTGGCTCGTAATGATATTTGACTCCCTCTTCTGGTGTGACAGAAGACAGCTACAGTGTACTTATTTAAAATAATAAATGAATATTTAAAAAAAACTGGACATTCAAAGTTTGTATTAATGTTTGCCTGCATGTATGTATGTGCACCATGTATATGCCTGGTGCCCATGGAGGTCACAAAAGGGCATGAGATCCCCTGGAAATGGATTTGGATGTTTGTGAGCCACTGTGTGTGCTGGGAACAGAGCCTTCCCCTGGAACTGGAATTATGGGTGGTTGTGAGCCGACATGTTGGGAAGTGAACTGGGGTCTTCCTCAAGAACACCAAGTGTTCTTAAATACTGAGCCATCTCTCCAGGCCCGAATCAGGGCAAGTTTAACCATATGTTGTCATAAGATGCTGTGAGTGTGGGGTCCTCCTTCCTCTGGAATAGCCCCCCACATGCTATGCTCATCTCTTTTTCATGAGGATGTGAGATGGTAGGGCTGTAGAGACAAGGAAGTGAAGGACAAGGTTGTGGCACGGTGATAGGCTACTGCTCTCCTGAAGATCCATCAGAGGAAGGATGGGTCTGGACCATGGGAGAAGAAGTGTGCTGGGTACCTCCCAAAGTGTACACAAAGTGGGAACTCCCGTTTATAGAACGTCTTCCATGCAGTGTGCTTAGGGGCCAAGGCTACTTGTCAACAGAGAAAGAAAGAAAAATGTAAACAAAATCCAAGCCATCCAACATGCTGGCGAGTCCTGTATGGGATGGGAGGGAGCATCGGGAAAATTCTTCACAGCTGTTCAAAGGCGGGAAAACAACGGCTGAGTGGTGTGGTTTTCCCACCTCAGAGAACGAGGCCGACATTGATCAGTCAGGAAATGGGGTATGCGGTGATGATTTTCTTTTGACTAATTGTGTTTAGAAAGCATCTGAATGCGACAAACCTTTGCCTAAAAGTTTTTGTTTTGTTTGTTTTGTTTTTGCCTAAAACCAAACCAAACCAAACCAAATAAATTACAAAAATGGAAAAGAGGCACTGTGTTTGTTCTTTGCTCCGTGTATTTCCATCTGTTAGGAACTTTCAGTTGCCTTTCAAAAGATCCTGCCCTGCCCTTTGACTAAACTCAGTACAGTCGTAGCCACAGTGAGGGCACCCCTCCCCCTGCTCTCTAGTCCCCACTTGGCCTCTGGTTTGGCCTCCTAGACTTCTTCTTTCTATTGATGGAGTATACACAGCACACTTCTGCCTCAGGGCTTTGTACTAGCTATTCATTTTTTGCCTGGAATCTTCTTGGGTCTTGGAGTCTGAGTTCTCATCAACAGACCTCTTTAAAAACTGTATTGTGTCCATCTACTTAAAACTCCATCATTTCTATCATTTCTCTTTCCACCCATGAGACTTTATTCCAGGGACATGGTTTTTGTTTGTTTGTTTTGTTTTTGTTTCTTTTTCTTTTTTTTTTAAGATTTCTCTCTTTTTTAAAATTTATTATTATTCATAAGTACACTGTAGCTGACTTCAGATGCACCAGAAGAGGGCGTCAGATCTCATTACAGGTGGTTGTGAGCCACCATGTGGTTGCTGGGATTTGAACTCAGGACCTTTGGAAGAGCAGTCAGTACTCTTACCCACTGAGCCATCTCACCAGCCCATCTTTTTTTTTTTTTTTTTTTTTTTTTTTTTTTTTTTTTTTTAAGATTTGGTTTATAGTGTCTGAAATTGCCTCTTTCAGTTTGACTTTGTCTGTTCTTCCTAGATTTTTCCTCTATCTTGTTCCCAGCCATCTCTCATATATGTAGAGGAATGGCTGACCTGAAGGCAGAGCTGAACAGTGATTGTTAAATGAAGGAATCGTTTACACATGCTATAACTTTATCAGGTGGAGTATACGATATCCACCAGGGTCAGTTACCTCCAGCCAAGGAACACATCTGAGGTGGGGTAGGTTGGGTCTATGACTGCTCTCTCTCTCTCTCTCTCTCTCTCACACACACACACACACACACACACACACACACACACACACAAACACACACATACATACACATATCACACATATATATATATACACACACACAACTGCATGGAGAGCCACTAGCCACCCATAAGAGTGCGTGAGGAGAGGATTTCCATGATTTAGGTTCCTAGTAGGTCATTGTGCTGGGATTTAGGAAGCAGGATTATTTTTTTCTGGGTGGATATTGTCAGGAAGCTGGGACGATCCTATGAATGTTCTTTCTGAATACATCTTCTGCTCGGGTCAGACTAGAGCCAGAAGCAGACTCTCAGCAGTTGCTAAGGTGGCAGCAACCTCCCACATTGCCAGGCTAGGGCATGTTCTCTGCCTGTGCAGTGACAGAATGACTGTACTTGGACAAGATTACCAAGGGGTCTTGGTTTGTGTCTCTGTCTGCTGCTAGAGTGACCTGGGTGGTATTGCTGTGCAGTGCCACCATACCCAGCAGAAGCTGCCGCAGAGAGCTGGTGGTGTCGGGCCAGTTTCAGGATCTCATGGTGTACTTTCACCATTCTTATTGGTGTCTCAGGAGTGAAACACAGGGTCAGTAACAGAAATAAAGAACAGTGCAGGGTGTGCTAGCGCACACACTTAATCCCAGCACTCGGGAGGCAGAGTCAGGCAGATCTCTCTGTGGGTTGGAGTTGGCCTGGTCAGTGAATTCCAAGACAGCCAGGGGGATTACAGAGAGAGACCCTGACTCAAAAACAAATTATCTGTCTATCTATTTATCCATCCATCCATCTATCATTGATGTAGATACAGATATAGAGAATAGTATTTTTTTTTTTTGACTGATATAGCCTTCCAATATAGGATTTGTTTAGGGATGGCCACTGAACCAAGACAGCAGAGGCCAAGGTGGAAATCAGTATATTGTGTGGTTCAGTCTCCAGGTGGGAGTGTTCACTTGGTAGAGACTTGTTGGAGGGAGTGGGTCACTTGGTGTGGGCCCCGAGGTTGTCATACAACCCAGCCTTATTTCCTGTCTGCTCTTGGTCCCAGTGAGACCAGCCACCTGAGGCAGGAATTTAGTTCACAGTAGGCCAAAGGGAAAACAGCTCCTGGTGCAAACTCCAAGCTACTCACATATGTTACAGTGGGAATGGATGTTAAGTTCAAATAGAATGCTAGGTTTAAACACCGAAGCTAGGCTCACGGAGAATGAGAGACAAAGACATTTACAGCTGAGTACTTGATACCACTTAGACAAACCACGAGGACCAAGACCAGCATTGGTGAGATGCTGGATAGCTCCCACGAGACGCCCCCGCCCCCAATCTGGTAGACAATAGACACCTGAAACATTGTAGTCCAGACCCCAGACTATCCCTTAGACAAGAGACAGCTGAAACATTGTAGCCGCCTCCCGGTAGCTGTGTGGGCAGATGGAGCTTTGTATAACTGACAACATTTAGGATACTCACAGTGTGGGGGGGGGGGAACACCCAAAGCTTTACTTTCTCTTTTTACCAAATCTTTATGTTTTAGGAGTCCGCCTCATTTCCCCTTAATGTCTTACTGTTCTGTAAACCCCTTAATAAAATTTCTCATTTCACTCATACAAGTGTCTGCAACTTTAATCTTTATTGGCACAGGACAATGAACTTGGAGTCACTGCCTCTGGTCAATCTTTGATGATAGTTGTGTCCACTACCTTAGGACTCTGGGTCAAGCCCACCTAGTGGAGAAAGCTGTTGCTCAGGAGCTCTGTAGCAGCTTCCTGTGCTTTTATCACCTTCCCTTCCCCACCACAATGGACGGGACCCCCCCCCCCTCCAATATTCAGCCATAACAAACCCTTCCTTTCCTAAGTTACTTCTTGTTAAGTATTTTGTCACAACTAGAAAACAAAAAGGAGAAATATACAGCACTTCTAGATGTAAACTGAAAAGTGCCCTTATTTGGTCCAAGAATAAAAGCATCTCACCACAAGGTCAGATACCTACGTTTTCATGGGTTTCTAAGGAGGATGAGGTATCTCTTGTATCCAGTAGACCAGGTTTTGCCAGTCCTCATAGCTCAAAGGTCAAGTTCAGAAGTCTGCCTGAGCTTTTGTTCTATATTAGTGGTTCTTAACCTGTGGGGTGAGACCCTTTGGGGGATCAAATGACCCTTTCACTGGGGTTGCCTAAGACCACAGGAAGACACAGATATTTATATTATGATTCTTAAGAGTAGCAAAATTGCAGTTGTGAAGCAACAATGAAATAAATTTATTGTTGAGGGTCACTGCAATATGAGGGATTGTATTAAAGGGTAGGACACAATATTACAAAGGTTGAGAACCTTTCTTTTATATGCCTCCTCAACACACCTAGAGTGTTGAGTCTGTCTCTTAAGTCGTTCTTCCCTGTATAACTCCGTTTGTGTCCCTGTTTTAATGTAGCTAATTTGTTTATAATTTGTTGTCTGGGGACACAGTCTCCCTCATGTTTGCAACCCCAGAGCTTAGCAAAGAACTTGGCACAACCAGGGCTTCTCTATAAATAGCGAGTTTAAGATGGAGCTTTATTTCCTGGCTTGAGATCACCTCTCAATGAGTTTTATTGATTCTGCATTGTGAGCCAGGAGGACACTAGGGAACGGAGGGTCCTTGTCTTCAAGGAATTTGTATTCCTGTTCAAAAGCCCAAGACCTATAATAGCAGATGGTGTTGGCTGATGGCACAGGCGCTGGGCAGTTTGTCTCTGTATGGCTTCTAAAGTCCCACAGCGGTCAGAGGGCAGAGCAGGAGTTCTGGTCCCAGTCATGCGTGCCCAGCAGTTAGGCTGAAAAGGCCCATAGATCTGCCTTAGATCAGAAAGCTGGGTGAAACTCTAGTTACAGATCTGGGAGACATTGATTTTGAGGAGGAGCGCTAGGTCTAACCGACTTGGGTGAGAGCTGGGTTTTCTAGGTGATGGGGTTGTGAGGGATGGAGCTGTCTCCGCTTTCTTCGAAAGCATGAGAGGTTTTGTTTTCCTCTTCAGATCTGAACATCATTTAGTCTGTCGACCTTAGCCCTACCAGACGTTCACCCAGGATGCTCAGAGCAGGTGTTCCCTGTCACTTCCTCTCCTCTCCACATCCTGGGGACAGGGAGGGGACACGAAGAAAGAGAGCGAAGGTGAAAAGAAGGGAGGGCTAGCGGGTGAGCCCTGCTGCGGACCACGCCTTCGGCCATGACCCCCCCCCCCCCCCCCCCCAACCCTACTTTAAACTCCCGCCCCCTCTGAACCGCCACCAATGCTCGGCCCAGGAACGCGCAGGAGGCTGCGCATTGGTCGGCGCCGCGGTTACCGCGGTGACGGGTGGGTCTGTGGGGGTCCCCGCGCGGGGCGGGGCTAGGGCTGTCCCTGGTCCCGCGCACCGCCTCCGTCTGGGTCTCCGCCACTGGGACCTGAGGTCCAGAGCGCGGCTTCCCTGCGGGCGGCGCAATGGGTTGCGGGAACTCCACGGCCACCAGCGCGGCCGCGGGCCGAGGTAAGTGGGGCTGCGGGGCGTGGGTCCCTCGGGAGAGGCGGCGGCGGGGGGCACGCAGTTCCCTCGGCCCATCCTCAATTTCGAGCCTAGAGCTCGCCTGCTTCTGGAAAGACCGAGAGGAAGCCGGTGCCCCTGTGCGGGGGCGGTCACGCCCGGATTCAGCGGGGAGGACAGTCGCCTGGGTCCTGCAGTCAGTCTCTGCATCCTTCTGGGGAGAAGAATTTCCCAGACGTGTCTCTGGTCCCTCACATCCCCTTTCCATTGGCTTGCATCCAGGCCTCACCCCGGACCCCTTGGCTCCTAGTCCCAGCGCCTGGAAAAGTGCAGCTGAGCAAATCAGGACTTTTTCTGGGGGTGGGGCCGGGTGCCAGTGGGTTGGGGACAGCAGCCTGCAGGGCTCTAAAAAAACGCATCCGTGTGGGTCTGCTTACCCGCCCTGCTGCCCGCTAAGTTTTCACAGAGAAGCTGCGGTAGCTAGATACTCAGATTTGCGTGATGGAGCTCAGGACTGGCCTCTCTTTTGATAAATTTTCACTAAAAAATATTATCCAAACTTGTCTGTGCTCGACTTCATTTCGTTGATTGTCAGGACAGGACTTCTAGATTTCCCTGGCTAAGCCAGGCTTTGTATCAAGTAACTTACTGTAAGATTCAGCCCCTCTGATAAAACTAGCTGAGGCTGGGATTTGTCTGGGCCGTTCTCCACTGACTTATTTTTGCGTCTTTTTGGACGGGGTTCCCTAGCTTCTCTAGCTGAGTCCAGTCAGATGTCACAGCCCACTCTAACCAGTAAGCGCAAACAGTAGCCAAATACTGCAGTGTTTGCGGGGCTGATGTGGGTGTCCAGCTAACGACTTTTGAAACCTTGGGGTTGTCACCTCCCTTAGCCAAGACCTTAAGGCTTAGCAGTTATTTTTTTGATTGATTGAAGCACTCAGGTTTGAATTCAGAGTCTGATAGTTGCACATGCTGCGCAGGACTTTGACCATTGGGCTGTATTCCCGGTATTGCTTTTTATTTTGAGATAGGGTCTCATTAAATTGTTCAGGCATGCCCCGAACTCACTGTGCTGCTCGGGCTGGCCTTAAACTTGCTGCTCTCCTGGATCAGCCTCTTTCTGAGCTGGGACAAAAGGCCTGCAATACCAAGCCTGGCTGAACTTGTTTAACATTTACAGGATGGGAGCCATTGTGGAAATCTACCCAAATCTGGCCAAATTTGGTCTATCTTTTTTGGGGGTGGGGTGGGGTGGGGTGGTGGATGTGCAGTCAGTGTCATATTTATTGATTAAGTGTGTCTCAAGGGACCCAACTAAAACACCTGGGAGTCTAGGCCCAGGGAAATTATATCCATTCCAGGTGACCTTCGCTGTTTTGAATTTAGGTCTGTCTTTGGGATCTGCAGACAGTCACTGGGAAGCAAATTTTTTAGATTCGTATAGCCGTATAGCCGTATAGCCGTGAGTCAGCTAAGTTAGTATCCTATGCAAATGAGAGCAGGGGCAAGATTAAGCTGGGATGTGGCCCCATTTTATTGCAAATCATTGATTCCCACTTCATGGAAATGAGGAAAGTGTCAAAGCCTCAATTGTTTATGTCCAGCTCGCAGGCTCTGTGGCTCTGGGTAACCTATTGCATGTGTGCTTGGCTGAAGAAAAGAGTTGAGAATGTTAAAAAACAAAAACCGAAAGGAGGATCCAGAACAGATTTAGAAGTGGAGCAAATTTAGTGCATTTACATTCTTTAAGGGTCTATTTTTATTCCTGTGTATGTTCGTCTGTATGCTATGTGCATGTAGGTGCCAGAGAGGGCCACAAGAGGGCACCATATCCCCTGGTACTTGAGTTAGAAGCCATTGTGAGCCGCTGTGAATCAGACTTGTGGGATCAGCAAGCACAGCTAATGCTCCTATATGCTGAGTTCAGCCCTGCGCAGAGACATTTTATTAACAGACTGCTTGTCAGATTTGGGGTTAGAGGGAGAAGTATTGTTGTTAAGTGAAAATCGGAAGGATGATTAGTTTTGAAATGTTAATGTTCAAATTACATTTTAGTGGTGGGTGACCAAGCAGTCTAGAAATTGTATTTCAGGCTGGAGATGGAGCTTTAGTGGTACCAGCTTAGCACACACATGCCCATAGACTCTATCTTAGGGCCCCAATAAACTGGGCATGGTAGTGTGGGTCTGTAATGTCACTGTAAATATTTTCAGAGGGTTTCTACCCCACCTTAAATCAACTGCTTCCAAAATAAAAGACACAAAACCTTTGTATTTATAATAACCCTTGTTAGAGCTGGGCAGATAACAACTCTCTTTGCTAGTTTGTCTATTTCCTCGTCAGTAACCCCAAGATACCACTTGCCGTGTTCCACGTGGGCTGCTCCTACCCCAACAGGCTGGGCCTCATGGGCATGTGCTTATGATCTACTTACACCATGGCCCATGGCACTTTCTTCCTTGTCTTTCCTCACAGTGGTCTCTGACTCAGACTCCAAGCCCCGAAATCAAAGCCCCACCTACCTCTCTTCTGCCCAGCTACAGGCTGTAGGCATCTTTAGTCAACCAATAGTTTTAAATTAAGCAGCAAGGTTTGCCCAACAAAAGCTGATAGCCGTGAGAATTCACCCTTCCTGAGGCAACTGGACCCTGGGATACAGAATTTAGCATTACAAAACATAGCAACAGACCAAATTTCAACATTCTAGGCAGGGTGGTCAGAAGTTCGAGGCTATCTTCAGTAGTTCCTTACTTCATAGTGAGTTCAAGCCATCTTAAAATCAAGCAACCAAATAAAACAACAACGACAACAACAAAGTAACTATCTCCTACAGACAAAATCAATCAAACAAACAAACCTCCAATCAGGTTTCTTCTGCCAATCTTGGTAATCCTACACTCAGGACAGGTCAGGAGGTTCACTCCAAGTTCGTGGCCAGCCTGGTCTATATGGGGAGTTCCAGAACAGTTAGACTGTATCTTAAGGGGGGAAAAAGCATCCTATTTCTTGGGACCAAAAAAAAAAAAAATTCTCTTTACAAGCATTAGATTGACTCCCCCCCCCCTTTGATTAGAACTCTCATTGGGTAAAGGGAAATGCAGTTACACTAGAAAGGATCCCTCAGAGTGCCCATCCTTAACGATCCGCTTTTGTTTGTGAAGGACAAGCATGCAAGAGCACGGTGTTCTCTGGCTTGCTCTTTGCTAAAAATTACTTTATGTTCAGAGAGAGCAGGGCAGGGAGGAGTGCATCCTGTAAACCAGAAAGGAGAAGGCACTGTGAGGGGGTGTGTTGGCGGTGTCATCTCTAACCAGGCTCTGCCCTTGGCTTTGAGAAGTTCTTCTCAAATAGTCCACAGCTTGTGTGTCCAGCTGGGTGCCTTCGGGATTTGGTCATTGTTATTTTCTGTCCGTCAGCTGGTGGTAGGAATTTCGGTTTCTGAAAGGGAACTCATCAAGATGAGACCTGGAAGGGCCGGGAGGAATGTCCTACCATGGGGATGGCTGTTCCAGCTCTGAGCTGTGGTTTTGGTATCACAGTCACTAAGAACCAGGCTGCAGACCTGTCCCGAGCCTGGGAGATCCCGTGAATGGACGAGGCTGTCCTGGACCTCTAGGTATGAACAGAGCAGAGCTTTTAAAATGTCCCAGGAATCTTGCTTTCAATATTTCATACTTTTCAGTAGCCATACTGAAGAAACAAATGTAATTAAAAAGGCAAATGGAGATGAAGGAGGGAAAGTGACCTTGGACTGGAAGCTCAGGCTTTGATAACTGCTGTGTTGCTGTGGGTGGGCATTTCACTTTGCTTTTCTGAGCTCTGGTTCCTTTATCTATATTGTGGTAGGATAATTGGATGTACCCTGTTTCCTAGGGCCTGTGTGAAACCCCAGATTAAATAATGGAGCAAAACACTCTGTAAAATGAGATTACTGTATTTGCAGTAAGAAGTTATTAGTGCATTGAAAAGAAGGTAGCTTCTTTTCCAGGAATACTTTTCTATAAGAAAATGACAAATCTGCTTTTGTCTCAACAGGTCTGAAACTCTATCTATCTATCTATCTATCTATCTATCTATCTATCTATCTATCTATCTATCTAATGTATGTATGTATGTATGTATGTATGTATCTATCTATCTATCTGTCTGTCTATGTATCTATCTATCTATCTTTGTGACAGTCTCTTCATGTATCCTGGCTGACATGGAACTTGCTATGTAGACAGGGCTAGCCTCCAATGAAGCCCATTTTGTTCCCCACATGTCCAGGCAAATCCAGACACTTATTTCTCTTTTCTCCCAGCTACCTGGAGCACTGACTTTCTTGGCTGTAGCCGAGGGACCTTGGCTAATATGACAGATAGACATGTTGCATGGAGCTGAGAACATGTGAGTCTATATGCCACGTTAGCAGAGAAGCTGGGGTCTGTGGTCCCATGGCCATGAAGACCCCCTTCACTGCTTAGAATCCCTTATGCCCTTAACTTCAAGCCTACCATGGCCTACCCCGCTGTGCAAAGCACTGTCCCAGAGACTCTAGGACAAAGGAGGAGCTGCCAGCAAAAGATGATTGGAGATTGGAGTCCAGCTTTCTGGCTGTTGAGAAGCTAGATGTGGAAGACTTCATCTGTGAGAACAATTGTTTGGTACAGGAGAGCAGTGTATGGTAGAAAGCTCCAAGAACAGCTAAGTGACAGGGCTCATCCGAGGAGGTTTCCTGGAGGAGGAGTTGAGCCGTTGATGCTGATGGTGTTGTGAGACCCTTTTGAGTCTGGAAGAACTCCCCATTTTAAGGGTCTCATTCATTCTTTCTTTTTTCCTTCTAGTGCTGGCTGTCCGACTCAGGACTTTGTTCATTCGTTTGTACATGTTAGGCAGGCACTGTACCACAGCATCACAGAGCTATCTTCAGCCCATCCAATTCTTATCTATTTAATTTTGGGAACTCTTGATCCTCTTGCCTTTGTTTTCCATGTGCTGAATTCCAGAATGTTCTCATCGCTCTCAGGAACAGCTCACTCTAATATTTCCACAGGAGCACTTTCTCCCCACAGGAGTTTTGATCGTTCCTAGCTTAGAGCTACGGAGGACGGAACGGCTGCTCGTGGTTTCCATTTTGCGATGTTTTAGCATTTCTCCAGAGAAACAGCTGTGTAGAGTGCTCTGTTTGGATATTTATTCCCATACAGGGAACTTTGAGGTGCCCTTGCCCAAGCAGCCAGGAACTCATACTGAGTGTTGGTCTTCTAGCTGTTTCTTCGGGAGGCAAAAACCGAAGTCCAAGGGGTTATTACTCAGCCCTTTTAAAAATCCTGGGGAGGGCCAGGCAGAGTGGCACATTCCTCTAATCTCAGCACTCAGGAGGCAGGAGCAGGGGCAGGTAGAAGATCTCTGTGATTTTGAGGCTAGTCTGGGCTATAAAACAAGTTCTAGGCCAGTCCAGGATTTTATAGTGAAATCTTGTCTCCAAATAAATGAATAAATAATAAATAAATGATGAAAGGAACGCAGATCACACAAAGGGAAAGCTGGGGAAATGGCTCAGTTGATCAAGTGCTTGCCTTGCCTCAGAACCCACGTCAAGAAAGCTAAGGAGCGGTGACATTACATCCAGCGGTGGATGGAAACAGATGCAGAGACCCACAGCCAAGCATCAGGCAGAGCCTGGGGAGTTCTGTGGAAGAGTAAGGGATAGAATTGAACTATTGGGAAGGGTCAAGGACACCACAGGAAGACCCACATAGTCAACCCATGGGGGCTTGCAGAGATTGAACCACCAACCAATGAGCATGTGGGGACTGGGCCTAACCCCCCAAAATATTTCTAGCAGATGTGCAGCTTGGTCTTCATGTGAGTCTACTAACAATTGGGGGGGGGGGCTGTCTCTGACTCTGTTCCCTGCCACTGGATCCCTCCTCCTAGCTAGCCTGCCTGGTTGGGCCTCAGTGGGAGAGGATGTGCTTAGTCCTGCTAGGACTTGATGCTATAGGGTGGGGTGGTACCCAAACGGGGCTTTCTCTGAGAAGTGTGTGTGTGTGGGGGGAGGAGATTTGTAAGAGGGAGAACTGAGAGGAGAGGAAGGAGGGAGGCTGTGGTTGGTGATGTGAATAAAAAAAATAAGTTATGGAAAAAAGAAACCAAACAGATAAAAAAAAAAAGAATAGAAATATACAAAAATCCCAGCATGGGGGTGGGGGAAGGAGGAGACAGTAGGATCTCTAGGGCTTGCTGGCCCTCCAGTTTTCCATACTTGGTCTGTTCCAGGCTAGAGAGATCCTGTGACTAAAGATAGATGGCTCTTGAGGAACACCCATCTGAGGTTGACCTCTAACCTCATGTGTACACATATGCCTGTATTCACAGGAGGGTGGCCGCTCACATACACAGTCCATATAAATGTATACTATTAAGCAAGTCTTTGGAATGGAAGCCAGAAAAATCCCCTTTTAATGTAAGTCAGAAATTCTCTTTAAAGCTCTCCCAGGAAGGAATCTGGGGAGATGTCTCAGTGGATAGAGTGCTTGTAGGTAGACGTGTGAACTGGAACCCATGTAAAAGTGCTGGGTGGGTGTGGCGGCTGCCTGGCTGGGCATGGCAGCCACCTGTGACTCCATTGTTGTTTCTCTCATTCTCCACTTTATTTTTTAAGTCAAAGCTTTTCACTGAAAATGGGCTCACTATTTTGGCCAGGAAACCCCAGTGAGCCTTCTGTCTTTGCATAGAGTACGCCCTCACCCCCTGCTGGCCAATGGTGGGATTACAAGCAAGCTGGCTAGCCTCAATGAACATGGTGGAGAGAGAAAGGAAAAAACTTGATGTCAACCATGGGCTTCCACATGCCTGTGTATCCATGCACATATGAACATGCATACACACACGCCTACATGTGCACACACACATACATGAAAAAATGTCCCAACATTCCTAGATATCTTCAATATCCTGCTTCACTGTGAAATAATTGTTTACCTCCTGGGCAGTTATTTTAGAAGCATTTGGCATGTGACATTTGCATAAGTCGGTTGTAATTTTTACCAGAGATAGCTCATGGGCAACCATCTGGCCTTGATTTTATGGGCAGTTTATTGTTAAGATGCTTCTGATTTTTAGGTAACAGTGGTCAGGAGGGGAGGGGCTTAGCAATTGCCTTATTTATCAGTGTACCTGGGGAGTTAATGTAATGCTTCGGGGCCCAATTATCTAGATTAGTCATTGCTTTGTCCTCAGTTAGCTAAGTAATTGTATTCCCTTTACTGTAACCACAAAGGTCCAGCCTTTCCTGGTGTCTGCAGATGGCTTGATGGTGTGGAAGTGAGGCTGCAGTGAGGTGCTTAGCATTAACCTATGCCTGGAGGGAAATCATAGGAGACGTTGATGCTGTCATCAGAGTGTTCGAGTACAGCTTGCCTTGCTCTCTCCTCCTGCCCTAGTGCTAGGAAGGCCATAGGGCCTTCCTTCTGCTCTTATAAGCAGAGTTCTGCCTTCTTTCTGAAGCACATTTTGCTGGAGAGCTGATGTCTTGTCTTGCCTTTTCTTTTCTTCCTTCCTTCCTTCTTCCTTCCTTCCTTTATTTTTTTATTTTTATTTTTATTTATTTATTTATTTATTTTGAGACAAGGTCCTGGCTGTCCTGGCCTTGATTTGTAGATCAGCCTGGCCTTGAACTCATATAGATCTGCCTGCCTCTGCCTCCTAAGTGCTAGAATTAAGGGCTTGGACCACCATGCCCAGCCTTTTTTGTCATTTTTTAAATCTTGTGTTTCCCTTCCCCATGGAACATCCTACTGAGACCCCCTTATATTTTCTTCATAGCAGTATCCTTGACCTCTAGACCAGTTTCCAAATTTAAACAATTATATTTCAATCGATCAGTCAGTCAATCATGTGTGCGTGCATGAGTGCATGTATGAGTGGGTGAGTGTATGAGTGTGCGTGTGAGTGTATGTGAGAGCATGGGTGTGTGTGTGAGTGTGTATGTGTGCATGTATGAGTGTGTGCGTATATGTGTGAATGTGTGTATATGTGTGTATGCATATGCGTGAGTGTGTGTGTGTGTGTGTGTGTGTGTATGAGTGTGTATGTATACAGGCATGGTGGCCAGATGTTGGGGCTCTTCCTTTATTGATTTTTATGAGAATAAAAATCAATACTCTTACTTTTTATGACAGACTCTTACTGAACCTGGCGCTCAGGTTTGAACTAGACTGGCTTCTTAGCACCTCCTGGCTCTGCTCCCTAACAAATACTGGGGTTGCAGGCATGAGCCGCCGTGTCTGGCTTTCACTTGCGTCCTGGGATCCAAATCTAGGTTCCTGGGCTTATACAGCGTTCTTCCTAGACCCTCAATCTCAAAACTTTTAATGGGATTTTTTTAGCTTTCTAAAAATACTTATTTGAGTAAATATGTTTGAGAAACAAATTAGAAGGAAAATTAAGTTTTAAATTGTGTGAGCACACAGTGCCTGAAGAAGTAATTGAGAAAATAAACTGAAACTGTGAACAGTTAGGAAAGCTTGCTCGAAAGAAGTGGGACCTGACTGGGTTGGAAGAATGTGTAAAACATGAATAACTAGGATATGGAAGGGCAGATGTTGCCTCTTGACTTGTTTAGGGTGTAGAGGGTCCAGAAATCAAACCCAGGGCTTCTTGAATGCTAAGCAAGCGTTTTCCTGCTGAGTCCCACTTTCAGCTGGAGGGCACCTCTAGCATCCTATGGTCTCCTGAAGACAGAAGTGGCCTGGGGACATGTATAGGTAGTGAGAAGCCTAGCTTAGCTGGTTCCCTTGTATTCTGAGATGGGACAGAAATAGGAGGGGTTGGGGTGGTGAGGGGATGGAGAGGCAGCTTAGCACAGAGAATGTGAGGTTTGGAGCCCAAAGGAGCCCTGCCTTTCTGTCTGTTGTGACCTTGGTCAACCTGCTTAACCTGTCTGTGATGTAGTTTGCTTGCCTCTAACCCTGAGAAATAATAACCAGATCTTTGTAAGAGTAAAGGAGTTAATGTTTCTACCCTGTTGAAAAGAGTGGCTTCCCTGCTGGAAGCGCTGGGAGTATTTGCACTGTTAGTGTCCCGCAGGGAAAGGCATGAGCCACAGAATGTGTGCACTTACTGAAGGGTCAAGATTCCAAGATGTTGGAATGGAGCTTTTGAAGTGCCAGAGTGCCAAGGCCAAGGCCTGGGCATGGAGGTCCTGAAGTCGGCAGGCATGGAGACTGGCTGAGGAGAGGTGCAGGGGGAATGGAGGAGGGATGCAGGGGGAATAGAG
>NW_022196910.1:13154486-13157174 GCF_008632895.1 Mastomys coucha | reverse complement strand
AGGAGGAGGGGTGCAGGGGGAATGGAGACTGGCTGAGGAGGGGTACAGGGGTATGGAGGAGGAGGGAGATGGGTAGGTGAATAAGCTGTTTGGACTGAGTAGCCGCAAGGAGGGAGCTGCCCACTGTGAGAATCAGCTAGGAGGGATGGGTGGGTGGGTCTGCACATTCATGGACATATACATATCGGAAATTTGGGGAATGGAGAGCGACTGGTTACCTCCATTGTCTCAGATAGGCAAGAACATGATTTTTTTTTCCTCATTCCCGTTATTTGTTCTCTGTCCTCTGAGCTGACACTGTAACCACGTGTGAGGCTCCTGAGGGTGGTCCTGTGGATTAAGTCCATCCCACTGTGAGGGCCTGTCCATGGACAGCCATGAATGAGGTTATGTTACAGAGCTGAATGGTATTGTTTTACCTTACCTGGCTGCCTTCTGTGAGTGTTGTGAGTGTGTGAGGTGTGTATGTGTGCTATGTGAATGTGTGTATGGGTTTGTGTGCGGTGTATGTGTATATGCTGTGTGTATGTGTGTGGTGTGTGTATGTGTACATGTGTGTGTGTGGTGTGTGTATGTGTGCGTGGTGTGTGTATGAGTGTGTATATGTGTGTGGTATATGTGTGTGTATGTGTATTTGGGTGTGTGTGGTGTGTGTATGTGTATTTGTGTGTGTGATGTGGTGTGTGTGTGTGTGTGTGTGTGTGGTGTGTAGTATGTGTGTAGTATGGGTGTATGTGTTTGTGTGTGTGGTGTATGTGTATGTGTGTGTATATATATATATATATATATATATATATGCATATACACACACACATGCACACACACACATATAAACATATATACATATATATGGTATGTAGGAGAGAGAGGAAGACACTGAGTATCCCACTCCATCATTCTCTACCTTATTCTAGTGAGCCTCTCACTGAATCTGAAGCTTGCCTTGTTGTCTGAGTTAGACTGGCCGTCCAGCAGGCTGCTGCCTGTCTCCAACTCCCAATGCTGGGGTTGTAGTTGTGTGTGATCATGCTCGGCTTTCATGTGTTGCTGGGGATTGGAACTCAGATCCACATGGGTCTGTAGCAAGTATTCTTGCCCCACAGAACCCTCCCCCCCAGCTCCCCAACCCTCCACAGCCTTCATTTGTTTTTCTTTTTCTTCTTCTTTTCTTAACCTTTAAAGTTAAAGCCTTTAAGAAGAACCTAGAGTCAAGGCTTTTTTTCTGTGAGAGCATTATACTCATCAACATGGCTGCCTGGGACACATTGACCTGAAAATTTTCTCTGTATTATTGGAGGAAATACAGCTTATGAATCCGTATTGTTTTTTTCTGGCTAAAAACAAAACAACCCAACCCCAAACCATCATCTGAAGTAATGAGAAGTTGTTTTCCTTCTTTGGACCAAATTGAGACTATGATTAGGTTTAGTACCATGACTGGTCAGAGGAACCAGTGTGAAGTGTTAAAATGAAGGAGGATTGCTTGTTTTTCTCTGCGTGTTTACACAGCTCTCAGCAGGGTTTGTCTTTTGGAAAACAGAGTGAGACATTCTGCTTGTCTTTATCGTTTCCCATAAGCACCAAAGCTACTTAGCTCTCTGATTGCTTATACTTGAAGAAGAGTGCCTTGTGAAGCTGCACTAGATTTCTTTTTCTAATATGAAAATGCATGCTATTATTTTAGAAGGGATAAGGGGCTGGGTGTGGCTGAGAGGTAGACCTCTAGGGCTGGGTGTGGCTGAGAGGTAGACCTCTAGGGCTGGGTGTGGCTGAGAGGTAGACCTCTAGGGCTGGGTGTGGCTCAGTGGTAGACCTCTAGGGCTGGGTGTGGCTCAAAGGTAGACATCTTGGATTGGGTGTGGCTCAGAGGTAGACTTCTTGACTGTGGTGTTGTTCAGTGGTAGCACTCCTGCCTGGCATGCATATGTTCTGGTTTTGCCACCCAATGCTCCGGAGTAGAGTGGGCAGGAAGATAAGTATTCTCTTGGCTCGTGTGTGTAACCTCTCATATTAACCAGTGTGTGACTTTGAACAACTCTAAGAAGTTCTGGGCAGCCTAACTCATTCTTCACACTCCCTCTGTATGGTGGAGCATCTGCCTATTGGGACCAAGATTTGTGCGCTTCCTTCCAGCTACCATGGAAGCTACCAGGCTGAGGTAGCCTGTCTTGCATCTAATTGGCTTAGTGGGTTTGTTTGTGTTCCTGGAAAGTGAGTGAGACATGCCACTGAGAATGTACTCTTCCCAAATATGAATTTTCCCATGTGTGATTGTTTCAATATACTTGGCCCACAGGGCATGGTACTGTTAGGAGGTGTGGCCTTGTTGGAGGAAGTGTGTCACTGTGGAGGTGGGCTTTGAAGCTCCACTCAGTGAAGAAGAGTCAGTTTCTCCTGGCTGCAGTCAGATCAAAGTTTAGAACTCTCAGCTCCTCCTGCACAGGCCTTCCTGCATGCTTCCTGTCCTGATAATGGACTGAACCTCTGAGCCTGTAAGCCAACCCCAGTTAAATGTTGTCCTTATAAGAGTTGCCTTGGTCATGGTGCCTGTTCACAGCAGTAAAACCTGAACTAAGGTATCATGAGTTTCTTAAAATTGAAATAATTAATCAACTAATTTAGTAGTGGTGGTAATTGAACCAGACCCTCATCTACCCTAGGCAAGTGATCTAACACAAAGCTGTGTAC
>NW_022196910.1:13141842-13154476 GCF_008632895.1 Mastomys coucha | reverse complement strand
TGGCATGCTTGTGGAGGTAAGAATACAGATTGGTGGCATCAGTTCTGTCTTTCAACCATGTCCTTAGATGCTCAACTCAGATCGACAGCCTTGGCTGCAGGCGTCTTTACCCCCACCCCCACCCTCGAACCACCTTGCTGGCCCTGGAAGTGCGGTTTAAGGTGAGGAAGGACATGAGTAAGGTGATGCCATATTGAGTGGTCTTCCTTAAAAAGCCGTGCTTGTGTCCCCATCCCCCTGTGTGTAAATGTCCCCCTTTTCAGACATATAGACAGCCAAGTGAAGGATCACTTGCCTAGCATAAATGAGGTCCCGGTTCAATTATCACCACTGCTAAATTAATTAGTTGATTAATTATTTCACTTCTAAAAAGAAACTCATGATGCCTTAGTTTGGGTTTTACTGCTGTGAACAGGCACCATGACCAGGGATATATATATATATATGTTTTGATTGAGTTTGCAGTGCATTTTTATGTGGCAGACTTTTGATTTCGAGAACTCATGGATGCAGTAATGAAATTGTTCCTAAGTGTAAAGTGGAAGGTGAAAACGATTCTGGTGAACTCATGGGAACAGCTCAAATCGAGTTTAAATCTTAAAGGCAGTTACCTTCAGAAAGAAATGGGCTTTCTTTTGTAGTTTACCATTTCCTTTCCATTTAAGACAGCCACCTTCCCTCCATCTCTTTAAAAAGGAACGTTAAAGATTATTTTATTTAATGTGTTTGAGTGTGTTCCCTCAGTGTGTGTGTGTGTGTGTGTGTGTGTGTGTGTGCACTGTGCTTGCCTGGTGCCCTCTAAGATCACAAGGAGGTATGGGCTCTCCAAGGAACTGGAGTTAGGGATGTTTGTGAACCATCATGTGGATGTGGACTGGGAACTGGGTCCCTACAACAGCAGCAAGCGATCTTAACCACTAAGCTGTCTCTCCAGCCTCTTCCTCCGTCTCTTGTGTCTTTTAAGGCCCATGACATTAACTCATAAATGCTGTTTAAACGGGCATGAGGCAGTCTGTCGGAAAGTGAAGGTTGTTGTTGAGTAAATTATAAACCAAATTTATACAGTTTAAAGCAAATGGGGTTTTTATTTATTTATTTTGCCACTCTGAATAATTCTAGTCAAAGCATTTTTGACATAAATTAGACTAGAAATTTTGATCCTGTTTATTGTGATTAAACAAAACATGGTTAAAATGTTACAGGGAGGTCACACACACACATACATATACACACATATACATATATATATTTATTGTTTTATTATCTGATTCCCCTTTTCAGGATAAAGTGGTTTTAAATTTCACATTTATGTGCCTATGTACTCTAATACTTTTGCCACAGATTTTCAAACATTACACATTTATCGTAAGGGAAAAAAATCTCTGAGAAGAAGCAGGTGTGAAGGAGTCGCAGTCTCTGTACCCCGTACCCTAGTTGTTAGCTGACCGTGTTATCTGGTTTCTCAGTGGCAATTCCTTTCTTTTCTGAAAATGAGGTTCGCTTGCTCTCCAGCCCTGCCTGCCTGGGGTGAAGTGTGGCTGGGTCCTTCCCCTCACCCCAGCCACAGCTACTAGACACACACACACACACACACACACACACACACACACACACACCGTTTTCCGATAAGGCACAGTTATCTTAGAGAAGGAGGTGCGGACTCTGAGAAGATGACACTACCCAGTCCTGCTGAGCCTGCTGGGATGTGCACCAGCAGTGAGCCCAGCAGGGAGAGGCTCTAATGGTACCCAGAGCCCAGTGCAATCAGGGTGAAGAGGACTGAGACTTCCTGATTGAAGTGAGGGCCAATTACACAACATGCTGCTGTTTTAAAAAGAACCAGGCTACTATGCTTTGCCTTCCAAGCCGCCTCTGTCTGTCCAGGGTGCCCTCCTTCACTAGACACAGGAGCATAATGATTTGGTGACTGTTAGACAAACACTGGAGAGAGGACTCCACTCCACTGGAGACAGAGTGTTGCCTTCCTGTTCTGTGCCAAGCCTGCTGCAGCATCCCTGGGAATACAGCATGCCGCTTGGGATGCCCCTTCTGTGATTGCTCCATGTGCTCTTCAGTAACTGTAGACTCAAGATGTGTTTTCTGTATAAGACTCTGAAAAGCAAAGTTTCTCACATCTCCGGATGTCCCTTCTCCCACCACACAAGGAACGAGAATACACTCCCTCATGCTTCCCCGTGAATCAACCTAAGGAGAATATTATTTCTTTCTGGTCTTTCATTTAGATCCTCTGTTTCAACTCTGAAAATTGCTCATTTTTGAGGCACTGCTTATTATTTATTTGTACTACCAAAAATATCCTCTCGCTGATTGTTTTTGTTGTTTTATAATTTAATTTTTAGGGTGTTTTAGGATGGTGTAAAGGATTTTAAATTCCAAAGTGTTTGTCTTTGCTTGCCTGCCTCCTTCCTCACGCACTTTCTGGAGGAAATCAAACTTGCTTTTGGCCCGACTGAGTCACATGGCATTCGGTGTCTTCTCCGTGTTTATTCACCCACTTTGTAAGCACACCTTCCCTCCTCTGGAAAGCTGTGGCCATTTCATTTCCATTGAGAAGGACAGTCTTTTTGCCCCGATTCCAGAGGGGAAATGAGGTTTCATGTGTAGAACGACACAATGTCTTAGCTAGTAAGGGTAGGAGCCATGCTCTGAGTCTTTCAGATAGAGGTGGGCGCAGGGCATAGATGATCTGTGAAGAGCCGTGGGCTGTGTCTGGTCTGTGGGTGGGAAGGGAAAGGGGAAGGGTAGACTCAAGAGAAAATAGACTCAGAGTGCACCCACCCACCCACGCACACACATTCCATTTAGGAATTTTCAATCCATTTAGGTATTGGGTTTAGTTTTTACAAGTACTCTCACACCAATACAAATGTTTTTCTTTTCCCCCCTAGGTCCGACAGGAGCGGTTAAAGATGTGTAAGTACTTGACATTTTGATATTATAACCTCTGTCTCCGAGAAAAGCTGTTTTTGGTGGTTCTGACCTTTAGGGGTCTAGGAGTGGCTGACAAGACAACAGGGTACTTTCTGCCCTGTGCACTAGTAAATGTTACCATTTGATTGACAGCTAAAGTACTATTTGAAGGATGTTAGCATTTGCGGCTTTTCCTGTTAGCCCCGCAGTGGTATGCTAGTTTAGAATGTTAAGAAGAATCTGTCTTCCCACCCTAACCTGTACAGAGACTGAGTTAGCAACAACTCCCTTATCATAAGGGAGCCCGACATGTGGGGCCAGGGACCCTGCTGTGCCTCAGAGCTATCCAGGGAGCAAACTAGAGCCTTGTTTCGGCAGCAATAACTAGATATTCCCAGATACTCAGGGGAATAGTACAACCATTTTCTGTAACATGAGCGGATCTTCCTGAAGTTGTAAAGTCAACCCCTAGACCTCTCTGTTGATACCCTTTGAGCTTTTCGGAGGTAATTAGGGTTCATGGGGTCATGATGGTAGAACCCCCATGATGGCATTAGCGGTTCCTAAGAAGGAGAAGAGAGACGAACCAAGTGTGTTTGCTTGTGTCTCCGTGTCTTCTGCCGAATGCTGACGAACAACACTGCTGACACAGCACGAAGGCCCCAGCAAATGCTGATCTGTGTGCCGCCTTGGTCTTCTCTATCCTTTGCAGTTCCCCGGTCTCAGGTGTTTTGTTACGGCCATGGAAGCTGTATCGAGACATCCTTTCATATAACCCATTTTGAACTGAACTGTAGGCTGAGGAGTTCCTAATCAGGCATCTCTACAGGAGGTTTCCTATGCTCAGGGATGTCGTCCGTGTCTCCGTGCCATTCCTCTGCATTCTATCTGAAATCTAGATCTAATAAGGCCCGTATAGGAGCCCATCGTCTCAGGGGTTTCTAGTCACTTCATTGTGGTCGTTTGATTTCTGTTGTTGTGATAAAATACCCTGACAAAACAATGTATAGAAGAAAGGGAAGATATGGCCGAAGGAGGGGAAGGCAGGCTGTTGGAACCGGAACCTGCCTGATCACATTGCATCAGCTCTCGGGAAGCAGAACAGGAAGTGAGGGAAAGGGCACAATGCTCAGGCCAGCGCTTCCTCCAGTGAGTCTACACCTCCTAAGAGTTTAGCGACCTTGCCGAACAGCATCACCAGTTAGGGACCACATGTGCAAACACAGGGACCTGTCCGGGACGCTTCACATATCACATTCAAACGGTAACCGTGGAGGTTGTGGTTTACCCTTCCTGTTCCCCGTTAGTTAGGTGTTGGGGCCACACGGTGTCAAGAGAGCATGAAAAGATTTGGGACTTATTTGGTGAGGCTTTCTGGGGAGAAGGAGAGTTACACCCAAAGTGGTCCGCTTAGATTGGGTGGGGGATGGGCATGCCTTTGGTTTGTATCATGGTTGGGGATGGGTTAGGGCGAGGGGTCCTCCACGAGGACGGGGCTGGACCTTATAGGGAAGGCAGGCTTTTGTACAGCTTGTGTGGATATCAGGCTGAAGGGGAGGGGGAGGACCTGAAAGCTGTCACTGCTCCAATATTAAAATAGAATCAGACTTTTTTTTTTTTTAAAGTCTCAAAGAAGAATTCAGAGAAGACTTGAGTGTTGTAAAGTTTTCGGGGAATTAAATAGCCATTTCAAGTGACAGTTTGGGACACAAAAGCAGTAATCACTTGCTTCAAATTCCTGGTGTAGTGCTTGAGTTTCCCGTGATTTCTGGAATGGTTCTGAACACACTTCTGCCCTTGTAAACTGTTTATTAAATGAAGTGGCAGTCTTAAGTGGCATTTTATTATAAAATAAAATATGATAAATTGAAAACTGTTGAGAATGCTGGATGCCTTGCAGTATCAGATACCTAGCCAAAATGTAGTTCTTTTTTTAAAAAAAAAAATGTTTTTATTAATGTGTGTATGTGTGTGTGTGTGTGTGTGTGTGTGTACACACAAGTATGTGTGCCCTGAGGATCAAACTCAGATCCTCAGGTTTATCTGCAAGCACCTTTACCCACTGAGCCATCTCGCTGACCCAAGATTTAACTCCTTACGTAAAAAATAAATGAGCATTCCCATCTCACGAGTGAACCAATTTCTTTCATCTTTAACATGTTTAAAAATTTGGTGAAGTTTAAAAATAAATTTCTTCAAAATGTATTATTAATAAACATTTGTATACCTGTTTTATGTACAAACACACCTGGTGTCATGTGATAATCTCTTAGGCATAAAGGAGCATCAAATGGAAAAATGTAAGTCTGGCTTTGCGGGAGGCATCCAGTTCTTACATCTTCCCTACTCGGTTGCCTTTTTCTGTGTGCAAGAATCCAACATACAATGGCTGCTGGTGATAAGGGCTCTTCCTGAAAATAGGTGGGGTATGTGTTGGGCTGGAGGTCCATGGGGGAGCAAGGCTTCATGCAGAGAAGAGGGAAGGAAGATGAGAGCCTGTGCTCAGGGAAGAGCATGAATGGAGGCCACAGGGTTACAGAGCCTGGCCATTTCCCGGTCCCTCCTGGAGCCCCTGTCCTGGGCCGGAGAGCCGTAAGATGGGGCTAGTGTGTGAATGAAGCCCCTGTCCTGGGCTGGAGGGCCATAAGATGGGGCTAGTGTGTGAATGAAGCCCCTGTTCTGGGCTGGAGGGCTGTAAGATGGGGCTAGTGTGTGAATGGAGCCCCTGTCCTGGGCTGGAGGGCTGTAAGATGGGGCTAGTGTGTGAAGGGGCTTTGCTTCCAGGCCAGGAGTTAGGCTTCCTTTATGGGTGTTTCAAGAGCCATTGACAATATTAAGTTGGAGGAATTAAAAGATTATGTCTGGGGTGCTAACTCCTGGGGCTGTGTGGGTCAGCGAGGTGGCTCAGTGGGTAAAGGTGCTTGCAGGCAAACCCAAGTTTGATCCTCAGGGCTGACATGGAACACGGAGAGGACAAACTAATACACATTGGGGGTGGGGGGTGGAGGAGACACTGAGGTACTAGGAAGTTGGAGCCACAGAGGGGGCCTTAGGAAAAGAGAGGGCTCGCATAACCTGGCCGTGGTAGACACAGTCCATGTGTTGAATGGGGAAGGAGGAGAAGAGACCAGGAGGAGTATGCCACAGTCTCTGACTTGAGCTAAGGATGGGCATGGTGGATGCTCTGAAGTCAGAAGGAAAAAGAGGATGATGAGCTGGCTTGGCCATCACCACATCCCTCCCTGGGGACGGTGGTTTCAGTTGAGCTTACTGAGTAATACTGAGTCAAACTGAAAGGAGACACACTTTCAAGATAGAAGAGAATTAGAGAGTGTCAGAACAGATGTTTTCAGGCCTGTAATCCCAGCAGCTGTGGTAGAGGAATGGCAAGTTCAAGGCCAGCCGGGACAAGTTAGTGAAAAAAGAAAAAAATAAAAAATAAATAAATAAAAGATAAAGTAAAGAGCAGGCGGAGGCTGTAGCTTCCTGGTAAAATGGTTCCTCGAATGTATGAAGCTTCAGTCCTCATACCACCAAAACAAAAATTTATTTTGGTTTTTCAAGACAAGGTTTCTCTGTGTAGCACTGGCTGTCCTAGAAACTAGCTCTGTGGACCAGACTGGCCTCACAGAGATCCTCTTGCCTCTGCCTCCTGAGTTCTGGGATTAAAGTCGAACTCCACTACTGCCCAGCTACAAATACTATTTTTTTGTTTTTTGTTTTTTTGAGACAGGGTTTCCCTGTGTAGCCTTGGCTGTCCTAGAACTCACTCTGTAGACCAGGCTGGCCTCGAACTCAGAAATCCGCATGCCTCTGCCTCCCAAGTGCTGGGATTAAAGGCATGTGCCACCACCGCCTGGCTTTTTTTTTTTTTTTTTTTTTTTTTTTTTTTTTTTTTTTTTTTTGTATTTTTTTCTTTTAATTTCAGTGAATTTTATGAGCTTCTTGGCACCAGTAGGGTGTGTAGGGGTATTTTGGTTGGCCGTGGAGAACCAAATTGTGTATGTTTTGACACAAACAAACAGACAGACAGACAGACAGACAGACAGACAGACAGACAGACAGACAAACAGAGGAATCCACTGGCGGTGTTGGTGGAAAGGCCCACCAGTTTTGCTTCAGTCACAGCTAGATGCAGGTGGTCAGACCCAGGAAGCAGCTCTCCCCAGCTCACCTGTTGCAGACAGCTTTCCCAGGCCATGGTGGAGGTGGCCAATCGGTGTTTAGCCACCGCAGGAACAGTTTGCTTTCCTTTGGTTTCATCAGAGGCCCCAGCAAGTCCCCTCTCCCACCAAGGATGCTTTGCCTGTTCTGAATGTGGAATTCTCATTGGCCAGGGCCAGGTCATGTGCTTGATTTGGGAACCAATCATATAGCCTCATTTAACCACATGGCTGAGCGTGTGGTGGTTTCCCTAATGAAATTTGGTGGTGTGGAAAAAGGGGGGCAATTTTAAATGTTAGAGTCAACTTCGTCTCAATATCTGTCACTTTTCATGTTTTAAAAATATTGATTAAAGCACGGTGGTGGTGAAACACACCTTTAATCCAAGCACTCGGGAGGAGGAAGGAGGATCTCTGAGTTCAAGACCATCCTGGTCTACAGAGTTCCAGGACAGCCAGGGTCACGCAGAGAACCGTCTTGAAAAACAAAACAAAACAAAACAACAAAACATACACACACGCACAGACACCCATAGTGTGTTTATTAATGCACATATTAATTATGTATAATGTTTCCTTATGACACTTTCATACATGTATATGATATATTTTGAAAATATTCATCTCCTGTTCCCTGTGTAAGCATCTAAGAATTTTTATTTTTAAAGATTAAGCATTATTTGTGAGAATATGAATATGTTTCGGAGAAGACACTATTAAATAAGTTAACTCAAATTTAATGTTTGTCTTTGAAAACAAAGCAAGAAAAATCATAGCCTTCAGGTTTAAACAAGATAATTCAAATACTTCTTTCACTTAAAACTTGGAGTGATATTTCATTAGGATTCTTTTTTTGACAAAGCTATTTTATTGCCATAAAAGGTAATGAATGGAGAGAAAAATATCCAGAAAAACACACTGACAAGCAACCTTAAAGAAAGAAATTGTAGCCGGGCAATGGTGGTGCACGCCTTTAATCCCAGCACTTGGGAGGCAGAGGCAGGTGGATTTATGAGTTCAAGGCCAGCCTGGTCTACAGAGTGAGTTCTAGGACAGCCAGGGCTACACAGAGAAACCCTACCTTGAAAAACCAAAAAAAAAAAAAAAAGAATATCCAACCTTGATTTGTGCCTGGTGTGTGTGTGTGTGTGTGTGTGGTGCATGCATATGAGTGTGCAGGTACACACACTTGTGTTTACACATAGAGGTCAGAGCAAGAGCTCAGTGTCCTCTGTTGCTTTCTGCCTTGAGACAGGGTCTATCACTGTTGTGTTAGGCTGGCTGGCCTGCAAGTTCCCAGGACCTGCCTGTCCCTTCTTGCTAGTGGTGCTAGGATCCGAGAACCATGTCTAGGTTTTACATGGGTGCTGGGGTTTCAAACTCTGGTCCTCATGCTTGAAGATTGACATCTTAATGTTGGTCCCTGGTTTCCTCACATATGCCCATGGGTAAGTGCACCCGAACCCATGAACACACACACGCACACACACACACACACACATACACACACACACACAGACACACACACAGTATAGTTGTTCTGTGTGATAGTTATTTGTAGTTGTAACTTGACTACCTCTGAAATTAACTAAAACCCCAAAATGGAGGTCACAACTATGAGGAATTTTTGGTTTATTTGAAATGTGAAATATTTAAATGTGAAATATTCACTTCTAATCTGGATCTTTGAGGCAGGAAGGCATGCCTTCTTTTGAGCTGAGAAAACACATGCTTTTAATCTGGATCTTGAGAGGGGAAGATACACTTTTAATCCACATCATGTGAGCTGAGAAAACTCACCTCTAATGTGAGCCGCACTTTCTTTTGGAAGCCTAGAGAAGAACCTTTGCCTGCTTGCCCTCACCTTGCTAGCAAGTCCACTCCTTCACTGGCACTGGAGCCTACTTCTTCAGAATTCCAGTGCCTACTCAAGACTGGCCGAGATGTCCGGCCTCATGGACTGAGCAACTTTGGACTTTTTGTTCATAGCCAGCCATTGTTGGATTAGCTCAACAACAGCTTATAATTTATTCTAATAAAATCCCATATGCATATACCACACACACACACGTATATGTATGTATGTATTAATAAGTTCTATAAGTTCTGTCATTGTACAGAACCCTGACTAACACATTCTATGTTCTGTAATCTCAAATATCAGCCAAGATTAAATTCATTATGGAAAAATGTAAAACCATATCTACCTCAGAAGTATAAGTATTTATATTCACCTTTAATACATACTAAAGTTATATGCATATCAAATATTGTTTTTAAGTACACTTACTTATTATCAGTAAATGTTTGGCTTGTGTATTGTTTATGTACCTCTACACCAAGAGTTGTGTAGAAACTCCTAGGAAGAAAAGAGGTAACACATGGCCTCGTGTGCATTGCCCTGGCAAA
Source organism: Mastomys coucha (assembly GCF_008632895.1). NCBI lineage: Eukaryota > Metazoa > Chordata > Mammalia > Rodentia > Muridae > Mastomys > Mastomys coucha. Next base: position 13,144,973 of record NW_022196910.1, on the reverse strand, counting down.
TGGTAGCCATAATAACTGATGGCTTAAAGAGTGTTGAAAATATCTGTTGGAGGCGCTGTCATGAATTCCTGAGGACAGAAGGCACGGCAGCACGTGGAGGGCCTGGCTGTGAGTGGAAGCCATAGTTCTCATTGCTTGTCATGATTGGGTTTTCTGTAGTAGGACCCAGGGGAGGAGGAATGGGAAAGGAGAGAGAAAGCAGAGCAGGAGGGGTGGAGAGGGGCCAGCAGTGACTAGCAAATGCCTGCTGTTAAGACAAATGGGGGGGGTGGCTGATGCATGGGGCAAATGGGAGGGGGGATGTGATCTGAGAAGGCAAAACAGACAGCATGTTCTAGGTAGGATCAGGGAGAGCATTGTTTCCTCCCTTAGGGGTGGGATTTTTAAAAATTGTTATTATTACTATTCCAAAATGTCACAGGTAAAGTAGTTTCATGATCCAAGTCCCATAGAGCTGCAATGAGGTCATGTCAGCAGTGTCGTGGGAACACTTAAAAATCAGTGATGGATGTGCTGATCACTGGGATTTGATGGGTTTCTGTTGTTATGATAAAACACTATGACCAAAAGCTACTCAGGGAGACAAAGGCATGTCAGTTTACAGCTCTCTGGTCAAACCCCCTCACTGAAGGAAGTCTGAGCAGGAAGTCAAGGCAGGAACCTGGAGGCAGGAACTGAAGGCAGGAGCTGAAGCAGAGGCCATGGGGGATGGCTGCTAACAAGCTTGCTCCTCATGGCTTGCTCATCCTTCTTTCTTATACCATTCAGGACCACGTGCTCTGAGGGTGGGAGGGGGTAGGAGGTAGAACTCCTGCTTCAATTATGAGTCAAGAAATTCCCCCACAGGCTTGTCTACTGGCCAGTATGGTGGAGACATATTCACAGTTGAGGGTCTCTCTTCTCAAGTGACTCTAGCTTGGGTCAAGTTGACCAAACACTAGGTGGCATAACAGTGTCCTGCCCTTCTCCATAAAGTTGTAAATTTATTTGTCATTTTAAAAAATAATTAAAAACTTCCATGAGAGAGAGAGAGACAGAGAGAGAGAGAGAGACAGACAGAGAGAGAGACAGACAGAGAGAGAGAGAGAGAGAGAGAGAGAGAGAGAAGGAAGAACAGAGGTGCTCAAATGGATGGTGTCAAAATGGATGGTGTTCATGGGTTTAAAGCTGGTGATAGAGAGATGCTTTGGGTAAGAGCCAGAATCTTTAGTGCTTTTGGAGTTTTATAGCAGGGGAAAGCCTCCAAAGAGGAGAGTTTCTGAGAGTTGATGGAATTTGCCCTGTATGCAGCACAGTGGGGAGCTTAGGAGCGCACTGGCTCCAGTCCCCTATTTGGAGATGCTAGGAGTTTTGAAAACAAGCTGTGTGTCTTTGATGCTTTGAGCAGAGTTGGTACAACAGGGGGAAAGACAAGGTTTCTGAAGGTCAGGAGGCCGTATATTCTTGCCTGGACTATAGCAGTTCAGAGTTCTAGCACTGACCAGAGAGAATAGGGAGACACCAGTGGAAAGGGATACAATGTAGCCCTTAATCCCTCTGCTCTATGCAGAGTCGAAAGTACCTGCTTTGAAGGCAATGATCCTTGTGCTCTTAAAGGAAAAAAAATGCAGCCCGTCTTGGCCAAGGAGCTCGTCCAGGTAAAGAGCAAGAATTAGAGTGGTTGGGAGAAGGTTTGAAAATTTGAACAAGTGAATCAGATTGCAGAAGAATAATTGAATTGGAAATCATCCTATAACTGGTAGATTTGGTCTGAACCTCAGTGTTGGTTACATTTCTCCTGACTGCAACAAACCCCCTGACATAAATGGCTCATGAGGAAAAATTGATTTTGGCTGAGCTTCAGGCCCTTAAGGCCAGGAGGGTGTGGCAGAAGAAGGGTGGGGCAGAGCCTCTTAATATTACCAGGAAGCAGGGACCTCCTTCTGCAACTAGCCTTACCTCTTAAAGTTTCCACAGCCTCCAGAAATTGTGCCACCGGGCAGGACAGGGCAGGCAGGGCACAGGTGTTTAGAACCCAAGCCTGTCTGGGGACAACTTCAGATTTAAACCATAGCACTGCTCTGAGGAGCTGGGGGTACCATGAAGAAAATTCTAAAGGAAGTGAAATGATTAGGTTTATACATGGAGAAGTATTCTATAATTATAGCAAATATGATTTGGAAGCAAATATATTGTTAATTAATAAGCCTGTTCCAGCTTAAGGCTGGTGGTTCTTGCCTTCACCCTAATGCTCCAGAAGTAGTGGAGACAGAGTTTGAGGCTAGCCTGGGCTACCATGTGAGACTTTGTCTAAAAAAAAAAAAAAAAACCACAGAAACAAACAACATCACCCAAAAAATCTCCCCTGCAACAAAACAAAAACCTATTTGGAAAGATTATCATAAAATATAAAATATAGACAAGAGGATGGAGCGCCGGATCTGGTAGCTGCCGGATTAGATTTGTATTGTTACACATTGAGCCTCCCAGGTGGCATCCTGACATGGATGGAACAGGCCCAGGCAGTGGGTTGTTTTTCTGTTTCTCAGAGTGGCTCTATAAGAAGAGCTTTATATTTAGAACAATTTTTTTTCTTGATGAATAAGTTAAAAGCGTTTTATGGTTTTGCCACGTAAATATGTTTGTTCTGGGAGGTGGGGGGAAGTGAGAACCTTCTAGTTTTCAGGCAAGCTGAAGCTGGGAGGAATTAGAAAGCGTTCATTGGAACAGCTGTTGCATCTAGTGATTTACCCTCAGTATTTGTTTTGGAATATGACATGGTTTTGTGATTTTAACTGCCCCAAAGGCTTTGGTCATTTAGGGTGGTTTGTTCAACCCCAAAGCTGAGAAAATATAATGATGAAGATATATTGGTTACCCCATAGTATTGGTGAAGAAAAATGACGTGTGTGTATTGGCCATTCATGGGATTGAACCTAGGACTTTACATGTCCTAGGGAAGCTAAGTTATAGCTCAACCCCTCTTCTCATCTTTAATTTTGAGACAGTGTCTCATTAAGTAGCCCAGGCTGCACTTGAACTTGTAATCCTTGAGCCTCAGCCTCTCTTTTGAGTAGTCAGGTTCACCTGGTCTGGTTATAATTTATATGGGATGGATTAATGTTGAATAAGTGTTTTTTTTGTTTTTTTTG
>NW_022196910.1:13116511-13141832 GCF_008632895.1 Mastomys coucha | reverse complement strand
CAATGTGCTAGTTGCTGATAGAATGAAAACCATAGTGTAAAACAATTGAAAGATTTTGTTGTATAGATGGTTATTTTTAAATGGTCACATACAAAGTACAGTATTGAAAAGCTGGATAGAGAGCCCACCCTTTGCCGAGCAGCTACAGGCTATGGCCAGCTGGGAAGTGGTCCATCTTCTAGAGGCCAGACTTAAAAGCAAATAGAGCTTATTTACAGCTCAGGAGACGTTCAGTATCTGGTCCACTTAGGAAAGTCTATAAGATGAGGATGAAGCAGAAAGGTGTCTAATTATTTGCAGCCTCTGGATCAATGTATGATTGACTCAGAGATGGCGAAGAAGAACGTCATGCTGCGTTTGGCAAGCTCACAGGAAGTAGCTGCAAGTGGGATCGATAGGCACCATCTATAATCTTAGATTCAATGGTTGCCATGGTACTTGTGTGCTCTCTAATACTCCCCCTCTCTGGGTTGGTCTCTCTCTCTCTCTCTCTCTCTCTCTTTCTCTCTCTCTCTCTTTTTCTCAAAGGCACCCTACTCTGCTGAGCGAATCATGTCTCACCCATAAATGGAGGATGTACCCACAATCCCAAGACATTGAAAGCAGGAGGGGTTTTAGTTACAGCGGTCTGCCTTCAGTAATATGTGTTTTTGCAAACATTCTCATTGGCGTTGTTACCATAGTTCTGGGAGTTTGTGATCTCAGTCTTGGAGATTACTATACTCAGTGGGTGGCTTTAATCTTGACATCTTTTTCCTTGAAAACCTAATCTTTGCTAACAAAGACAGACCTCATTTCAATAAACTTCTCAGTGTGTTTTATAAACTTGCTTCTTAATGGCTAACGGCTGAGTCTTTGGAAAGGTTTCTGTGGTTTAGAACTTTTTAGACATGCCTCATAAAATGATTAGCAATGTTCCACTCATATATTTTTAAAATATTAAACCACATTCCACATAGTTTTCAAACAGTGGGGATAACCAAAAATGAGACACAATCTTGATACAAGGAAGAGTCCTGTTCCCTCTGAGAAAGACGAGTGAGTCACACACATTATTCTTCAGCTTACTGGTTGATGTGCCACTATGGAATGAAGCGGTGTCTCCTTAAAACTCATCTCAAGTTCTTGGTGTTTCTGCTCTTGAGCCCAAAGAGACGAGTCTTCTTGGTAAGATGGGTTCTGGGTGCAGCTGTGGAATTACACCAAATGCAGTTCATGGTTCCATTCCCTTCCCCAGGCTCCCCTCTTTCTCTTGCTAACTGGCCTCTCCTTATATTGGCTTTGAAGCATTCATGACTGATAATGGATAACTTGAATTGTCTCCTTAGTCAGCCATCAGGTGATGAGCTCCATTCAAATATCCACCTTTCTAGGCCTTTAACATTACTTAAAGATTTCAGGTGAAATGGCCTGCTGATGAAGGCACACTGGTCACTGTGGCTGAGGACCCGAGCCTGATCCATGGGACCCACATGGTAGAGGGAGAGAAATGACTCTAGTAAGTTGTCCCCTGACATCCCGTGCACACCATGACGTGCATGTGCACACATGCACACACATAAATAAAAATGCAATAAGATTTTTTTATATGTCCTTAAAGGACATCCTCCCAGACCCCGTTCATCTCTCCTTCCTCCCTTTACTCTGCGCTCAGCTGTCTGTGGGAGAGAGAAGTCATTAAGCGGTGTTAATGTGGCATATTCAGTGGAGACATGCTGTGTAGTGTGGAAAGCCCTGCGAAGCTCCGGGTTAAATCTGCAGCATGAAAACTCCAACCCCCAAATCTAAAACCACAAACAAACAAGAGCTCACAAACAGTGTCTTGTGGGCAGGCTTTAGATTTAGTTAGGCACTACAGCAGTGGTGTCTTGCAGCAGTTTCGGCTCCAGTTAGATAAGAGACAGCTGTTGTAGCCTTTCGATTTCTTTTATCCTCTCTCAAGAGTGCTAGACGGGTCTAAGCTAGAACATGTGAAATGAATGAGGAAGAGCTGGTTTTCTTGCTCCATTTTGCCAGCCAGCAGCTTCACTTCTCTGGCAGGGCTTTAAGCACCACAGAGCCGTGAATGGGAAATGTCTATCTGGGTCCCTCACCTGGTGGGGCTTGCCTTGCTTGGGGTGCTTAGCAGCTGCTCCAATGTACTCATAGTCCTTAGATTTAAAGATGCCACATCAGCCTGAGAGCCACAAAGGTGGGAGGAGCTGAGGTCCCAAAATAAGAATGGATCTGTGGGCTCCACTGGCCAAGCATTATGAGAATACACATTGCCAGATAATCACCAGAGTTTCAGAGTCACCCTAACTGGTGAAGCCTGGAGAACATGTGTGGGAATGGAGTCTTAGGACACACAACTAAACAGGAGAGAGTTGTGCCTGACTAGACTCAGTTTATTAACCCTGGTGTGATTAAAAGAATCCAGATCTGGTAAGCTTAGAATTTAATGCTATCACTTTAGTCAGTTTGGCTATCAAAACCAAGACCTATGAGCTTCTACTCTAGGCAGAGAGACATGCGATGGGATTGTTATCCATCTCTCCATTATCACTTAGTGGCTCTGCAGAACAGAGCCTGTCTCTAAGGAGAAGGAAGAGGCAGAGAAGTATGTGAGCAAAGGGAGGGGCTCTGTTGTGCCAGGAAAATGTTAGTGATCCTGAAACACACATACACACACACACACACACACACACACACGCATACACACACACATACACACACACGCATACACACACACACGCATACACACACACGCCAATCTGATGCAACTCACAGCAGGGTCTTTATTCTATTTGAGCTAGCTCTGTATCCCCCAAGCACACTGCTGTCATACAGGATGGTTTTGGTGGTGGGGGAGCCCCAAATGTCTATGGGGCAAGGCTTTATAGTAAGCAACAAGCAGGGAATATGTGTGCAAGCATCTAATTGGAAAGCTATTGTGGCCTTTAACAAAATTGGCTGGTGCTGGGAGTCATATCATAAACTTAACTTCTGCTCCCTTCTGCATTTGTGGTCGTTAGGCAGGGGGTGGGCTTGTAACCTGGGGTATAGGTTTGTTGGGGGGATAACCTGGAGACACTGGTCTTATTGAGGGTGTAACCTGGAAACGCTGGTATTGTTGGGGATTAGCCTAGAGACTGGAGCTAGGCTCGGGTTTTATTGGGGGACAGCTTGGAAACTAATGCTAGGTGCCAGACTGTTAGTTTACCTGAATTCAAACTTAGGCCAGGTTCTTTAAAATGGGGTCCGAATTTAAAAGATTTGGCCTCTCAGCTCCAGGAAGCTCTGGGATGGTTGCTGACCATCCATGGTGGCGTCCCAGAGGAGCTGCTGACAATGGGCAGAACTTAATCTCCAGGTCAGTGTGAAAGCTTAATAAATTTGTGGGCCTCACGGTGGTAAGAAACCATGAAGATGCTGTAACATGGAGCAGGGTTTGATGACAGCTAGTTCACCAGAGGCTCCCAGGGATTAATTAGAAGCACAGCCTTCTAAATGCTCAGTATCTCTGTCTCTCTAGAATATTTATTTATTTTATTATGGTAAGATATACCGACAACAACAACAGTAACACTCCAAAACCCCTTCTGTGGACCAGAAGACTGATTAGGGTCACCACAACAGAAAAGCCACAACCCTTGATCTAGGTCTCCAGGCCCAAGTCAGATCAACCTCCTGAAGTGGCCGTGCCAAGAGCAAAAGGCAGAAACTCGATCTCCCAGTTCCTGGCTCTGAGTTTATCAACTCCAGAGGATCTGTTGCCCACCATTCCCAGAGTGGCTTGTGTAGTCTAGTAAGGAAAATGAAATTTGGGCCAAGGCTAGAGTCGCAGCTGATGCTGTAGTCTGCCAACCCATGCTCTCAGTGATTTCTGAGTTTTTACAGCCATAAGCTCCAGGAATAGTGTATTTGCCACCTGGCTTCATCCCCCAGTGGCCCTATGACCATGAAGTGAAGGCCATCACAGTAGCTAAGGCCTAATGAAAAACCATTGAATTTTCTTTCACTACTAGGATAACTGGTGGAAGGTCAGAGTGCACCCGCAGGGCATTTCTATGATTGATGCTGTCTCTGAAAAGACTTGAAAGCATGATTTCACAGAGACACCTTTCCCATGTGCATTTGACTTAGTCATTGGGTGATATAGGAGGCAGGCCATCTCAGAGAAGGATGATAGGGACACAAATTTCAACTAGAAGGGACTGGTGTATAAATGAGGAAAAAAAATCATATATTCACCTGACTTTGTGTCAAAGCCTGTGGTCTGAAAATACTGGGTCTCTGTTCCAGAAGCAGCTTGTGTAACAAATGAGCATGTTTGCTTCTGTATTAGACGAGTCCCCTGGTTTTCTCCACCTTCTAGTCTGCAAGGCTTTGAACTTAGTGACACCCCACAACATATCATACTGTCCATCACGTCAATGACCTGGTTAGCACTGGCAGTTCGTGAGCAGAAAGCAGGAAGTTTGTTTAGTACATAACACACATGCTCAGTTCTGGGATGGAGATGGACTCTGTGCTCAATACCAAGTAATATATTAGTGGTCAGTCAGCACAAAGGAGAGCCGCCACTGGCCATTTGTGTGTGCTCTCATGTATGTGCAGGTGGGCATGTGTTTGAGACAGGGTTTCTTGTTGTTTCTCTGCATAGTGCCAGGCTAGCTAGGTTGTTTCAGGGGACAATCCTGTATCCATCTTCTGTCTCTGCATAGGAGCACTGAGTTTATACACCATGCACGTTGCTGCATCTGGCACTGTTCCTTTTCTACAGGATGAGACTATGGGTGAGCTGAGTTCACAGAGCTCTCTGGACCAGTTAACTCCCAAAGCCCATTATCAAGTGCAGTAAATCCTTCTGGTCCTCTTTCTGGTTGATGAGCTGTGACTTTACCTCATTTTTACTTTATCTCTTCCAGCTTGGAACAATTCAATTCAATCTGCCGGTTCTCCTCTCCAAGGAGAGAGAGACTCCAGGCAGCCAAGTCATCCTGTTATCTGCTTTTCCCAATGTGCTTCAGTTCTGGCATAGAGCAATGACACTGCCTGCTTTGGAGAAACATCTGGACTCTTCTTCCCTTGGTGGTTCCCATTCTCACAGAGCTGGGGGAAAGTGTGGTTCAATGTTCTGCTCTCAGCCCCTGAGGAAGATCTTACAATCCACTAGGTACAGCTGCAAGCCATGTGAAAGTCACCACCTTCCCCATGGAGCCTTAGTGGCCATGAGGGAGAATGGATCGCAGCCCCAGTGAGGGATAGATCATCTCTCAGAGCTTACATGGCTGTGGGTGTTCTGACCCAGCACAGCCAGCTTAACACTACATCATTAACTAATGATTTCCATGACTTCTGTACCTAACAGAAGTTTCCATGCACTTACAGTGCTGCTGCAAACTTGACCTTTTCAAATTAATCTATGTTCCCTGTGGGAATCCTGGTCATTTAGTACTCTGCAAACATTCTCTCTGACCCTAAACAAGGAAACTATTAACAAATGCATCACGAAGGCAGGTTAATGACAGACTTCTTCAGACTATAGAGTTCTGTGGGGTGGGGGACAAATGGTATAGCGATTCCTTACAAGGGTGCACAGGTTAGTCAGCTCTGTTGCTCACATAGTGAGGATAGTATTCGAACTTGAAGACAAGTTGGAGCCCAGAAGACTTCAAGTTCCTTCCTAAGTTTCTCAGCAAGTGCTGAGATTAATTTAACATTGTAGTTTTGAAACACTGCCGGATAATGTGCACTTCTCTCTACAAGGAATGAAGGAATGATCTAGAGGCAAGTTGGTTTTCCACACCAATGTGTATGAGTGTGCATGTGTGTGCATGTGTGTATGGTTGTGTTTGCATGCTTATGTTGTATGTGTTTATATCTATAAATATGTGCCAGTGTTTGTGTGTGTGTTTGTATGTGTGTGTGTTTGTGCCTTTGTGTTTGTGCATCTGTGCCATGGACTGGGGTTTCTTACAGGGTCCCTTATTCTGCGGGGTGATGGGTTCTGGCCAGGTGTGCATGGGATTCGGCTTTGACAAATAGACTCGACACGAGCAGTGTAAGGTCTGAGTGTATTTCTTAAAAATGACATGTGGCTTTTACAGTCATTGCAAAAGAGAGATGAAAAATCTGGTAGCTCAGTAGTCAAGGTACATCTGAGGCCACCTAAAACACACTAGGTCTAAAACAGCAGCCATCTCTTATGGACTGGTGCAACTCCCCCGGACTCTGAGCATGCTCGGGCCACATGGGCCCAGCCAGAGTCTGGGGGAAGGGGGATGTAGCTGTGGGTGTGCCAGCCAGGAGGACAGAGACTCGAATCTCGAATCCTCAATGCTGAATGCTCGAATCTCGAATGCTCACTCTCTTGAATCTCAACTGGTGCTGCACCCCCAGGCCCAAGTGCTCTGGGCCCGGGGGGCTACGGAGTACATGAATCTAACACTTAGTCCACCTAAGTTCTGGTTCTAGTCCGAGTGCAATCGAGTCCTAATGCTGAATGCAGACTGCCTGCTGCTGAATGCTCTATGCTGTATCTCTTTCTGTAAGCTTCAATGCCCTACCCACAATGCTGGAGGCAATTAGAATGGCTTAACGTTCCAAGCCAGGGTTTGACTAGGACGTTGGAACATTGGTGAAGGTCAGAGAGCAATGTCCGAATTTTCTCTTTCTAGCTGTTAAGAAATGACATCTTGGTGGGCCCCAGCACACAAGTATGAGGACATATCTGGGCCACCTCTGAGTTTGGGGTGCCAGGCGACAATGTGGAGACAGGAGACTGACTTTCCTTGAAGTTTACGCCTCAAATACTGCAGTCACGCAAAGTCTGAGTGGCACATCTGTGTGTATTTTTCTATGTGAATGTTTTTATGTGTGTGTGCACATTTGTGTGTACATGATTTTGTGTATATGGTATCTGCATGTATGCATGTGTTTATGTGTGTGTGCATGCATATATTTACAAGTATGTATACATGTGGGCATATGTGTACATTTGTGCTTTATGTACATGTTTGTGAGTAAGAGTGCATATACTATATGTTTGTGTGTGTGTGTGTATTTACATGTGTGTGCACCTCTGCATGTACATTTGTGTTTGAGCGCATGTGTGCAATTATGAAATGTGCACATGTATAGGTGTACACATATGCATATGTCCATGTGTTTGAGTATAGGTGCATGCATGTTTGAGTTTGTGTGTGCATGTATGTTTATAATTGTATGCTTATGGGCAAATATGTGTGTGTGCATCTGTGCACATGTGTGGAAGTATGTATATGCCAGCACACATGCATATGTATGCATGTAGGTTTTAATGTGTACACATATGTGTTTCTGTACATGAATCCATATGTGTGCTTTCCTGTATGTGTGTACTTGTACATCTTTGTGTGTGTTTGTGTGTATATTTGTTTATTTCTATGCACAGATGTGTGCATGTGTTCTTATGTGCAAGCATGATTGTCTGTATATCTGTATACTTTTGAGTGTAGGTGCACATATATGCTTATGTATACATGCATGTATGTGTGCATGCATATTTATTTGTATGCATCCTTATGTTTTTATGCACTGCTCCTATTGTGTGTATGTAGGTATTTCTTTGTACACATATATTTGTATTTTCATGTGTCACATATATTTCTATATGCATATGTTCATACGAGTTTGTGTATAAGTATACATGTTTTTGTATGCACTTGTGTTTCTTGTGTACACATATATTGTTTTTGTATTTAAATGCATATTTACATGTTTGCATATATTTGTGTGTGTGTGTTTGTCCACACATACAGGTGTATGCATTCATGTATATGTGTGTGCATGTTTGAAGGACTTTTGTTGGAAAATGGCATATTCCCATTGTGTCTGCATGTGTGTATGTGTGTATGTATGTACATGTGCTGGGCTTCTTTTGGAAGATGCCACATTCCAGTGATCTTTTCCAGGGCAGCCCAGCATGGTGGTTTTTTGGAAACTCAAACTTTCCCCCTCCTGCTCCCTGAGTTTAATTGGCACCTCTTGACCTGTGTCTTAGTGTTTTACTGCTGTGAATAGACACCATGACTAAGGTAAGTCTTATAAAGGACAGCATTTAATCCAGCTGGCTTACAGGTTCAGAGGCTTAGTCTATCATCATCAAGGTGGGAGCAGGGCAGCATCCAGGCAGGCATGGTGCAGGGTGGAGAGTTCTACATCTTCATCTGAAGGCTGCTAGTGGAAGACTGACTTTCAGGGAGCTGGGGTGAGGGTCTTAAGCCCACGTCCACAGTGACACACCTACTCTAACAAGGCCACACCTCCTAATATTGCCACTCCCTGGGCCAAGCATATACAAACCACCACAACCTTCTTTCACAGTTGACTGTCTTTGAGCATGGGGATGCTAACTGTGGACAGACAAGACTCTTAACTGGAGCCTAAAATCCTAGTCACCTTAAGGCAGTCCCATTGGCCTGTTGGGCCTTTGGCTCCACATCTCCAGGCCTTCTTCTTCCCAGGAATCTGCTTCTTGCTAAAGCTTTCTTCTTCTTTGCATCTTTAAAGGGAAACTGATATCTGCTGTGAAGGATTGCCAAGCAGGTGGTGGAAGAGCCTCAGGAGCCAGTTGAGCTGGGAGGCAGGCTAATGCTCATGCTTTCCCAAGCTTGGCATGTAGGCAGCTTCACCTCTGGGAAGCCACCACTGTGATCTCTCTCTGGGGCTAGGCCTTTTCTCTTTCTCCGTGAATAAAAGGCTGTGGAGTATCGTGTTTGAGCTCCCTTCTTCCTACATTTGAAGTCCAGTGTTCCCTGCACTGATTTCTGTAGATTGAAGCTCTCAGAGCTATTGGGAGGAAGAGTGCTGATGTATCCCGTCCTCCCCTGATACACAGGAGGGGCTCTATATTAGTCAGCATTCTCTAGAGCTACACATAGAGCTTATGGTCTCTCGCTCTCTCTCTCTCTTCACACATATACACGCGTGCGCGCGCGCGCACACACACACACACACACACACACACTTTATTGGAATGAATTACAGACTGCAGTCTAGCTAATCCAACAATGGCTGTGAATGGAAAGTCTAGGAATTCAGTAGTTGCTCAGTCCCACAAGGCTGGGTGTCCCAGCTGCTCTTCTGTGTCTGCTAGATTCCTAAAGAAGTAGGCTCCAGTGCCAGTGAAGGAATGGACTTGCTAGCCGAGGCAAGGGCAAGCAGGCAAGAGCAACAGTTCCCTTCTTCCATGTTCTTCTATAGGCGTCCAGCAGATGGGGTGACCCAGATTAATAGTATATCTTCCCACCTCGAGATCAGAATCAAAAGCCCACATCTCCCCACCTCAGATTACAAGTGAGCCTTCCATTTCTGAATTGTAGTTCATTCTAGGTATAGTCAAGTTGACAACCAACAATGACCATCATAGACTGGTTGACAACGACTTGTTTTTTGTTTTAAAATTTGAGACAAGGTTTCTATCCCACTCTGGCTTTAAGCTCACCATATAGCCGAGGATGACCTTAAGCCCCTAATCCCGACCCTTTTCCTGAGTTCCAGGATTCAGATGTATGCTAACACACCCAGTTTATGTGGGTCAGGAGAATGAACCCTGGGCCTAGGGCACACTAGACTTTAAAAAAATAATTTATTTTTATTTTATGTGCATTGGTGTTTTGCCTGCATGCATATCTGTGTGAGGTTGTCAGATACTGGACTTACAGATGGTTGTGAGCCACCATGTGGTTGCTGGGAATTGAACCGAGGTCCTCTGGAAGAGCAGTCAGTGCTCTTAACCACTGAGTCATTTCTCTAGCCCTAGACAAACATTCTATCAACTGAGTTCCATCCCAAACCCACTGAGGCCATTTTTAAAGCCCAGGGCTCCGGTCCCAGAATTAAGAATAGTTATTTGTGAAAAATTGGTCAGGTGGTAGTTTCATACACAGAGGCAAACACACCAAAGTAGGCTTCACAGCTTAGCTGAAGGTTTAGAAGACGGGACTGTGCATGTGTGTGTGTGTGTGTGTGTGTATGTATGTATATGTGTGTACATATGTGTGTATATGTGTGCACATGTGTATGTGTGTGTGTACATGTGTGTGTATGTATACATGTGTGTATGTATATGTATGTGTGGGTATGTGTGTGTTTGTGTGTGTTTGTGTATATATGTGAGAGAATGTGGAAGCCCAAAGATGACATCAGGTACGGTTCTTGATTGCCCTCCGTTCTATTGAGGTAGGGTCTCCCACCGATTCCAGGGCCTCCCACTGAACACAGGCTCACTGACTCTAGCTAGCCAGGCTGTCCTAGGAAGCTTCGTGTTTCTGCATAGTTCTGGGATTGTGGCACACCTTCTCGGCTTCTTATATGAATGCCGATGACCCAAACTCAAGCCCTCACATTCCCTCAGCAAGCATTTTACCCACAGACCCTTTCCCAGCCCAAGACTGGACATCTTAGAACCCATTACACATGGTGATGTTAGAACATTTATATCCGAAACTTCAATGACTCAGTGTGATGACTGTGCTACCATTTCCTGCTGGTTGTGTGTGTAAAGGTTGTTTATACTGGGAATACAGACTGGGCTTTAGATAACTGATAAGAGATAATAGGTTTAAAATATGGGCCGAGAAGATGGCTCGGCAGTTAAGGATGTAGACTGCTCTTGTATTGGACACTCACATTGAGCAGCTCACAACTACTTGTAATTCCAGGTACGGTGGGTCTTATGCCTCTGGGCTGCAAAGGCCATACGCACATCCCCACAGACAGACAGACAGACAGACAGACAGACAGACAGACAAATAGGAACAGACACACAATTAAAAATAAATATTAAACATCACTGTTTTCTTGTATTTGGGAAAGAGAAACTTTGAATTGGGGTTAGGCAGAAGAAATCGAATGTGGAAAAGAAGCCATAAGACATCATGCATGTCCAAACCTACCAGTTACATCCAGCTTCACAAGTAATGCCTTCACGGTAGTGTGAGTCACTTGGGACCGCAGCACACAGTTATAATCATGACTGAGCACTCACTGCTGTTTTCCTGTCATCTGTGCTACAAATTTGTGAATCCATTTTAGCTTGAAGTAGTAAATATCATCTAATTAAGACTCAGCAATGCGCACAACACAGTGTCTGATACAGCGTGACTCTCATGCTCCTCAGTTACAGGGGATTTGGCTCTCCTGCAAGAGCGAGTGAAACTGATGACTGAGATGCATATAAATACAGGGTTCTGTTCCATAAATGACAACCCAGGATGGATGTCACACCCCAGCTCCGTGTCACTGTGCTCACGGGCAGTATTCATTGGGTGACTGTCAGATCTGCTGGCAAGGAGGGAGATCACAGGTGTGTGCACGGCAGGAGCCGACTCAAATTCTAAGTGTGTAAAACCATGGTGGGGCCGCTAGAATCAGAAGATTCGACGAGGGGGTTTGGAGGTGTTTGATGTTGGTTCTGAGTGAGGCCCCTTCTGGATGACCACGATGTTGTCTTTAGAGTATTGCATTTATCTAAGAAAAGTACCCTGTGTGTGCTAACCAGGGCCCCAGTACGGCATCCACTTAGAGATTGGCAGGGGAATTTTTGTGGAATGGGCACTCCTCTTGCACAAGGAGAGAGTCTGTCAGAGGCACCCAGAGGCCTGATCAAGTTCAGGTGTTGGTTTACAGGATGCGTCCATTTCGTTTGAGTAAAAGTACATGCCAGGCCATTTTTGTATGTAAGTCCATACAGGTATACATTTGTGTGCATGTATGTGCATGTGTGTGCACACATGCATGTAGAGACCAGAGGTCAAGCTCAGGTGTTTTACCTGAGGTGTCTATTTTGTTTGCTGAGACAGAGGCTGTCACTGGCCTTTGGCTTAGCAATAAGGTGTAGCCGGTCACCCAAGTGTTGGCCTGACTCTGCCCTCCAAACTGCTCGGATTACAAGCATGCATCACCATGTCCGCCTTCTGGAGTTCAAACTATGGTCTTGCTGCTTGTACCACAAGTCGTTTAACAACTGAGCTATGTCTCCAGCACTGACGCTATGTGTTTTAAGGAGGAGAGACCCCCTAAGAGCTTTCTTTGGAATGTTTTCTGACTCTTTGTAGTAGAATGTGTATTAATGGCTCAGTTTCTGAACAAAGGGAAATCAAGTTGGCTGTAGCTCTTTCTCATGAGAGAAGTCTCATGACTTGTGGCTGGGCTTCTCTGGTGGCACTAGGGGCCCCATATCACAGTGAGGGGGGTCTCCATCTCACCCCTTACTTTACAAAGGAGACCCAGGCAACTTGTCATTGTCGATCTCTGGGGGAGAGCAGAGTGGGTGCCAGCTTTCTGACATCCAGCTGTGTGGCCTTTCCGGTCTCAGCTGTCCCCTGTTCTTTATTTGGTTTACCCATTAGGCTTTTTGGCATTCGCTGAGTTTATCCATTTTGATATGTAGAAAGTTGCTCAGACTTTACTATGTGGTCAGAGCCAGCCAGAGCACTGTGCTACAGAGGTGCAGGGTGGGAGTGAACGTGAACCAGGGGCACTGTTAGCTCCACTTTGTTTGTGACACTGCGAGGATGGTTTGCAGCTGAGCGGCTCACACAGGTGTGTTTGGTCTTTTTTTTAGAACAGAAGACTCGATAACCGAAGACGACAAGAGGAGGTATGTGCTGCCACGGCTGGTTTCATGTGAGTGGTTTTGGCCATGGCACATGGATGTAACCACACTAGCACAGGAACAGAACACAGGTTCCATCAGCCGGGATATTGGCTGGGATGTGCAGCCCAGCCCAGAATCTCGGCTTCGGTCTGTCAAGCTTGTGCTCTGCCTTGTGTGTGGCTCTGTGCCATCCATTCCTGTGCTTGAGGTGGCTTCCCCTCCTCACCTCTCCACTTCTTTCTCTCGCTCTTCCTCAGGTTCACTCAGCTCCACTCCACACTGCACTCCAGGGCTCCCTCCCATATGACATACTTCTTTCCCTATGAGGAAATGATTTCTGACTATTCCACATCTCCTAACCCCACAGGGATCTCTGAATTTGTCATAAGTGATGATTGACACCTGGCACACATTCCTCGACCCATCACTTGACTGACTTAGCTCACTTCTTTCTCATTACAAGCAAGATATTTAAACATTTTATTGATTTAATGCAGATATTTCCCCAGAGCTTCCTTCTAACATAGAAACTGAAGAATCTTTGAAACTTCCCGAGTTGTCTTCATGATTATATAATTGTTTGGAGTGGTCCATGCCCTGTTTTCTGATGCCCCCCTCTCTCTAGAACCCTTTAACTTGATTTAATTTCTTTCTTAAAGAAACTACGGGGGAGTGTATGTTGGCCTGCCCTCTGAAGCTGTCAACATGGCATCTAGTCAGGCAAAGCCTGTACAGAAAAGTAAGCAAGGGTTTTGTGGGGCTATTTCCTCAAAATAAAAGCGTGTGTGTGTGACTTGTGTGTCTATGTATGTGTGTGGGGGTATATGCATGTCTGTATATTTGTGAGTGTGGATATATGTATGTGTGTGTCTCTGTATATGTAGGGGTGGATGTTTGTGTGTGCATGCATGGGTGTATGTGTGTGACTGTATAGGTGTGGGTGTTTGTGTGTGTGTGTGTGTGCATGTATGGGTGTATCTGTATGTGTGTGAGAATCGGTGTGTCAATGTATGTATGTTGGATATATGCATGAATGTGTCTGTATATTTGTGAGTGTGGGTATATGTATGTGTATGTCTGTGTATATGTGGGGGTGGATGTTTGTGTGTGCATGCATGGGTGTATCTGTGTGTGTGTATGAATGTATAGATGTGGGTGTTTGTGTGTATATATGGGTGTGGGTATTTGTGTATGGGTATGTATGTGTATATAGGTGTATATATAGGTGTAAGTGTTTATTTGTGTGTGTGTATATGGGTGTGGGTTTTTGTGTATGGGTGTGTATGTGTGTGTAGGTGTATGTATGCGAGTGGGTATTTGTGTATGTATGTGTATGCATTTACATTTCTGGGTGCTTGTGTGTGTGTGTGTATGTGTATGTGCATGCACACGTGTATGGGTGTGGGTGTTTGTGTATGTGCATGTATGCATTTATGAGTGTGCAGATTCACGTGTATGGGAAGGTCAGAGGAGAGGCTCCAGTGATCCTTGGGAGCTGTCTTTTCTTTTGGAGACAGGCTCTTTCACTTACTTGGAACCTGTCAAGTCCTTTAATCTGGCTGACAAGCAAGCCCCAGAGATCCAGCTGCCTTTGCCTTCTCAGCACTGAATTTGCAAGAGCATGCTCCCATGCTAGGTTTCTTTTGTAACTGTGGGTTTGGGTGCTCGAACTCAGGTTGTTATGCTTGTCCAGCAGGCACTTTTACCTTGCCTACTGAGCTATCTCCTTGGTCTCAAAGACAAATGTAATTTATATTTTCCACTTACCTGGGTTAACCACATGTTCCGCAGTGGCAGTGAGCCATGTGTGAATTGTGTGTTCCCTGTCACTGTTTTCTCAAAAGTGCACCCACATGTTAAAGAAACCTCCACAAAAGCCCAGTTTGCTTGGAGGTTTCGAATAGGGGTTTTATTTATGTGCACGTGCCACAGATACTCTTGATTTCTCGTTAATTTCAGTGCTGATGAGTGTGAAACGGAAAACCAGCATTGAAGCAAGTTGATGGAGTGTTTGCAAACATGGGCTATAGTTCCATAACATGAAGATGATGGACTTATCAGCAGTGCAGGGGTTACAGGAAAAAGAACTGCTCACAAACTTGACCACGTTATCTTAAAACACACTGTCATTATTTGTTGTCTGTTACTGCTTGTTTTATCATTCGTCACATTTTAATTTATCCAGTGTATGTTTGCATGTGGAGCTCAGAGGGCAATTTGCAGCAGTCAGTTCTATACATGTGGGTTCTAGGATGAAGCTCAGGCAGCAGGAGCCTGTACCCTTGAACCCATCTTGTCCACCCTCCCTTTATGATTTCTATGAGCGTGTGTGTATGTGTGTGTGCACGTGCACACGTGTATGCATGTGTGTTTGTGCATGTGTGTGAATGTGTATATGTTTGTATATGTGTGTGTGCATGGGTAGGTGCATGCATGCATATGCGTGCACATGTATGTGTGCTCATGTGTGTGCACATGTGGCACATGTGCGTGCGCATGTGCATGCATGTGCACATGTGTGCATGTGTGTATGTGAATGTGTGTGTGTATGTGTGCATATGCATGTGTATGAGACTATTTGTAGCTTGTAGCTTTTTGGAAAATATAATGAGCTTTTAAAAATCTGAACACTAACTGTTATTCTCTTTCTAAGATTAGAGGAAGATAACATGACGGCTGGATACTCAAGAGGTACTTTGTATTTTCCTGAATCATCTCCTCTGTGTGTTTTCCTGAATTACCTCATGTGTTTACCCTTGATGATGAAGAACTGATTGTAGTTTCTGTGTGCATCTTAGAGATCTCGAATGCTGGGATAAAGTCTCAGAAGCTCTCATCCACTGTCTTTTCTGCTGTAGTTTCTCTTCATTCTTTCACCAATGCAGTGTGATGGATTTAACAAGAGCAAGTTGCATGCCTGCTTAAAACACCAGGGTGCACCCAAACCTGGTAGGGCTTAGGGCTTGAATGACAGATGGAGACCTCAGCTAGGGAGACTCAGCTAGGAATCACATGAGGATCAATGCACAGTGTGTAGACGCTGTGTTCAGGAGGAGATATGCCCCATGGTACATTTTGTCTGGCACTCCACTGTGTGTTGGTCTTGGCAAACACACCTAGCCTCCTTTGAAGCCTCCCCTTTCAGGAGGGCTGTTTCCCAAGAGAGCCCAGACTCTGTTCAAAGTCAACCTTAGGTTTGAATTCAGGCTCTTCCACAGGCTGGTTGAATGGGTTATTTTCCTCTTGTGGCCTCAGTTTTATAATCTATAGAATGGGTCTTTTGGTTAGACATAAGGGTTGCTAGAATTCAATGAAATGAATGGTAGGTAGCTCTTGCTTTCATCATTTCCTGTGTCTTCTTTAACTTCTTCCTTTCTATTCCCCTTTCTCTCCTTCTTCCCCCACCTTTTTCTCTTCTCCCCCCCAAACCCCTTCTTCATATACCTCCCATCCCCCAGAACCTAGACTCTAGCAGACCAGAAGCAAGAGTTCTTTGTTATTGAGGTCACCTCTTCTCCAGCCATGGTCAGTCCTGGAATTGGTAGACCTAGAAGTCTCCTGGTGGAGGTTGAGTGGTTTTCCTGATGGAGGGCTGGGGCACATAAGGTTCTACTATGTAATGGAAGCCACAACAGCCTTAGAATTGTTCTCTGGAGAGTGGCTCGTCAGAGAGGCAGCATGGAGATTTAGACTGGAATCCACCCCTCATCCTCTAACTCTTGAAAATTTGCCAAGGTTTTTTTTTTTTGTTTTGTTTTTGTTTTTTTTTTTTTTTTTTTAAGCCTAGTATTTATTTGAATAGAGTGCCTCCCCTCCTCACACAGAATTCTGGGCTTGCTGTCATTTTGTTTCTGGTAGAAGTCCCTGTGTGACACGCCTTCTGTGTAAGCCCAGCTGGTGGAATGCCAGCCTGTGCTACATTTCCCTCCTGCCCCTGTAATGATGACATGTTTCAAAAGTATAAGAACTGATCAGAAGAGGGGTCCTGTAGACTCATGCCAGGAACCTGGTTCCCTCTGCTGTGCACAGACCCCAGGTGAGCTATGCTGAGCCTCAGCTTTCTCACCTGCCCTTGTGTGGGGGTCAGAAGTTCCCTAGTAACAGTTTAGCAGTTACTGCTGACATAGCCCACATGGCTATACGTGACTCGCTCAATACTCCTGGATCCAAATGTGTTTAACTATCACTCTCCCCGTCTGTTCTTTCTCTGATGGTGTCTCTAAGTACGTAGTCAGTTGGTCCTGGTTTCCCTCTGCCTCACCTTTGAATCACCTGAAAGCTTTTCCTGAGTGGCTGTGTCCATTGTGCCACTTGTCCGTGGCACAATGGCACTCCAACACCCATCACTCTCCAGGCCCATTCTTGGGCAGAATCTTGATTCAAGGACTGTTGTGGAAAGATTCTGATATGAAGGATATGCTACACTATTTTTGACTAATACCATGGCGTTTCTGAATGAGATTCACTTCATGGGCTCAGTTGACTACATTTTGAGCCAAATTGAGGAACGACTTACATGATGATACAAATGTATAATTTCTGAGACACCTGACTCCAGAGTGGAAACCAGGCCATATAGCTATGACTTTTTGAGAGGCATCCTCTATCCAGGAGGGAAGTGATGGATGGCATAACCCTGCTTTCCCCTCACCCAGCAAACAGCAGTTTATAAGATGGCGCTCAGATGCCAGTGTGGGCCAGTCCCATCAGCATCCCCCTGGGGGAGCTCCACAGGCTGCGGATGCATAGGTCCTCCCTGTAGTATATTGCCGGGAATATCACTGGATGATCTATAGTATGAGTTTGGTGCTGATGTGTACACAGCCTGGTTATTCTATTTTTCTGTATTTTAATTTTTAATTTTATTTTACAAGTCTCTTAGCATCCAATTTGGTCTCTTTATATAAATATTACCAATGTTAAGAACTATACTGCCCAGTACTCAATCTCAAGTACTTGTTGACTGGCTATTGAACATACACTCTATTTAAAAGCAAATCAGTTAAGTAGTTTGCAGACTTAGGCAATGTGCTTTTGTCTGTGTTGTGATTTTTTTGAATGTGCTAATTCTTTTTTTCCCCTCTTTTCTTATTTTTCCTTCACAGCGTGCTCATGAATTTGGAAGGAACTTGGCTCCTGGGACATTGAATGAACACAATTATCTTCAAACAAATTCCGAAAGGTCGTTCCCGCTATGCCCCAATCCTAACTGTGTAGTTGAGGTCATAGGAGGGACTTTGTGCCACCCACCAATGAGAGACCACAAAGGCTGTCCCTCCCCGGCCTGGGCCACCAGGCTCCACACCATGATGTTTTCCCTCCTGGCCATTCAGCACAGTTCACCAAGAGCATGTCTTTTCACTGATAATCTTTTGATAGTTTTTATATGACATAATACTTATTGTATTTATAACACGGTCGTAGGGCCACATAAAGGATTTACCTGAAGTAATATATTGCCTCTTGTCTTCAATATTTCCATGTCATTATTTTTTATCTGTAAAGTTGGTAAATGGATTCTTACAACCATCTCCCTTTTTTTACTAGTTGGTTTAAGATTTTTATTTTAAATGCTGGGAGAATTGCCTTTGTTAAGAACATTGCAGCATTTGAAAATGAACTCGTTAAATGTGCATGCTATGTGGATTAAATTCCTCCTTTCTTTATAGTCAAAGGCTTAAATAATTATAAATATTCTGCAGCCACCCAGTTGCCTGTTCTCCCCTTGTGTAGCCTGAGCATCTCATAATGTTAACTCTGCACTGTCTCTTAGGACATAACCGAGGACAGTTAATGTTTAGTGGGGTATCTGGAAAATTCTTAATTTGCTAACAACGTGTGTATCTACTTATGACGGCAGTGTAAGGAACTCAGTTTACCAATGTATTTCAATGATTAAATATTTTTATCCCTCTTTACCTGGATTTCTTAATTATTTTCAAAAGAACACTTTCAAAGAAGGCACTTGTGGTATTATCATATGTAAATAGAGTATATCAATATTTAAATGTAACAGTGGTTGTCTTAGTTAGGGTTTTATTGCTGTGAAGAGACACCATGACCAAGGCAACTCTCATAAAGGACAGCATTTAATCAGGGCTGACTCACAGTTTCAGAGGTTTAGTTCATTATCATTATGGTGGGAAGCATGGCAATGTGCAGGTAGACATGGTGCTGGAGGAGCCAAGAGTTCTACATCTTGATCTGAAGGCAGCAGGAGACTGTGTACCATCTTGGGTGTAGCTTGGACATATGAGACCTCAAAACCCACCTTCACAGTGGCATACTTCCTTCAGTAAGGCCATATATACTCCAACAAGGCCACACCTCCTAATAGTGCCACTCCCTATGGACCATGCATTTAAACACATGATTCTATGGGGACCATACATATTCAGACCACCACACTGGTTAAATAAGATTACACTGAAAAGAAGGATTTTTTTTCCAGAAGAGAAAGGCACTGTCTTCCATATTTGCTCAATATAGAACCATCAAATTGTCATAAACAAGCAAACAAACAAACAAATAAATAAATTCAGAAGTAAAAATTACCAAAAACTTAGAAGGCACATATTCCTCTCAGTGTCCACAAGCTGACTATGGCACTCTGGGGACATCAAGTGGTACATCATTAATAATAGCAGCCCTGAGAAGCCTGAAGCAGGAGAGTCAGGGGTTCAAGACCAGCTGGCTACACGATGAGTTAGAGTTGATAATAAACTATATGAGACCTTGTCTCAAAAATATTTTTAAATTAAAAAGTAGCAACTACATTGGCTTTGGAAGAAACTTAATTTACAAATAACTGTAGATGGACAGAACACAAGGATAGGCTGGGGGTATGGTCCAGTTCTAAAAGAATTCCAGTAGTTTTTTCTATGTTACTGTTCTAATTGGAAATTATACTATGTCTCAATTAAGTATCTGTTTTGTTTCCTCTTCTTACTGATGATGTTTGCTCAGCTCTTCCTGAAGCTTTGAAGCCTTCTGTGTAGAAATTTTGAAATATGCCCCTTAATGTGACTCTCTCTGTGCTCGTCTATTCGACTGGGGTTATAGATCTTGAGGGAGAACCTCCCCTCCCACATGATCCCATCTTATTACTGGTGACATTGACTTTGATCCTTTGGTTGAGAGGTGTGGTGGTTTGTATACGATTGGCCCAGGGAGTGGCACTATTAGAAGGTGTGTCCTTGTTGGAGTAGGTGAGTCACTATGGGTGTGGGCTTTAAGACCCTTGCCCTCGCTGCCGGAAGCCAGTCTGCTGCTTGCTGCTTTCAGAACAAGAGTTGGAACTCTCTCGGCTCTTCCTACATCATGCCTGCCTGGATGCTGCCATGTTCCTGCTTTGATGATAATGGACTGAACCTCTGAACCTGTAAGCCAGCCCCAATTAAATGCCCTTATAAGAGTTGCCTTGATCATGGTCTCTCATCACAGCAGTAAAATGAGAGATCTCAGCTCTCCACCACTGTTCCTAGTTTCCCCTTTAAATGCATCATGAGTTTAGACCACTTCAAGATGGGAGTTGAACTCCATCCCTGGGAGGAATTTGGGGGTGTGTATTAAAACTGTGAAGACATTTTGGGATATTCTTGTTGTCACCAGGGTTCTAGTTATTTTCTAGGTATCCAGGGATGATTTATTCAGTGTGTACACTAAGCCAGTCACCACTCAGCTCCTCATTCAGCATCTCTTTGGATAAGAAACACTGTTACTGACAGAATGACTTGCACACTGGGCCACAGAGAATGCAGCTTGCAAGTCATAATCAGGTTGGTGTGACTCATCTGATGGTGCTCCCCTGGTGATCCCAGCCACAGTCTGCCATGCCTCCTGTAGGAAAGGGGAACTTTGGGGTAACCGACTGTTGTACTTGGTGCAAACAAATGAATGGATCTAGCCATATCATCAGTGTATGTATCTGCTATCTGATGGGTTGGGTAGTGGACACTTTATTGCTTTAGATAAAGAAAAACTCTGCTATAAAGGAAACAAAAGCATCCTGGTAATTGAATATTTTGGGAGAGACTTGGAGACAGCAGGTATTCTGTTTCACCTTTAAAAACTTTCTATAGCTAACATGAATACTGTCTTTGGCGTCTGTCTTCTGGGGGATGCTGGGGACGGAACTCAGGGTCTTGTGTGCTAGGAAGGTATACTGAGCTACACCCATAGACCTATCCTAGAGGGCTGTAGCATGATTACTAGGTGCTTCAGTCCCCATTTCTTCTCCCCATTCCTCCAGTAGGTACTACTAGAAATTCTCTAAAGTGTGTATGTATGCATGCATGTATGTATGTATGTATGTATGTATGTATGTATAAATGTATGTATGTATGTATGTATGTATGTATGTATTATCAGTAAGACTATATGGATATTTGTTTATCTTGCTCTTCAGGTTACAGTCAGTATTGTCATGCTTTCCTGGGTTTGCCCATCTTTGACCATTGTTTTTTTTTCTGGTCTAGATTATGATATTCTCTGATATTTTTTTCTCTTGCACAAATTGATTCTCCATAGTGAGCAGTGCCACAAAATAAAGGTTGTCTTTTCAAAAGTTAATACTCCATTAAATCCCATTACAAATGAACAGTGTCTTACATATTATGACAAGTTTTGACATTTTCCTTCCACTAGGGATCAACTAAATTTAGACCTTTCCTAATTCTTGTATGTTATTAACACAGCTACCCACCT
This sequence comes from Mastomys coucha, assembly GCF_008632895.1. Taxonomy (NCBI): domain Eukaryota; kingdom Metazoa; phylum Chordata; class Mammalia; order Rodentia; family Muridae; genus Mastomys; species Mastomys coucha. The sequence goes on along the minus strand of NW_022196910.1, from coordinate 13,120,501 downwards.
CCCGAGTCTTATCGCAAATGATTAATGTCTTTATAAAGTACAGTAAGAATCTGGATGACAGAGGAAGATAAACCATGAATGTGGAGAGTAACAAAAAAGGAAAACAGGGGCCTGACTGTACTGGTGAGTTTTGACCAACTTGACACAAACCACTCACCTAGAAAGAGGGAACCTCCAACTGAAGAATTGCTTCCATCAGACTGGTCTGTGGGCATTTTCTTTATTAGTCATTGACATAGAAAGGACCAACCCACTCTGGGCAGTGTCAATCCCTAGGCTGGAGGTCTTGGAGGTATATAAGAAAACAGGCTGAGCAAAGCTGGGAGAGCAAACTGGTAAGTGTGATTTCTCCATGGTCTCCACGATCTCTGCCTCAGTTTCTGCCTCAGTGTCCCTCCATGATGGACCCATCACTTGGAAGTATAAGATGAAGTGAACCCTTTGCTCTTTACCTTGCTTCTTATCAGCATTTTATCAAGCAAAAAGGAGGTAAGCTATACACTGGTACAACCTTCAAAACATCTGAAATGTAAGAGTTTACACCTCTTCCAACAATATGTACCCCCCCTTTTTTTTTTACAAGATTATTGTTAAAAATATAGTGGAGATGTGTGTCAGGGAATTTCTAGTTAGGAGGCTGTCTGATGAAAATGGGACTTTTTAAGCTTTCTGATAGAAGAGACACACATTGTAGACTCAGTTGCAAAGATTGCAAATGGCTTCCTAATTTCCTGCACAGAGGTGGTTTTAATCGAGAAGAGGTGATGGAGAGAGCTTGTGTTCTTCAACAACAGATGAGTGCCTTCCAGCTTTGGCATTCATATACTTTCAGTCAGAGAACATACAAACTGCAGGAGCTGAAGTGAAGGAGAAGCAGGTGTCGGGCTTGCAGGACAGGATGAATGCAAGAGAAAACACATGAGATCATGCATGTGTAAAGAAAGTTTTAATTTCTAATAAGTTAAAATTATTTTTAGTGTGTGTGCATGTGTGTATAAGCTAATGTGTGTGCATGTGTATGCATGTGTATGCATGTATGTGTGCATGTTTGTGTATGTGTGTACATGCATGTGTATGTGCTTGTGTGTGCATGTGTTTGTGTATATGCATGTGTATGTGCTTGTGTGTGTGCGTGTATATGTGCATGTGCGTGAATGTGTATGTGTGTATGTGCATGTATATGGCTTGTGTGTATATGTGCATGTGTGCATGTGTGTATGTTTGTGTGTATGTGCATGTATGTGCTTGTGTGTGCATGTGTGAGTGTGCATGTGCACATGTATGGGTGAATACATGTGTATGTGCATGTGTGTGTTTGTACATTGTATATGCATATTTATGTGCCTGTGTGTATGCATTGTGTATGCATGTTTATGTGCATGTATGTGCATTGTGTGTATATGAGCATATGTGTGCATGTGTGTGAGCATGTGCTTGTGTGCATTATGTGTGTGTATGTGTGTGTAGTGTGAGTGCCTACAGAGACCAGAAGACAGCATCTAGTCCTCTGGAGCTGGAGTTACAGGTGGTTGTGAGCTGCCCAGTGTGGGTACTGGGGATCAAACTTGGGCCCTTCGGAAAAGCAGCAAGAACCTTTAACTGTGAACCATCTCTCTGCCCTTTGGGTTTTTCATGCGGCTTGGTTTTGATTTTTGGGTTTGTTTTTTGTTTTTTGTTTTTTGTTTTTTTCTGAGATAGGGTTTCTCTGTGCTGCCCTGGTTGTACTGGAACTCACTCTATAGATCAGGCTGCCCTTAAACTCAGAGATCTGCCTGCCTCTGCCTCCTGAGTGCTGCGATTAAAAGCATGGGCTACCACTGCCCAGCTGCCCTTTAGCTTTCACTTTTATTTTTAATAATGCAATGAACAGGATTAAGAAGCTGAGGAAAATGCTGGCAAATAGTCACCTGCCCTAAGACTGAGAAACATTTCTATGTGAATGAAGCATGACATCCATAAGGTGAAATGTTGCTTGGCTCGATTATGTGAAAGATGAAAATGCATCTGAAAACTGAAAGCATTTGAGAAGCAAATGGCTGGGAAACAAGGCAACATTTGTCATAACCACGGGGCTACCCTACTCTACATTTAAGAACTCTGGGCAATGTTTGTGATAATCATAGGGCTATCCTGATCTACAAAGTACTCTCATTTAAAGCACCTGAGAATGTGAACAAAGATGGCTAAGAAGATGGCTCACTGAAGGGCTGTAAATGGCCATTGAGCCTTCCAGAAGGGCTCATCACATTGAAGTCCAATGTCTGGAAGTAGCAAGGAGGAGACAACTTGACAAGGCAACTCTCCCTAGTCAACATGTCCCCCACCCAGTTCTTCGACTGCCAGTGTGATGATGTCATCACTCTTGTGCCATGAGGATGTCTGCTCCCAATTACTGTGCCTTGCCCACCTCACTGATGAATTTAAGGTTCGCAGGCAAGAGCTTCCCTTACTTATAAATGGGTTACTTTTGAGTCCTTGTGACCAGATACCTGGCAGAAACACCTGAAGGGAGGTACTCTAGTTTAACTTGTTGCTGTGACAAAATGTTCCAGCAGAAAGCAACAGAGGGAGAAGGGGCTTACTCCAGCTTACCCGCCCACCTTTGAGAAGTGACATGCAAGAGCCTGCTCACACATATCCACAGTCAAGGGCGGAGAGAAATAGATGCACACAGGCCTGCCTTCTCCTCTTAGGCAGTCCAGAACCCCCTGTGTAGGAGTGGCACTACCCACAGTGGCACGGAGGTTCCCACACCAATTAACAAGACAATGCCACCGCCCAACCTGATTTGGACAAGTCTTCAATTAAGAATCCTTTCCATGGGCAATTCTTGGTTGTGTCAAGTTGACAGTTAAAAAGCTAACCATACTGGGAGAAAAGATTAACTTTGCCTTTTGGCTTCGGGGGGCGGGGGGAGGGATTTCACTCATTCATACCGGGGAAAGAATGGAGAAGCTTATAGAGGAGAGATTGTGGTGAGACAGATCCAGGAGCCTGAGTCGGCAGCTGAGTAATCTTGAAGACCTGGTCTTAGTGGCCAGCTTCTCCCAGGTACAGCCCTTATAGTTTGAATCTGAAATGTCTGCCATGGGCTCACAGTTTAAACGCTCTTCTCAGGTTTTTAGAGAGATTGTGCAAGGAAGGACCATTTGTCTTCGTTTCCTTCATATTCTCCAAAGGCACAGGATGGTCTACACCGCGGAGTCCTATACAACAGGTCTCTATGCTGACCCCAGAGACAGCTCTGCTGACAGAGAAGCTCAGCTGCATTCCTTTGTTCCAGTGCTTTCTGAGGCCACCTCCCTCCCCCATCTCTTTCCCTCTCTAACGCTGCAGATCACACCAGCACCATTGTGTACCTGGACCTCAATGTAGTTATTCAGGCAAGCATTAGGCAGGGTGGAGGGAGGGTCCCTGCTTCTCATTCCTCAGTGAATACCACTCCTGCACACAGTGGGCTCAGCCCAGGCAGGGTTCACCTAGTGGGGCTACTATTGAATGTTGCTGGCTGACAGGTCATCTGCTGGACAGATGGACAGCTTTCTAGACATGTACAGATGTCGACTTAGATAACCACAGCAAGTGTCTCATCTTTATAGTAATAGAAAATGTTGAACCAACTTCTTTATTGATTGGTATAAACTCTACAATAAAACTTTCAGGTTTCCGTTTTTTTTTTTTTTTAAGACAGAATCTCATGTAGCCAAAGCTGGCCTTGAACTCACTGTGTAGTGGGGGATAGCCTCATCTTTCTGCTTTCATCTCTTATCTCTGTTGTGATAAAGGCATGGACTACTGGGTTAGGTAAAGCTTCCAGTTCCTGTCCCTCTCTGTCCTTCCCACCCTAGACCAAGTTTCTCTATATGGCCCTAGCTGTTGTAGAATCCACTTTGTGGGCAAGGCTGGCCTGAAACTCAGGAATCCACCTGTCTCTACTTCCCAAGTGCTGGGATTAAAGGTTGTGCCACCGTGCCCAACAAAGCTCTCAGT
>NW_022196910.1:13101531-13116501 GCF_008632895.1 Mastomys coucha | reverse complement strand
GCCTTTCTAATACATGCATCTCCTGCCCTCTGGTGGTCAGAACATCTAATAGCAGCTTGATTTCTCTCTGCGTTTTGATGGGAACATTCTGTGGCCTAGCATAGCAGGCTTCCCTAGCTACTAGCACTGAACGTTGGACACTTTATTTAGCTTCCCTCTGTCAGTGTCTATAATAAGAAATTTAAAAGTCTATGTATGAAATGCTTATTACATGCCCAGGTTAACCCACTGGACTCCACGGCAGTCTTGGTATAGAGCAATGGTTCTCAACCTTCCTAACGCTGCGACCCTTTAATACAGTTCCTCGTGCGGTGACCTCCAATCATAAAATTACTTCTGTTGCCACTTCCTAACTGTAATGTTGCCGCTGTTATGAACTGTAATATAAATACCCGCATTTTCCGATGGTCTTAGTGACCCCCACGAGAGGGTAGTTGGACCCCCAAGAGGGTCATAACTCACAGGTTGAGAACCACTGTTATACAAGAACAGGTATTTGCATCCTACAGTTGAGGTAAACGAGGACCCACAGACAAATAGCTTGAGGGTGAAATGACTTAATACCTGACAGTGATTAAAAGGCCCGCTACAGAATAAGTGCCCAGTGATATCATTACATCAATAACACACAGGACTGAGTCCGTGATGGACATGGCTGTGGAGCACGGGGATCCTTTTACATGTGGGTCATTGCCATTGTTTAACACTTGTCTCTTACATGGATGGTACAGTATGTAAGTGAGTAGCTGTATTTATGTACACACGTGCTTTGTAGGCATGTTCCCTGAGCCAGACTGTAATTTCTCATTTCCATATAAGCAATGCCTGGGCCTCCTGCCTCTCTTTTCCTAAATGATGTGAAGTGCTCCCAATTCATGTCCACACAGAACCTCAGAATGTATCCTAATTTAGAAACTAGGACTGTGCAGATGTCACCTGGGGAATGAGGTTATAATGGGCAAGGGCAGCCGCATCGGACCCACTGACTAGTGTTCTTGCAGAGAGAGAAAACAGATACACAGGAAAGACAGGAATTGTGGGTAATGCCAGGAGGTAAAGGGAGCAAGGACGGTGCTTCTTTTCCAGAGTGCACAGCCACTGGGGACATTTAGCATAATATTTGGAAAAATAACACACTTCTGTTATTTTAAATTTTAAATGGCACATTATTTATGTGTATGGGTGAGGGTATGCATGCTAGGGTCATGTGTGGAGGTCAGAGGGCAACTTGAAGGAGTCCGTTCTCTCCCACTGGGCCCTGGGGTTGAACTCAAGTCATCAGGGTTGGTGGCCAGCACCTTTACCCACTGAGCCATCTAGTCATTTCCTCCTTTCATTCCTTGAATTCATCCACTTTGTGGTGTCACAAAGAGAGTTAAAATGTCACAAAGACCAGGCCATCAATTCCTTACCCTGTGGAGCTATAGACGGTTGTAGTCACTCAGGACACATTGGCCTCTTCAAGCGGGTTCTGCACAGTCAGGGTGACACGGCAATGCTAAACACCTGCAGTTGGAGGGGTTCCTGCTCACACATATTTGTTCTTGACTGGACTGGATAATGTAAGGCGTGGGTCATGAGTTAATCTCTGAACTGTTCTGTGGACCAATGGAATCATAGCAAGCAGTTTGTTGCAATAGCTTTTGTGTATATACATATACATATAGTATACACACACACACAGACATACACACACAATTTATAAAAATGCAGAACTCTTAGATGACATTACTCTAGGCAACAGATCGTCAATCTCTCCTTGGGATGGTCATATTTATTTATTTAGTATAGAATAGAGTTTATTTAGGGCATGGGGAGGGGAGTTAAGAGGGTAGTAGAGGCAGAGAAAGGCAGAGAGAAGGAGTGAGTAGAGAAGTAGGGAATGGCCATGACCACGTGGAGAGAGGGCGGAAGAGAATGGGGGGAGAGGAAGAGTAAGGGGAGAAGAGACAAGGAAGAGAAGCAGGAGTAAGAGCTTCATCCTTATTTTTGTTCAATAACTATTTTAAAACTTTATGTATTGTGTGTACATGCACACCCATATTTGTGGAAGTTTACTTACACACACACACACACACACACACACACACATCTGTGGAGGTCAGAGGACAACTTTTAGGAACTTGCTTGCTCCTTTCACCACATGTGGGTTCTGGGGAATCAAGCTTAGGTCATCAGACTTGGCATCAAGTGCCTTTCCCAGCCGAGACACCTTGCCACCCCAAAGTCTTATAACTAGAATACTTTAACTTGACCTTAAGACTGAGAGCACTTCCCAGGGCCTCTAGTGGAAGCAAATAGATCAAATCAAGCAGTCTGGAGGCCTTCTGTGTATGCCTGATCTCCGCATGACTTGCCCACCCAGAGAAGCAGAGAGTGTGTTTCTTGTGGACAAGTCTGCCTGGGAGGAAAAAGTCAAGGTGAGTATGCCCAGTGGGGAGTCCATCTTAAAAATCTTCCCACAGGAAACAAGAGGAGTGGGAAATAAAGAGTTCCTATCTGTGCTGGTTAGTTTTATTACAACTTGACAAAGCTAACTGGAAAAGAGAAAGTTGAGTGAGAAAATGTTCCCACAGATTATTCTGTAGGCAAGCCTGTGGTGCATTTTCTAAAACAAGGGTTGGGCAGCATCACCCCTGGACAGGTTGGTCCTGGGTGCAATAAGAAAGCAGGCTGAGAAAGCACTGGGAACAAGCCATCACGGAGCACTCCTCCAGGGTCTCTGCCTCAGCTTCTGCCTCTAGGTTCCTTCCCTGCTTGGGTTCCTGCCCCGAGTTCCCTTGGTGATGAGCAGTTACCAGCAAGTATAAGATGAAATAAATCTCTCCTTTCCAGTTGCTTTTGCCCATGGTGTTTTATGACAGTAACAGAACCTCTAGCTAAGATGGAAATTGGTACCAGGAAAGGGGAATTGCTGTCACAGACCTTATCGTATGTTTTTGGGGAGGATTGGGGTGACATTTAGACTTAGGGCTGAAAAAGCTGTGTGGTTCTCAGAGCTCAGTGGGCTGCTGTGTGGGAGCTTGGGAGATAAGCATTTTGAGAGCAGTGCATTCGTGTTTGATTTAAAAGCTGGCCACAGATCTTGCTCAGTAGCCCCCCCCCCCCCGAGCCAACACTTTATCACTAGAGAGTGCGAGGTATTGGTTGTGCTGGTGGTTGCTATGGTTGGAGGCTTCCTCCTCTCTCTCTGCCTCTGCATGGATTCCATTATGCTGAGGTTGGAAAGAGGACCACTAGAACATCTGCTGCAGCCAGATGGTTCAGTGGGTAAAGTCGCTCACTGGCAAGCTTGACAACCTGGGTTCTATCCTTGGTCCTACATGGCTGATGGAGAGTACAGACACCCACGTCCTGTCTCTGACTTCACACAGGTGCACTGTGACACACACCTCTGCCACCTATGTAGACAGAGATAAATTTAGTGACAAATAAAGAGACATGAAGTGAAGGTATGGCTTGCACCTGTAATTCCAGCACTTAGGAAGCTGAGGCAGGAGGATTGCCATGAGTTTCAGGCCAGCATGAACCTGTTGGGTTAAACAAATCAATAAGACAAACAAGAAACAAAACCTAACAAAACAAAAACCAATACCACCACCACAAAACAAAAACAAAAACAAAAACAAAAACACCAAAAAAAATCCCGCCAAACCAAAACCAAACCAAACCAACCAGGCAGCCAGCCAGCCAGCCAAGCAAACAAACAACCCTCAAAACCGAAAGTTATTTGTGTAACTACCTAGACAACTTATGGGATGTGGTGATTATGAGTTCTATCTGTCGGGCCCACTTTCTCTTTCCATCCTTGGCTACATAGCAAGTTCAGGGCTACCCTAAGCTACATGAGACCTTATTGAGAAAAATAAAGGGGGAGAGAGAGAGTCCTCAATTATACTGACACACACTTTAGAGAGGAAAGAAAAGGGGGAAAGAACTCATGATCAAATAAGGAAACAGGACGCTGATTTCTTATATTTTGGTATAATGACTGACCCCAATGACGTCGGCTTATGCTCTATACGGTTTCCATGTAGCTGGATAGTTCTAGGCCAGACTTTCTGGAGGTTACAGCCCTTCAGTCTGTGTTGGCAGCTCACGAGAGTGGATCAAGAAAGAGTTCAGGACAGAGGTGCGACCACACTAAAGTCTTTGAAAGCTTGTCCCCAGTGACCTGTGACAGCCAGATCCACAAACTCCCAAAATACTGCTGCCAGCTGGGGACCAGTTGTTCAAACACATAAGCCTGTTGGAGCTTTACAGATGCAAACTGTTAACATTTGCACCTTTTAGAAATGTATTTGGGGCTGGAAAGGTAACTCAGTGGCTAAGAGCACTGGAAGTTTTCCCATAGGACCAAGGTTCAATTCCCAGAACCTAAGCACTCAGATCACAACCGTGTGAAACTCCAGTCCAGTGGAATCTGATGCCCTCTTCTGGACTCCAGAGGTACTGCACATATGTGTACCGACACACAGGCAGGCAAACACTCATGCACATAAAATAAAAATGAATACATCTTTTAAAAAGGTATTCAAGTGTCTTCCTGCACTCACCCTGACTACTAACCTGCCATGTTAGTCTGACTGTTGATTCATGTAGGCAGTCCATCCTCTACATATTCTTTTGGTCTTTGTCATTTTTAAGTATCAATATGCCTGGGTGAACATGCCTCTTGATGTTTCCTGTCAGGTCTTTATAGTTCTGTTCATCCTATAGTCATTTATCTTCCATTCTATGTATTCACCCTAAACGTCTTCCATTATATTTGCAGTTATTTCTGTGTTTTTTTTCTTCTTCCAAGATTAATTAATTAATTCTTTCTTTTCTTGTTGTTGGTTTTGTTTTGTTTTCAGGCTTTTTTGTTTGTTTTCAGATCATTTTTTCTGTGTAGCTCTGGCTGTCCTGGAACTTACTCTGTAGACCAGGCTGGTCTCAGACTCAGAGATCTGCCTGCTTCTGCCTCCTGAGTGCTGGGATTAATAACCAATAATATCAATTTATATACGTTTAAGCCAACTCTTCCACATGGGTCTGCCTTCTGTCTGCTTCCCTCTTTCCTGATACTTTCATCTTTTGTCTTGATTGTTCTTTCTTGTGCCTCCTTGAATATTCTCCAGTGTCACATGTTGGGTCTGAATAGTATGCTTTGTTGTTTTTATTTATTTATTTTTCTATTCTTTTGAGCTGATTTTATTCCCTGTGTTGTGTTTTCCTGATCATGTCTTCATTTTGGCCCAAGTTCATAGGCCTTGAATGGCATCTGTTATGCTACCTACAAAAGGGCTGAAGGTCCATATCTTGGCTGGTTTGCTCCAGCATCCTGGTTGCAATAGCCTGGTGCTCTTTCCATCTGTGAGAGCACCCTGCATGCTGGATGTGTCTACCTCCCTCACCCCGTGAGTGCTGCCTGCACATTGATATGCAGTACTCCATGGACCACACTTTGAGGGGACCCAACACTAGTGGTTATCCATGCCGAGTCTCCTCTAGTAGCTTCCCAAACTTTTTAGAGGAAGGGGAATGTGCTCCTTCAGAAAGGGGTTGGGCAACCATGCTGCTCTTCTGGCTTTCTCCTTGCTCACTGTGTGTTCTTAGGAATGTTGGCTGACCTCTCTGGACTTCCCCCTCCTCGTATGTGAAATGAAAGCCAAGGTACTGAGCCCATTGCTGAAGGTGGAGAATTACTGAGATGATTCATTTAAACATGAGCAGTTGTCATCACCAGGGACCTGACGCCCTTCATCCCGTTCGTCAACCAAAGCATCTTATTTCCTGTATCTCTCTCTCTTTGGTTCAAAGATGGAAGCTCAGGCTCTGTAAGCTTCAGTCTCTCAGGACTGCAGGCCAGCTGGCACATCACTTGTGAAACTCACGTTTTTATCAGGGTGTCTGCGTGCCTTCCACAGCTTTGTAGGATTAGCTCAGCGTTACTGGACAGACAGACACAATGAGCCAGCATCAGCCTTGACCTTCCAGTGGGACTCTATCTCCCACACCTGTATGACAGTGGTGTGACCCTCACAATAGCAGGCATACCTGTGTGGTGCTGGCTGTAGTATCTTTTAGTCATCTTTACTTATAATCAGGCTAAGAAACAAACTTATATGCCCTGGGAAACACAAACTGGGCACATGCTGAGAGACATTTTCAAACAATATCATTGCCTGTGTGCTGACAAAGGGCTTCCTTATAAGCCCATTCTGTAGCTTAACAAACTGAGCCTATTTATTATATTTCTGGTTGCCATGACTAAATACTCAACTAAAACAACATAAGGAAACAAGGGTTTATTTTGGCTCATTTTTTCTAGGGAATACAGCTCATGGTTGTGGTAAAGGCATGTGGTGGGAAAGCATGTGGTGAAGGCATGTGATGGTAAAGGCATATGGTGGGAAGGCATGTGGTGTGAAGGCATGTGGTGGTAAAGGCATGTGGTGAAGGCATGTGGTGGGAAGGCATGTGGTAGTAAAGGCATGTGGTGAAGGCATGTGGTGTGAAGGCATGTGGTGGTAAAGGCATGTGGTGGGAAGGCATGTGGTGGGAAGGCATGTGGTAGTAAAGGCATGTGGTGAAGGCATGTTGTAGGAAGGCATGTGGTGGGAAGGCATGTGGTGGGAAGGCATGTGGTGGGAAGGCATGTGAAAGCATGTGGTGTGAAGGCATGTGGTTGGAAGGCATGTGGTGGGAAAGAATGTGGTGGGAAGGCATGTGGTGGGAAGATGACGTGCCCGGTGAGTTTTGTGCACAATCAGGAAGCAGAGGGGCATGGATGTTGGGGTTCAGCTCTCCTTTTCCTCTTCTCTTTTATTCATCCTGGGACCCCTGCCTATGGCATGGTGGTGCCCACACTCAGAGTGGGTGCTTGGAAACCCTTACTCAGCAGTAACTCTTCCAAGTAATTCCAAATCCAGTCATCTTGTCAACGAAGATGAATCATCACTTTGGGGCTTCTGGAGAAGGGACATGGCTGTGTGTTGTCACATGATGGTGGTAGGTGGCCATGGAGGTCTCTTGGGTTGGCAGTTCCTTTACCTTCTTACTGTGAGATCTGGAGTGGGTCACAGGATGTCTGGGAATCTTGGGATCTTTGTTGATCAAATGAGAATATGAGCAGTATCTGTCTATTGTGCAGTCATGGAGAGGATGGACATGTGTATGTGTGTGAGTGTCTATATGTGTGTGCACACATGTAAGCACATTCCTGTGTATGTGTCTGTACATGTACACACAGATGTGTGTTCATGTTTATGTACCTGTGTACATGTGTGTGTGCGTATGTGCATGTTTGTGTATGTGTGTGTATGCATGTATGTATGTATATATGTGTGTTTATGTGTATATGTGTCCAGGTATATGTGAATGTGTGTGAGAATGTGTGTGTAAGTATATATATGTATGCATATGTGTATATGTCCATATGTGTGTGCATGCATGTGTGTATGTGCATGTTTGTGAGTATGTACATGTGTATATTGTGTGAGCATGTGTATGTGCATATGTGTGCATGTGTGTGTAAGCATGTGTATATGTGCATATGCATGTGTATATGCATGTGTATGTGTATATGTGTGTGAACATGTGTATATATGTATATGTATGTGTGCATATGTGTGTGCATGTGTATATGTGTGAGGATGTGTGTTTAAGTATATGTATGTGCCTGTGTGTATGTGTATATGTGCATATGTGTGTGCATGCATGTGTGTGTAAGTATATGCACGTGTGTATGCACCACTGTCAGCGCTGGCTCTGGCACTAAGGAAGGAAGTCCTCAACTCCTGCCCTCTTTCCTAATTCCACTTCCTCTCTCCTTCCGATTCCTGTTCTTGCTTTTGGCATCTGCTCTGCTTGGGCCTTCAGGGGCTGCCGCAGGGGGCTCACACCTTCCCCACAACCATGTGCGCATTCTAGATCTGGGGAACTGGAAGATGCCTGCATAGTTTTAGACTTTCCTGGATTCCAGAGTCACACAGGATGCCAAAGCCTTGGGATAGCTTTGATTCTCCCTCTTTTCTAGATGAACTTTCCCACACTAATCACAAAAGCATTGCAGCATGATGTTTGCTCCCATGAACACTAATGGGAGCCTGCTGAGGGTGTCTGATGCACCCTGGGAGGATCTTTACAGCAACTCTGATGCAGACTCTATTTTTAGCACTTTAATTGCACAGAAAAAAGAGCTGGGATGCTGAGAGGCAGAGGAGCTTGCTTAGAGTCACTAGCCACTGAGTTCCAGTGTCCAGAGAAAGCCTAGAATCACCTGATGTTGGAGGGACAGCTTACCTCTGTAAGTTCCATCAGCATGGCTTCGTGGCACTCACCTCTTGCCCTACTAAAATGATATTTTGTTATATTGTGTATAGGTGCTTTGACTGCGTGCATTTCTGCGCACTATTTGGAAGATGCATGCAATGCCCGTGGAGGCCAGAAGAGGGCGCTGTATCCATTGGCTCTGAGCAGTGGGTGTTGGGTATGGAAGCCTGGGTCCTTTGATGGAAGCCTGAGTCCTGTGAAAGAGTGAGTACTTTTAACCACTTAATCCAGCCCTTAGCCGATTTAAAAACAAAACAAAACAAAACAAAACCAAAAAACAGAACAAAAACAAAACAAAACAAAAACCAACACTCCTTCTCTCTTCTCTCGCTCTTTAAGTCCCGGTTGGTGTATGAGCAGTGGTCCTTCCCCAGATGTAGATCTGGTGGGCTTGTGGAGGTGTGGGCCCGGTGGCGTCTCTTTAGGTGAATCTGGAGATGCCAGGTTCTACCACTTAGCCCCAGATACTTGACAACGTGCTGCCTTTGTGACGTGCTTTGCTGTCATCTAACAACTCCCTCAGATGGAAGAGTTTATAAAACTGTTTTTTCAAATGTTTTCAGAAAATCCTTGAGGGTTGGAGGTGGTAGGTGGAAAATCAGGCAGAGCAGAGGGAAAACTATTTATTTCCTGGTCTGGTCTCATTAAAACAGCTCTCTTTGCTCTGTCCCTAGCATCTTGGCTTTCACTTGTTAGTGGTTTGGGCCAGTCTCTGTTCTGTAATTTGTGGCTGGAGCGATCCTTTCTTAGAATGGATAATCTACACTGCCTGTCATTCTGGCCATGTGCTGACCACACTCTGTCAAGGCCTTCTTTGTGTAGGGTCTGTTTCTTCTGTTTAACAGGGATGCCATCTAGGGAGTCCGTCCATGGGGCAGGAATGGAATGGAGTCCCATTCGAGCAACCTGACATTTGAGACATAATACTAGCTCAAGATATTTTCCCTGGCGCAGGGCCACCCAAGCAGAGGTTTAACACACAGGATTTCCTTGGAGGTGATGGAAACACAATCGGATTTCTGTTGTTTTCCCCAGAAGCAAGGGCAGAAACCACTTGGAGCTGGATCCAGTGACAGGCTTATTTCAAGCTGTCTCAGTGGAAAATGGTGGTGTTTGGGCTGTCAGGAATGGGGTGGTGTTTTGTGGGGGCACAGGTCACGCCCTCAGCTCTGAGAGTTTGGAAGGGCACAGATCACACCCTGAGCTCTGAGAGTTTGGGGGAGGGGCACAGATCACGCTCAGTTCTCAGGGCATCACAAAGGTTTTCTCATCCTCTCATCTCCTTCTCTCTGGGACTGTGGCCTTCTTGAGTATCATTTGCATAAAGAAGCATTATGGGATATCGAAGGGGCAGACATCTTTGGTTTGTTCTCACTACCCCTTCCTGAAGCTTTAGTGAGTGACACAGTTTGTCCCTCCATTTCCATTGATGAAGCAGAGGTCACGAGTTTCCAGGGGTTGTGAGTGTGGTTATGTGGGTTAGTGGCCCTCCATGGCTCAGCAAAGCATAGGGCCTGGTGCTGATATTTGTCTCCTGTTACCGGTTCTTTTTGCTCTCAGATGTCTCAACATGGCTGTAGCCATGTGACCTTTAACACAGCCGGTGATGACAGCTCAGTGGCAATGACATTTTGCTACATGCTCTTTGTATGGTGGGCTTATGTTCATGGATGTGTAGGCACACAGGCATATGTGTTTATGTGTGTGTGTGTGTGTATGTGTGTGTGTGTGTGGGGGGGGAGAGAGAGAGAGAGAGAGACAGAGACAGAGACAGAGACAGAGAGAGAGAGAGAGAGAGAGAGAAAGAAAGAGAAGGAGAGTTAGTTTACCTGCCTACCACCTCCTCCTCCTTATCCCCATGGACCAAGCTCTAAGCTCTCAGCTACTTCTCCAGGGTCATGCTGGCCTGCCTGCTGCCATGCTGCCCACCACAATGGCCGTGGATTCTAACTCCCTGAAACTGTAAGTCCCAAACAAACTCTTCTGCAGGTTACCTTGGTTCTGGAGTCCTATCAGAACAATAGAACAGTAACCACCAACCATAAACCTCTCCTAGGTGTTCTCCCTTCAGTTCTCATAGTATCTCAGTTTGGTTCCCCCAAGGGTGAAGGGCACTTCAGGTGTCTGGTGTGCCCACCTCCTCCTGTCCTGGGTTTAGGGATGGAGCCTTCGCGAGCAGGCTCAGTCCTGCCCACTTCTGGAATCAGTCTGCCTAGCATTGGCAGTACATCCAGTGCTCTGTGCCTTCCAGTGGGTGGGGTCTGGAAATTGGTCTGGCAGGCCTAGGCAGCAAGTATGTGTGAGTCCGCCATGCTCAGCCCTCCTGATGCTGCTCATGGCGGGTTTTTGGAATGGATCCTGGTTCTAAAACTCCTGTCAACCCCATTCATTGAGCCTAGCACGTTCTCTTCCTCCCTCCTCCCCTCCTCAGACCTCAGCCACCTGCTGACAGCCTGTCTATATCCAAACACACAGCTGCAAAGGCACAGATACACTCTGAGGAGGAAAACTGTGTACCACCTACACCCCCGACCCCTGGTCCAATCAGGTCCCTTTGGGTATCTGCTTTTAAACTTGGCAGTTTTCAAACACAAATTCAGAATCATCTGGTAAGCGATGATATAACCATCTTCAAGTTTCAACAGGGATCAAGTCAAGACCAGACTCGTCTCATCTATTGCACATAATCCCCCCAGCATTATTTTAAGGCACATTCCAGACACCAAATCATTGTATTTTGGTATGTATTTCTAAAACTTAGAACAGTTTGTTTTTCATGTCAGCATGATACCATTATCACACCTAACTACATTAACAACAGTTGCTTAATACCATCAAATATTCCAGCTGCTCCTTATATTTCCAATTGTCTTAGAAATTATTTAAAGTATTTTTTTTTTTTTTTAGGTGCTGGAGAGATGGCTCAGCAGTCAAGAACACTGTCTGTTCTTCTGGAGGTCCTGAGTTCAATCCCCAGCAACTACATGGTGGCTCACAATTATTTATAATTGGATCTGATACCCTCTTCTGGCACAGCACAAGGGTGTACATGCAGATAGAGCACTCATACACATAAAATAAATAAGTTTTTTTTAAAGTATGCTCTGTTAGTCTGAGTCTGTATGCACATGAGACCTTCATTTTGTGGTTTGTTGAAACCATCTCTGGATTTTTGTCTGTATGGCTGCTCTTCTTATTTATTCCTTTGTGAAATTTGCACATGAGTTCCTCAGTGTAGCTGTGGAGGGACATGGACAGTTTTAAACAGCTTCTGAGTTTCTTTCTCCTGGCAGGCCCACTTCAGAGGGAGTGCTGTATTCTTCCACCAGGTACATTACATGCTTGGCTGTGCTGGCTAATTTTATGTCAACTTGACACAAACTGGAGTCATCTGAGAAGAAAGAGGCCTCAACTGAGAAAATGCCTTCATAAGATCAGGTCATAGGAAAGCCTATAAGGCATTTTCTTACTTAGTGGTTGATGGGGGAGGACCTGGTCCATTGTGGGTGGGGCAGTCCCTGGAGTGGTGGTCCTGGGTTCTATAAGAATGCAGACTGAGCAAGCCACGAGGAACAAGCCAGTAAGAAGCACCCCTCATGGCCTCTGCATCAGCTCTTGTCTCTAGGTTTTTGCCCTGTTTGAATTCCTGTCTTGATGTCTTTCAGTGATGGACTATGGGTGTGGAGGTATAAGCTAAATAAACACTTTCCTTCCCATGACTTGCTTTGTGTCATGGTGTTTCATTGCAGCAATAGTAACCCTAACTGGGACTCTGGCTGTACAGTTGTAGTGGCTGCTACTATTCAGTTCTAAAATGTATTACTTAATTAGGGCGTGGGAGCTGGAGAGACGGTTTGGTGGCTAAGAGTGCTTCCTACTCTTGCAGAGGACCTGGGTTTGGTTCCTAGCACTCGTGTTGGTTGGGCAGCTCACAGTTGCCTGTAATTCCAGCTTCGGGGGATCTGACAGCCTCTTCTGGCTTCTGAGAGCACCCATATGCACAGGAGCACACACAAAACCAAAAACACGAAATAAATATTTAATTTATGAAAGCTTATACAATGGTTGATCTTAGATTGTTCTAAAGCAATTGTGTGAACTTCTCAATGTGCCTGAATATTCACCCAGCACAGCCTTTTTTTTCCAGTGGCAAGGTTTGAATTCTACATCTCCTCACTTGTGAGGTGGATTATGTCAAGGAGATGTCACCTCGGCTACCATTTGGTTACCCAATGACAGTTTCAGAGGTTCAGCCCATTATCATCATGGTGGGGAGCATGGCATCATGCAGGTTGACATGGTGCTGGAGGAGACAAGAGTTCTGCATCTTGATCCAAAGGCAGTCAGGAGGAGGGTCTCTTCTATCCTGGGAGCCACTTATGTACTAGGCGCTCTCAAAGCCTACCTGCACAGTGATGCACTTCCTCCACACCTATTCCAACAAGTCCACACCTCCTAATAGTGCCACTTCCCATGGGCCAAAAATATTAAAACTACCACACTCCTCAAGTTGCCATTGATCTTGGGTTTCATCCCAGTGACAGAAAGCAAGCTAGGACAATTCACTCTAGCATGCTCATTCCCCCTAGCCTTTTGATCTCTTTCTCCATCAGCTTCCATAAAATGCTGCTATCCTCTATGTTAGGATGGGGCTTCATTTCTTCAAGCTTCTAAGAGCCACCTTAAAAGCCCCTTTGCCCTGATCTCAGGGCCCTTGCCGTAGTGTTAAATTCTATATCCAGTGAAAGTATCCCTGTATCAATTAGTTCTCCTTGCCCAATGTTACTTTCTAATTCTCTTTCCCCCCGGGAGCTAGCGTCCCAGAGTCCAGCTCCATTTGGACCCTGTGAGCTCCTTCCTACACATGTCTTTCAAGCTGTTCCTTTCTCTAGCTCTTCCCTGGCTGGCTTGTGTTAAGAGTTGTGACTTGGGCTAGAGAGATGGCTCAGCAGTTGAGAGCACTGACTGCTTTCTCAGGGGCCCTGAGTTCAATTTCCAGCATCCTCATGGCGTAAGGAGTGGTTCTAATGCTTTGGTAGGGAATTTGTGTGTGATCCAGGATCCAAGGGGAACTTGGGTGGGGCCTGGTAGCATGATCTGCCTGGAGCTTAAAGCTGGTAGTAGAAACTACATGTTACAGATGGTGCACTACGTGGAAGGCGAGAATCTACTATTAATTTAGGACTCCTGGGATGGTATACACACACACGCAAATGATATAAGACTAGGAGGAATGGAGAAATGGTTTTTCAGAGAGTGAAGCCAAGTCACATGGATCCAGTGTGTGGAAAAATCAGAACAAAGGAACACAGTCACAGAGAGAGCTTAAGCTGAGGAGGCTGGGAACTCCTGCTGTGCACACAGGCTGACTGGTTCCCTGAATGCTGGGAGGGAGGCAGTGAGAAACAAACAATAAAGCTGCCTGTCTCCAGCCAGCAAAATATCTAAGGATAGACTTGTAAAATTTGATTTAACTGTTTTTAATGGTAGTAGGGAGTATAATAGTAATTGTTTAAGTGTTCTTAAATATACAGATGTTAAGCTCCACAGAAGAGAGAAGTTAGGGAAGAGTGATACAGTAAGCAGAAGGGAATTTAATTAAGGTAAAATAAAGAGAAATAGAAATATTGAGGCATTCGATCTTTAAAAAGTTAGATCAAAGGCAGGGAGTAGGAAGCCCAGCCTATCTCAGATAGTAAAAATTTAGGCCTTGAAAACTATCTAAAGAGAAAGCCTGGAAGTAGGCTTATACTGTATGCAGAAGCAAATTTAAGGTTACATTATATAAATAATTTAGACCTTGATCTCATGAAGGGCAGGGCAGGAGACAGCAGAAGCTCTGTTTCAATGCTTCTTACTTGCTTAGATTCTTTGAATTGTTTTGATTATCAAAATTGAGTGTGATTATGAGTTTGGTGGTTATATTAAAATTCCTCTGGGAGAGAGTTCAAGCTAAACATTTAATGATTTCTGGTTACTGGACCAAGAACATGTTCTTTTGGGAGAGAGGCTCTGTGTTTGTGTTGACAGGAAAAGAGAGAGGGCTTTGGACCCCATCTAGAGTCATATGGATCAGATATGACAGGGGAGACCCTCTAAAGTACTAGAAAAGTTTGAGAAAAATCAAACAGGGCAGGTATAGAAAGATTCATAGTGCCATCCTTCATATGGCATGAATGAAGATTTATTACATTTGGTTACTGATAAAATTAACTCATAAAAAAGACAGTTGTCTTTTACCTGCTCAAACAAGAAGCAACATTTTATCCTTAACTGATCTATGTACTTTGCTCAATCCATACAAAAATCTTAATGGTACTAAAATTTTTGTTATGAGATTCATAAACTGCAGAATGTATAGCTCTGACAAGATTCATCCTTGGAGACACTGAACTGATCTGCTGTTCCAGCCCCTGGCTTCCTGATGCTGTCCCGAGACTTACTTCCAGAACGGCTTTGGGGTTGGTTCCTGCTGATTCCAGGTGACCTTGCTTCGTCCAACCTTTCAGACAGATCCAGTCAGAAGTTCAGTCAAGCTCTGAACCTTCCAAACATGCAGAGACTGGATAACAGATGCTAAAGCTAGCCTCCTCCTCCTCCTCCTCTTCCTCCTCCTCCTCCTCCTCCTCCTCCTCCTCCTCTTCCTCCTCCTCC
>NW_022196910.1:13100822-13101344 GCF_008632895.1 Mastomys coucha | reverse complement strand
GTTTTTCAAGACAAGTTTCTCTGTGTAGCTCTGGCTGTCCTGGGACTCACTCTGTAGACTAGGCTTGCCTTGAACTCAGAAATCTGCCTGCCTCTGCCTTCCACATGCTGGGATTAAAGGCATGTGCTACCACTGCCTGGCTTTTTTTAAAAAAAATTAATTAATTTATTTATTTTTACACTCCATATTTTACCCCCTTCCCCACTCCTGTCCACCCTCCTACTGCTCCACATCTCATACCTCCTCCCCACTCCCTGTCTCCACATGGATGTCCCCACACCCATGCCACCTGACCTCTAAACTCCCTGGGGCCTACAGTCTCTTAAGGGTTAGGTGCATCATCTCTGAATGAACACAGACCTGGCAGTCCAGCAGTCTCAATTAATTTGGGACCCAGAGATCTCTAAATTTTATTTTTGAACAAAACATTGTATAACCATAATCTTACATTGATAAAAAAAATCTTTGTAATTGATACAAAATTGAACTTATAATTTTTTTTTTTTTTAATTTTTTTTCTTT
>NW_022196910.1:13088691-13100294 GCF_008632895.1 Mastomys coucha | reverse complement strand
GCCACTCTGACTGGTGTGAGGTGAAATCTCAGGGTTGTTTTGATTTGCATTTCCCTGATGACTAAGAACTTATAATTTCTTAACATTGATACAGAAATTATATATTGATATAGAATTAAGGTTTTCATTGGCATACATCTGTATATTAATACAAAGTTTAAAGTTAATATTGTTACTCTTAGATAGGCATTATACCTATACAACTTATTTAAGAATATATGACTTTGACCCAGTCCTTCTGATACCTGCTTTACAAACTGTTTAAGATGATTAAGAAATACAAGTTAAGCATTAGATAGCAAACTCATGGTTATGTTTTAATGGTTATGGTTTATGGTTTAATTACAATAAAGTATTTTCAGTTTATTCAAATAGAAATGGCTAAGAGTAGTTAAGGTTTAATAGTTTAGAGATACTTAGTCTTCAAAAACATCAGAAATCCATAGAATGTGACATTTAATGTTATTTCATTATTAAGGGTCTTTTGACCATGAGACACGTCTGCTCCTGACAGCTTCCCCATTCCCCTTCAAAGAAGAATCAAGCATCTTTATCTGTAGGCAAGGTTGCTTGTTATGGCAAGGTAGTCACTATACAGAAATTGCTTATATCATCTGAAGAGAATATACTGTCCAAAAAGGACAGAGGTGAGATAGTCGACTACTAATCTCTGCCAAGACAGGGTAAGCCAGTCCTTTATATTTCCTGTTTCACAAAAGGTCTGCCTTATGGTTCTGGGCCAGGAGACTGAAGACAGATGCTCCAATGTTATATGAAATTAGAGGCTGTCCAGCTAGTCAGCTGTCTTTATAATTGCTTAAGCATTGGAAGCTATGTTTGATGCTTCCTATATACTCAGGCAATATTTAATTCTTTTTTTTTTTTGATTTCTGACGGGGTTGAGGATTAGTTATAGTCTCATAATCAAACCCAAGTTGTTTAGAATTGAGAGAGAGGTTATAGAGTGGAAGACATGGCTTTCAGATGGTGTTACAGACTAAAATATAAACATAATTCAGTGATAGAATTCTTTTTTTGTTTTTCGAGACAGGGTTTCTCTGTTTAGCCCTAGCTGTCCTGGAATTCACTCTGTACACCACACTGGCCTCGGACTCAGAAATCCACCTGCCTCTGTCTCCCAAGTGCTGGGATTAAAAGTGTGTGCCACCACTGCCAGGCCCAGAATTATTACATTTTAAGTTAGGAATGATGGTAAAGTACTTTATTTAATTGACAAATATGATGGATTGAATGTTAATTGATATCATACTTTGCAATTTATAGGATTGTTATGCTTTTGTTCAATTTATGTCGGAGAGAAGAGTTTTTAAAAAACTGGACAGAAAAGGTGAGAAGTAGGGGGTGGGGTTCTGATGTTTTGATCAGGAATCTGTAGGTATGCTGAAGGTCCTGTTCCCCAATTGGTTCTTGATTTATCAATAAAGATGCTAGCAGCCAATTGTTGGGCAGAAGAGGTGAGACTTCAAGGTTCCCACGGACAGGTGAGGAGACCCAGGAGGGGAAAGGAATTCACCATGCTTCAGAGGAAGAGCCACCAGCCAGGTGAGATCTTGGGTAGAGTGTCCATTGACTGCTTCCCCAACTGTGCCTGGAGTAGCAGATTAGAGATTAGAAACACAATTAAGCTGAGAGCAGATTTAGGGGGCTGAGCAAGGAGAAGATAACTGGGCAATTAAGTTGAGGGCAGACTTAAGAGTGTTGCGTGAGGAATAAAGGCAAAGTCAAGCTAGCCACAGGAGGCTTAGAAGAACCTAGCCACTGAGCCATAAGGCAGGTTAAAAATGAGCTAGTGTGTGTGTGTGTGTGTGTGTTTCATCCACTGATCCAAGGGAACTTGAGTAGGGACTGGTAATGGGGCTGATAATGTGGTCCATCTGGAATAGTAGAAACTACATGCTACACCATGGTGACTCACAACCATCTGTAATGGAATCTGATTTCCTCTTCTGGTTTGTGTGTGTGAAGAGAGCACTCATATATATAAAATAAATAAGTAATCTTTAAAATTAAAAAAAAAGAGTTGGGACTTATACCTGGTTTAGATGCCAGAGGGAAGCAAGGACAGAGGGCACACTCATTCTCCATGTTAGAGAGACATCTTTGCAGCACTTTCCAGGAAACACACAGTGATTTGGCTTATGAAGAACTAGAATATCACTGAATTTGTAGCTGAGTTGGTTGAGTACATGCCTAGCATGTACAAGGTCCTGAGTTCAATCCTCAGCATTACATAAGCCAGGTATGGTGGAACACTAGTATTTATAATGCCTGGGAAGAAGTGCTAGGAAGATCACAAGTTCAAGGCCATCTTCAGTTTATATAGTGAGTTTGGGCCCAACTTGGGCTACATGAGATCTTGTCTTTAAGAAGAATTTAGACATTCAGGAATCTGAAAGTCTGTGGTTGTTCAAATGGATTGGCTCAAGTAGCATCGTGGTGCTGGGGTCTCATGCTTTGCTGATTTCCATCTTCAGCTTTCTACAGCAGGTCTCCTTCAGGTTGAGACTTTAACTCCTCTTTTACCATGGATGAAAGTATTTCTATGTGGTACTGAAGATGCTCTTGTGCTCTTGTGTTCAGTTTGCAGTTTGCAGTTGGTTGCTCATCACCACCTAAGGTTTTCTCAAGGCACATGCTGCTGGCTGCTGTTAGCATTCAATCCTACTGCCTCATTACAATGACTACTGCCCACTCATTTTTAGCTTTCCTTGATAGGTTGTTGCCCTTGCCTTTCATCTCACCTGTATCTTATGTTGCCATTGGCAGAAGCTTACCCAGTTTTACCACCGTCCTGTGTTGGGAGCTGCTGGTACCTCCATGTGCCAGCAGGGATGGATTGCTCCTTGATGTGACTATTGGGATACTCCAGGTTCCACCTTAAGACCTCAAGCACTATCCCTAGTTCCCAAGGGAGTAGACCTGGAAGAGATTAGAGTGAATGGGTCCCCTGGGGTGTGCTCAAGAAGGCTATCTGCAGGGTAGGACAGGAAGTACAACCCAACAGAAAGAGGAATCAGACTGCTAATCATTTCCTCAAAAGCTCCAGGTGACTCCTGAGGGAGGCTCTGAAGCTGGGAGGAGTTGCTCTAAGTTTGGGTAAGAGATCGTGTCTTTATATTTGACTATTGATAAGGATTATGTGTTGTCTGTTCGAGCCTGCCCCCAATTATATGTCAAAATCATAACCTTAAATATGATGGTGTCAGGAGATGGGGTCTTTAGAAGGTCATGTCCTGAGGGTGTGTCCTTAAGAATGAAGTCATAAAAAGAGACCTGATAAAACTTGTTCTCTTTTCTTTTGAGGTACAAAAATAGAGAAGGTGCTTTGGGCATGCCTATAATCTCAGTCACTTAGGAGGCAGAGGCAGGAGGATATGTGTGTGTGTGTGTGTGTGTGTGTGTGTGTGTGTGTGTGTGTTAGCCTGGGCAACATTTGGAGATGCTGTCTCAGAACAGAAACAGGGTTTGGGAGATGGCTCAGTGGCTAGGTGCTGGCTATGCATATGTGAAGACTGGAATTCTGATCTCCAGAATCTATACAAAATGTCAGGTGAGTGTGGTGAGCTGCTTTTAATCCTTGGAGACTGGAAGATGGAGTCTCTCCAGGAGAAGCAGTCTAACCAGTCTAGTCAGATTGGTGGGCTCTGATTTCAACCGAGAGACCCCGCCTGAGAATACAAGGTAGAGATGAAGAAGACGCTAGAATGGCAACCTTTGGCTTTGACTTGTATGCACACACATTCACTTTCCCAGGTGTGCCCACATACACTTCACCACAACCTGACTTTGGACTTGGAGACTCTCTCCGGAACTGTGGGGAAAAAAGTTTTTTTTTTCTGTTGTTTATGAGCTGAGTATTCCAGGAGTTTATTATAGGAACCAGCACAGACCAAGACAGGCAGTTACCATTACGTGCTGCCCCCATGAAGAGAAAGTGTCCCAGAGAGAGGGGAGACATGCTTGCCATCCATATGTGAAGATTGGAATTCTGATCACTAGAAACTACAAAAAACACCAGGCAAGTGTGGTGACCTGCACATAGTCTGTTTCAGGAGAGGGCTGGAAGTTGAAGGTATTGGTTGGCACAATGCATGCTGCAGAAAGAAAAGAAAATGGGTACCTTTCTTTCCCCCAGCTCCAACAGTGAAGATGAGCAGCTGGCTCCACTGCTTGAGCGAGGGCTGCCTGTGTCATTTGATCTGGCTACAGGGATGGCAGAACACGCTAGAAGTGTCCCTGTATTGATGCTTGCCCACCCTTGCTAGTGAGACACCTCTCATGGTATGAGGTTCAGGTTATTCCCGTTGGAGGAGAGATGCCCCATGCATCCCAGCAGAGTCCGCAGACATACACACCTATGATATCCTTGTACTCCCTAAGGCCCTGCCAGTGGGACATGTAGCTGAGTCACCCAGCAGGCGATCATGGGAAATTATGAATGTTTCCTACTAACTGCTCTTCAGCAGACAGGAGTGAGTCGGTCAGTATAAACCTGGCACTCGGTCTCACATCGGCCCACAATGTTTTGGCATTTGAACATTTTTTTTCATGGTCTCCTCCCAGGTTTTTAGATTTCTAATAAAACCAGTCAAATTCATGTTTTTTTTTTCCCTCTAGAGCTTTCTACAAAGCACTCTTTCAATTTCCCCTTTCAGCTCAGAGAACAGAATATAAAGAGCCTTCACTGTTCATATTTGCTAAAGAAAGGGCCTCCCCAGCTGCCAGGGTGGCTGAGGAGAAAACACAAGCACTGCAGGAGAGAAGGCAGACGTGTTGCACCACCATTAATGTTTTAAAGAGAGCAGGGTGCTGGTTATGAGCTGAGCCAAGGCTTCGGACGGGATGCTGGAGGACCTGCTGCAGCGAATTAATTGGAAATGTGCTAAAATGAAAAAGAAAAAGCAAACCCTAAGGAAACACCTTTTAGTTGCTTATTGGAAAAATATTTTCATTGTACATAGTCCTTGGCAGCAAATAGGAGTTTGATAAATGTTGGTTGAATAAGTAAATGAATATATGGATAGCTGGAATATGTGCTACTGGGCTTGGAAAAATATGTGCTTCCCTGCTGTCTGGGATTCTGGGGCTTAGAGGAGTCAAGTTGCTGGTCCTGAGATGGAAGAGCTAAATTCAGAAGCCTTCAGGATTTCTCCTTCTGGGCAGTACTGGACTCAAGTGAAAGTCCAGGGCCACCATTTGGTCCAGTTCCATGCCTGTTTTCTGTTCTGAAATATGTGTGTGTGTGTGTGTGTGTGTGTGTGTGTGTGTGTGTGTGTGAGAGAGAGAGAGAGAGAGAGAGAGAGAGAGAGAGAGAGAGAGAGAGAGAGAGGGAGGGAGGGAGAGAGAGAGAGAGATTGAGCTATTTCGGTAGCTCATATTTTGGGATTTGCCATGGGGTCATGGAAGGAAAAAGGATAGCCCAGGTTGATTTCCTTTCTTGGCTCCTCATCAGCAACATTCGTGATCTTGGGTAAATTACAGGAAGCTCTATGTGCCTCAGCTTCCAAATCTTTACTAAGATGACAATAACCAACTTACAGAGTGGCTGGGAGAAGTAGAGTCTGTAAAGTGGTGGGAATGGGGGTGTTAAGTGGCTGGAAATTGTCAAGAATTTCTAGCATCTGAGTTGGAGTCTGGCACTCTCCCAGTGGGGCACATGATCCAACTAGGACTTTTGACTTTATTCATAATTGTCAAATATTGGGGAAACGCCTGCTGGACTCATTCATCCAAATGTCTTCATTTAGAATTCTCGACTCTCCCTCTCTCTTCTAAGTAGTCCCCCCCTCCCCCCTCCTCCCTGTTGCCCACAGGGACAAGTTTTGGAGTCTCAATCTGCTAAGCCCAATTGCAGCTGCCTTTGACCCCACGTGTTTCCCATTCTAAATCGTTTTTGTGTCAGACATTTTCAGCTGCTAAGTGCAAACGCTAGCCTCTGTGCGCGTGTGTGCACACATTACGATTTCTTTAACGTTTCCAAGGCCTGCACTTGGGTTTTGCCTTGCTCCGTGGTTTCCAACCCATTTGTTCCCCTCATCAATTGCTCTGCCAGCACTTAGCCTCCTCATTGCCCAGGCTGCCCCCCCTTCCCTAATGTCTCTGTGTCTCCCCAAAGGCCGACTCTAATCTACTGGGTTGTCTGATGCTTTACAAAATTGAATGGCCTCTGTTTATCTTGCCCCTCCCCGCCATGTCCAGGGCGGTTATCTCACACGGGCTCCCATTTCCTGCTCTTATTCTTGGCTCCTGGCCAGGCATCACACATTCATGTGAAATCCTGCCTCCTCTAGCAGAAGGGAAAGGCTGTTTCCATTCATGGAAAGCCCATTTGCCACAAAGATGCTACGCCCTCACTCTAGGCACAGGGTTCTCGGTGACCAGGGCAAAGCTGGAGGGCTCTGGTCCCTATGGATATTTGTGCTAAAACCAAGTTAAGGCAGCAACAGTGTGGTCTTTGTGGCAAGGGGAGGGAGGATTACCAAATCTAAGTGACCTGGAGCTGGTCCCCGTTTCATTTCTCAGCCTCAAGTTGTTTATTTCGTGGCTGGCTTCACTGCTTCACGGCCTTGCTGGAAGGAGCGGAGCGGAGAGCGCTTAGCCCACGGCTCCGAAAATGGCATCTGCTCCATGAATATTTGATGTTCTGCCCTCTTATGGGTTGCTGGGACCTCCAGGCAGGTCTGGGTTTCAACAGGAAGGAAACCGTACCTCCAGGCATTCAAGAGAAGAATGTAAGGAAGGGGTGATTTGCTGAGGTGTGGGCAGGAGATGAGAAACATTCTGGTCTCTACAAAAGCCAGAAGTTGTAAGTAGCTACTGTAGGGGGTAGGGTGAGCTTCGAGTACCCCTGGGGAGAGCTGGAGCCATGAATGATTGATTGCAAAGGGTTCTGGGCTTTTAAAAAATGGAGAGCATTTCTTCCTGTTTTAAGACTTACATAAGTTCAATGGGTTTTGTTTGTCTGTTTCAATTGAAGTAGTTGGATGTAGGATAACCCATTTGAGGAAGAATATGAAGCCTAAGAAACTCATTCCTTTTCTTTTCTGCCTTCTATGTGTTGAGTCCAAAATAGGCCAGGGGGAAAGAGGACCTGAACGGTGTCATTCAGAGGTGCCCCAAAGGGCAGGGGAAGCCCGTGAGTGGACCAGAACTGGAGAAGCACCCTGTCAGGAAGGCTTTGTTAAGCAGTCACTTTGTGTAAGGCCCTAAGTCTCTTATTTCCTGCCAAATGATTCCCCAAACTCACCAGCTTGTCTGTCACAGAGCTGATATAAAGATCAGGGGCAGGGCTGTGACCACGTGCTTTGCAAGGAAACCCCCGTGTTCATCTATATTGTGTCACCAACATCCGGACAAGTTATAAGGTAGAAAATCAAGAACGAGAAGTGGTTCTTTACCAGGGGTCAGCCAAGGCACCAAGTGGGTCTTCACCAGGGCCTTAGCCAAGGCACTAAGTGGGTCCTCACCAGGGCCTTAGCCAAGGCACCAAGTGGGTCTTCACCAGAGCTCAGCCAAGGCACCAAGTGGGTCTTCACCAGGGGTTAGCCAAGGCACCAAGTGGGTCTTCACCAGGGGCTCAGCCAAGGCACCAAGTGGGTCCTCACCAGGGCCTTAGCCAAGGCACCAAGTGGGTCTTCACCAGGGGCTCAGCCAAGGCACCAAGTGGGTCTTCACCAGGGCTCAGGCAAGGCACCAAGTGGGTCTTCACCAGGGCTCACCAGGTTTCTAGCCCTCGGCTGCCGTCTTACTTTACATTTGCTGGAAGCAAACTTGAGGAGCTTTTGTGTGCACGAAGCCTGTCTGGGAGCTGCTCCGAGGCTGTATAAAGAAGGAAGCAGGGCCAAGAGGATGTCTTGATCTTAACTCCACTGGTCACCGGTCACCGAGTCTGTGCACAAAATGTCCTGGCTTGTCTTCTTGCAGAGAAGGTCTGGGAAATGTACTCACCGACCTCCAGCTCTTGTTGGCTGAGAGCTCTTCCTGGGGTCTTTCACTCACTGGCCATTCCAGGCTGCCTTATGTGGACAAGCCACCTCCAGGTAGCCACAGGCAGCTGAGTAAGTGTCCTGGAGAGTGAGCCAGGAGAAAGTCGCTATGCAACCATGATGAAGACTTTGTGAACATGATACAACCTGGTAAGAGAGTCTCAGTGAGGGATTGACCTGTGGACGTACCTATGAAGGATGGTCTCATCTGAACTAATTGTGGTGGGAAGATCCACCCTGAGTGCGAAAGGCACCATTTTCAGAGCTCTTTCCTGAACTGTGTAAGAGTGAAGAAAGTTAGCTGTGTGTCAGCAAGTCCTCAAGCAGCATACATGCATGCATGCATTTCTCTCTGCTGTGTATGCACACATGGATTTCTGTCTGCTATGCGTGCATGCATTTTTCTGTGCTCTACATGCATGCGTTTCTCTGTGCTGTGCATGAGTGCATGCATTCATTTCTCTCATGCATTCATTTCTGTCCGTGAGTGTATGCACACACGGACTTTTCTCTGTTGTGTATTTCTCTGTGATTAGACACGTGGGATGTGAGCAGCTGCTGCTTCAAGCCTCTACCATTGTGATTTCCCCATGATGGTGGACTGTAGCCTGGAGTTTAGAGCTAAAATAAGTAAACTCTTTCTCTCCTAAGTTGCTTCTTGTCAGTTTAAAAATTTTTAAGTCAGTTAACTAATTAATTTTTTTTTTATCACAACAACAGAAGGAAGACTAGAGCGGACACGGGTGTCATCTATCTTGGTTTTGTAGTTTGTGACAGAGGGATCATGCCCGACTCGCAGGACAATTGTGAAGACTGAATGACTGCCAGCCAAAGGATCATGGGAGTTTAAAGTGCCTGACCCACCCAAGTATCTAATAGAAAAAGAAGCATCCGTAATAGAAATGGGCATATGCTAGCCATGCATTACAGACGGGACAAACGGGTTCAGGGAAGGTGAGACATTTTCTTGAAATCAGACAGAAAGTCCCTGAGTGGCCAAGCCAACTCCTGACTGTTCCCCTCCCCCGGTTCCTACATAAAACACAGAGAAGCATTGTAAACATCAAATGTTTGTGGTCCCAGACTTGGTAGCTCAGACCCAAGTCAAACGGACTCCTAGGGGATGCTGCTCTCAGCCCAAGTCTCAAATATACACGCATTTCTCAGTCCCTGGGGTCTTCTCTTTGGCTCCCAGCCCTTTTCCAGCGATGCCTAGGTATCTGCCCCTATTCCAAGGGGTGCCAGAAAGTCTCCAGACAAAATAAACTACGCTGTAAAAAGAGCAAGGGCATAAAAGCGTTACACACCTTGTTCTCCTTGTAATAGTGTTTTCCTTTAAAAATAAATATTTTGTAATGCTCTCTTTACTGTCCTGCTGATACACACATAAAAACCAATAAAGTGCACACCTCTTTAAAAGTTGTGGTGAGATATATATAGCGTTTTCCCACAATTTTAAAGTATTCAGGGTTTTTTGTTTTGTTTTGTTTTTCTATTTTGATTCTCTCTCTCTCTCTCTCTCTCTCTCTCTCTCTCTCTCTCTGTGTGTGTGTAGACCGCAGTTGATGCCAAATGTCTTACCTTAATTCCTCTCCAGTTTTTAAAAACTATTTTCTATTCTTATATAGCATGTATTTTGCAAGTTTGTCCTGATACAGTCCCATAGCACAAAGGCTAAGAGGAAGGCCTTTCGTCTTTGAGGCATCTGAATGCAAACAGAACTATACATTCTAAAAGCTTCCCTTGTACACAACTGGACACTGGACTCAATTCACCTTTTTTCTTAAAAGCCTCCAAAGATAAAGACAGTTTAAAAAATCTAAGCTGAATAAAAATGTTGCTTATTGAACTCTCCTCTGGTACCATTCTCTCTTCTCCTGCTTTGATGTGAGTTCTTGCTCTTTTCCTTGGTCCTGCACCCTGACTCCTCACCCCCACCCTCAACTCCCCCTCTCCTCCTCCATCCCTGCCCCGCCTCCCACCCCTTGGCTCCATCACCAAGTCTTGTCTTCCTTCCTGGAACTGACTTCCTCCTTCTGCAGCCCTGGGATGGGCAGCACAGTCTCCCCTCCTTTAAATCTCTGACCTCTCACCTTTGTTTGTTTAAGGATTCTTGCTGATCCTCTGTGGTCACTTTCAACACTTCTTTCTCACACGCCCTTCTAGTACATTCTAAGTCACGTTTCCATTCCTGTTGTAGGTTACTGTTATTTGCACCTTTGGCTTTCTTCAGTACATCCTTATCCTTTCCTTAAAAGGGAGCTCTTTTCTCTTTTGCTCCTGTAAAATGTCGATCTATTTTATTTCACTGTGATTTAAGAGGACGTATAAATTCTCTCTAGGTGTCTGGGCATCTACATGTCAGTAAGAATCCTGTCTTCCCTTCTAGAGGGCTTGATCTGCCCGTGTGTTTTGTACTTTTCTCTGTGTTCTTGTTTAAGCTTACTTTCTCTGTTCCTGACTATTCTCTCTCTGTCCCTCTCCCTCCTTCTTCCCTCTCTGTTCCTTTCTATCTCTCTCTGTCTCTGCTCATCTCTGCCTCCCTCTTTTTTTTTCCTCAAAGTAACATTTAAAGCACATTGGCAAGTTTGTGTCATTGTACTTCTGGCTAAGGGTCTCTACAGAGTTCTTTACAGACTAAATACCATCACAGCAAATACTGATCCCTTACATGTTCTGGGAAAAGTTCTTCTCATCTGAGTATTTGGCACCTTACCTTTATCACCTATGTCCTCAGAGGCTGCATCTGCTGGGAAGCATTTATTAGAAGCAGACCTATTTCTTACACGTTATTTCTTACATGTTTAGTTTGTCAGTGACTTCAGGGAGGGCTGGAGTAGAGATCCTCCTAGTGTGGCTTCCTCTGTGCTGACTTCCATGAGCTCTGTCTGCCTCAGATATATTTAGTGCTTACACGATTACATTAAAGTCTCTTGTCAGCCAACTTAACCTGTTGAATTTTGTCATGACTTCCAAAGGCACCCAGCCTTCATTCAATTCGATCTGTTCTTTTAAAAATTTGTTCTGTGGCAAGTTGAAGTCTCCAAAACTAATGCTTAACTTGATGACAGATACTGGCCTTCAGAGTGGCCATTTTTATTATCTCTGTCTTCAACTACTGTGGCAATCAGTAAAGTTTGCCACACTCAAAGATCCTGCACATAGATTTGGGTTTCTGATCCATGGTTGTTAGAAATGAGAGGCATTGAACAACTCACGCCATACAGCAGGTCTCGCATGGGAAGTTTCTTGGGAAGGGGATCAGAGGCAGCCTCTGGGAGAGGGTGGAAGGAAAGAGAGAGGGGGCTGGGAGGACAAGTCTTTTATCCAGGCTGTGAGGCATTTGCAAAGGGATGTAGGGGTGGGGACCATGGCGCAAAGGGACAGATGCAGGAGCTAGAGATGATGTGTCTCCTCTCTGGGTCAGGGACTTGGGTTTGGAGATGCCTGATTGCCGTGACGTTGCTTCTAGCTGTCCATGGATATGTCTGATTCTAACATTCCTCTCTTTTTCTTTTCATAAAGAGAGGGAAAAGCCGGGCGGTGGTGGCGCACGCCTTTAATCCCAGCACTTGGGAGGCAGAGGCAGGCGGATTT
>NW_022196910.1:13077020-13088515 GCF_008632895.1 Mastomys coucha | reverse complement strand
AAAAGAGAGGGAAGAGGGAAAGATGGTGAGGTGGGAATAGGGGCATCGGATCTCTTAAACTGCTTCCTGCTGTCTAGGGGGTGTCATCAGTTTTAGGGCATAGCTGGCCCCCACCATTGGGGCTCACTCAATAGTTGTTTGCATCAGGTTCTTCTGTGGACAGTGCTTGGTTATCCTGTAAAAAGGACTGATTAATTGTTTGGTTAGAAATTTTTTGAATTTGTTGTTGGAGGAATGTGGAGATGAGGTTGATGAGGTAGGGAGCAAATAGTAAAGCCAGAAAAATGAGGAGAAGAGGAGTTAAGGAGGGCAGTATCCACTTCCATATAGGGTTTCAAAAACCCAGGAATTAGAGGCATCACGTTGTTCCCTGTGTTTTTGGATGTCTGATTTTTGCTGCTGGATTTTGTTTCTCCCTATACCAGACTGGTTGACGTAGAAGCAGCATTCTTCTTGGAGAAGAAGGCAAAGGCCACCCTCTTTGGCTGTAAGAATATCTAGTCCCTGTCGGTCTGCAGCACCACTGCTGCCGAGGAGTCGCTCTTGTCTTTGGAGGGTGAGCATGGTTTGGCTCAGCTCCTGAAGACCATTGCCAAGCTGGGGAAAGAACTGGTTGTATAAGGTTAGAGAGGTAGTCAGCCCTGCCGTCCCGGTACCAACACCTATAGTTATTCCTGCAGCAACCTTGAGTCGCACAATTTGATCTGCCCTCTAGTTACACTGGGCAAGTATTGTGTCTACAACTGGGGTTGGTAGAGGATCTTTTCTGTGGATTGCTCCCAATTCAGAGAAAAGGAACACCAACGTGCAAATTCCTGACCAGCTGGCAGGTAGACTATGATATACTCGAGTGCTTCAGAGAAGGGACTTTTCTGGCTTGTAGGGCCCTGTGGCAGAGATGAGGTATCAAGGGTTCTGTTGTAGTCTAGGGAGCTTAGTGTTCCTATAGAACATGTCCTGGATGTCTTAAAACAGTCTGCCGTGCCGAAAAGAGTGATTGGGGAAAAAGGTCATGGCAAGGTGGGAGTCAGGGCAGCTGATAAAAGATGAGGTAAGGTTATTTGGCAGTGTCACTGGAGATGTTGTGAGCAGCAATTCTGAGTTAGTTCCAGGGGGTACATATACCCAACAATCTTTAAAGTCACCAGGTCAGGTAGTGTTAAGGAGTTGGTAGGCCGAGGTCAGGGTCTGAAGCAGAAGGTGAAATGACAGGTTAATGCCATTTATGGAAGGGGGTGGTGGTGTATCAAGGAAGTAAGGACCTCAGAGGAGTGTTTGATTACTTCTACTTCTCCAATTTCTAGCGGTTGGACAATTGAGACATATTTTCTTTGGATGTGAATAGTACTTATTGGGGACCCAAATTCGTTTTTATAGTAGAACTTACCAACAATGCCTGTTTCCTACCTGGGATTTCATGGGTCTTGAATATAGAAAAAGAAGGTCTTGTGTCATTGGTAGAAGAAGTGATTGATCTGCGATCCTAACATTTGTATCTGGCAAGACCAATATGGGCAGCCCCCATATTCGTCTGACCATTTTTTTTTTTTACAATCATCTTTTATATGGTCAAAGAGGAAGCAAACAGAGGTCATAATATTTAGACAGAATGGTGGATTTAGGCATGACAGCAATTTGGATCTGCTTCTGACATCCGGCTATGGAGCAGTTTCCTGACCCAATTTGGAAAGAGTGTTATCTGTCGGGGTTTCTTGAGCCTTGAATCTCCAGTGGTAAGGGCTATCCTGGATAGAAATGAACAGTATGGGGAGGACAAGAAACTCATGTTAATCCAGTGGGGCTGAGAGCATCTGTCATCTCACTTTTCTGGGACTGGGGACAAGATGGGTAGTCTTGCTGTCCTCTGGAGCTTAAGTGAGCAGGGTCCTGGTAGGGTCTTGTAATTGGACCACAACAGGAGAGTGATGTTTAACAATAGAGTGGTTCTGGATGCCCCAGACTCAGGGGTCTACCTGAGAGGCTGGCAAAGGAAATGACATGTTAGAGGTAGTAGGTTGGGTGGCTAGAGGGGGAAGAGAGGAGCTGCTGGTGAGTTTGGGTTTAGACGAATGGGGGAAGCAAAAGAAATAGAGGCTCCCACTTTAGCCAGATGATCCCTTCCCAATAAGGGGAACACACTGTCACTACCAAAAGGAATGGGTGAGAGGAACACCCATAAAAATGCAACTAAGTAGTGGGGTCTGATGAGGCTGGTAAGGCTGTCCCCCTAACCCAACAATAGGGAAATGAGAAGGAGAGATGGGTCCCCACAATTCTGTCAGAACTGAGTAAGTGGCCTCAGTGTCCAAGAGGAAGGAGATGGGCTGTCCAGATACCATGATGACCACCCTGGGTTCCCTGGTGGTGATAGAAATGGTAGGGTTAAGGGAACTTAGGCCTCTTCAGTTGTCCATGGCCAAGCCTAGGGGATCAGCTGCAGGACAACCTGGGAGTGATGCCCCTCTGTCTTGAGTGGGATAGGGGCAAAATCAACAGCCCGATGTCCCTCCTGATAGGACTTTGAACATGGCCTCAGTGGCTTTCAGGGATTAGGGCAGGCCCTCACCCAGTGACCCTGTTGACTACATTTGAAACAGGGATCTGCTGGCTCCTGAGTCTTAGCAGGCCAGGGAGTCTGGTAGAGGCTGGAGCTGAGCAGGTTCCACAACCTTTGCCAGCATAAGGTATTTTTGTCTATGGATCTTTTCATCTCTCTCATGGTACAGTTTAAAGGCCAGCACCAAGACTTCTGCCTGTGGAGTTAGGGGTCCCCTCTCCAAGCATCTAAGTATGGCCCTAATGTTGGGGTAGTTTTGGGAAAAGAAGTAGGTCATCAGGAGTTGCTTACCTCGTGGGTCCTCTGGGTGTAAATTAGTATATTGTAACAGGGCCTTCGTAAGGTGCTCTGGAAATTGAGATGGGTTCTCTTGTTTATCCTGGATGATCTCTTGGAGTTTTTCCAAAAAATATTTTTGGTCTTACGGCAACCTTACTGAGACCAGCCAGAAGGCAGATTATGAACCAGTTTCTAGCTGGGGTGTCCGATTGAGTATGATGAGTTGGTTTGATGAACTTCGTCTGCGTGTATTTTAGCCCCTTCTCAAACTCACCTATGCTCCTCAGGGAGTAAATTATTACTGAGCCAAACTATTGAGTGATATATTGAAATTCTTTAATAAAGACAGAGGAGTTAGAGGTATAAGGTCCCAGTTGTTCTTCTATTTGAGAAAGCTCACTTAGTGAGAAGGAAATATGTATCCTACTCAGAACATCTACCCCAGCGACTTCCCTTAAAAGAAAGACCGAAGCTGGGTTAGGGGTTGCTATAACAGAAAACCAGAGACCAGACAGTTTA
Source organism: Mastomys coucha (assembly GCF_008632895.1). Classification (NCBI taxonomy): domain Eukaryota; kingdom Metazoa; phylum Chordata; class Mammalia; order Rodentia; family Muridae; genus Mastomys; species Mastomys coucha. The sequence continues at coordinate 13,085,160 of NW_022196910.1, read as the reverse complement.
TAAAGAGCAGGTCTGTTGGGTCACAACTCTGGAGGCTGGGGAAATCAAGCACATGGTGCTGGAATCTGTTGGTACAGAATACCAAGGCAGAGGTTTCAGATGGCATGAGGGTGTGGGGAGAGGGGCAGGAACAGGAGCTTGGGGATGGGGATGACACAGCTTTTGATCTGAACCTATTCCTGTGATAACCAATCCACTTCTGTGCTAGAGGTGTTACTCTATTCCTCAGGGCCAGGTCCCCAGGCTTGCTCACCTCGTAAAAGTCTCTCTAAAGTGGTATTTACAGTTCATGGTAAGGTAGAGGTATGTGTGTGTGTGTGTATGTGTGTGTATGTGTGTGTCTGTGTGTGTCTGTGTGTATCCGTATGTGAATGTATGTATGTATGTGTCTGTCTCTGTGTAATGTGTGTGTATATTTGTCTGTGTGTGTATGTATGTGTGTGCTTGTTTGTGTGTGTATCTGTGTGTGTATATGTACACGTGTGTGTCTGTGTATGTGTCTGTGTGTATTTCTGTGTATGTGTCTGTGTGTCTACGTATGTGTGTGTATGTGTCTGTGTATATATGTATGTGTGTGTGTATATGTGCGTGTGTATATGTGTCTGCATATGTGTGTCTGTGTGTGTATGTCTGTGTGTGTGTATGTGTCTGTGTATATATGTATGTGTGTGTGTATATGTGTGTGTGTATATGTGTCTGTGTGTCTGTGTGTATGTATGTATATGTTTCTCTGTGTGTATGTGTGTGTGTGTCTGTGTGTATCCGTATGTGATTGTATGTATATATGTGTCTGTCTCTGTGTAATGTGTGTGTATATTTGTCTGTGTGTGTATGTATGTGTGTGTGTGTGCTTGTTTGTGTGTGTATGTGTCTGTGTATATATGTATGTGTGTGTATATGTGTGTGTGTATATATGTGTCTGCGTGTGTGTGTCTGTGTGTGTATGTCTGTGTGTGGGTCTGTGTGTATATGTGTCTGTGTGTCTGTGTGTGTGTGTATATGTGTCTGTGTGTGTCTGTGTGTGTGTCTGTGTGTGTGTCTGTGTGTGTATATGTGTGTGTGTCTGTATGTAATCCAGAGGACAACACTGGGTTTTGTTCTTCAAGTGCTTTGCACTTAAAAAAAAAAAAAGTCTTGTTGAGACAGTTGTTTTCATTGGCTTGGAACAGGCTAGACTAACTGGTAGTGAGTCCAAAAGTCTGGCCATCTCTGGCTCCTCAGCATTGGGATGGCAAGTGATTTCCAGGGCTTGCATGGCAAATGTCCTGCTGCCTGAGATGGTTCCCCAGTCCTTCCTCTGTGCCCGAGTTTTCCAGGGGCACTCAAACCTCAGCACCCGAGCCAGGGAGAAGAATAAGGCTTCCTTCCCGCGCCATGCAGGTGCATTCCCCACACCCCTGCCTCCACACCCCTGCCTCCACACCCCTGCCTCCACACCCCTGCCTCCACACCCCTGCCTCCACACCCCTGCCTCCACACCCCTGCCTCCACACCCCTGCCTCCACACTCCTGACGTTTGCCGTCCTAGAATTGCTGAGGCTTTTGACTGAACTCTGCTCTATTTGAGGGACACAAGCAATACAATCAGTGTCTTTCCCCTGGATGGATATCCAAATTGCCTGTAAAGGATGAAGGGGAGAGAGGGGGTGTTTGTAGCTTTGAGAGAGCAGGAGGGAATCCCAGGAGCTGGAGGGAGTTTAGGTAGGGGATGAGGAGAGGAAGGCAGGATGCTTGCACACAAGCTGAAGGAGCCCTGAGGCCAGCGTGTGCTTTGATACACAGGTATCCATATGCCCTGGAACCTCCAAACAAAGACCGGTATGTGACCTCCTTTTGGGTCTAGAAAGCTTGTGCTCAGTTTCTGGCTGTTGGACCCAGAAAGAGCCGCACAGCCACAAATGAGTCAATTCACTTCCCCTTCCCCATTCATTTAGCTGGCAGATTAAACAAGAGAATGCATGGAAGATGCCTGTCACAGTCCAAGTGCTGGTAGGGTGGTTCTGGAGAGGGGTGGCCTGTTTCTGCCCCTTGTTAGTCATGGCATCTTAGACAAGTCACCTAACTTTGCTGGAAGTCAGATTTACCCTCTGGAAAAAAAAAAAAAAAAAAGAAGATAATAACAGTTTTCCACTTCGTGGGTTGTAGGAACGAGATGAGATAATCTAACACAAGGACTGTTATGCTCCAAATGGCCTGCAGAGGGCAGCATGCTCACAGAAATCCAACGGAATCTGGCGTTTCAGAATAAGGTGTTCAAAAGTGATCCAGAGAGGACCTGCAGCATAACTGATATAAAGAACCTTTATCGGTGGGTGGGCACAACAAAGCAGGACCAAGAAAAAGAGCAGAAATTTTCAGTCAAGAGGCCCATATGCACTTAACGGTGAGCATGAGAAATCGAAGGCTTCCTATTGGACGCGGCCCTCCCGCTCTGCTGTTTTGGACGTGCTTTGGAGAATCCCCGAACACAGGACAGGTTGCAACTGGAGACCAAGTATCCTGAGAGAAACTGGGCGGGGAAGAGCTTTGGGCTTGCAGGACACGTGGGGCCGGATGCCAGCACAGTCCCTCACTAGATAGAAGACTTTAAACAGTGAGGGTCACTTCATAGTCGGATGCTGACAACCTTTTAAGTAGTCAGAGCACAGGACCAGCCAGAGACAAGCGGCCATTACCCTTCATTTCACGCCAAACGCCCTGGTGCCCCTTTTGATTTACCCTGCTGTCCTGAAGAACACTTCCCTAGGTTCTCTGGCATTTTCCGGAACCTTTAAACACCCATCACTGCTTTTTGCTCTTGAGTGTGGTTGAGATTCTACCTCCTGGACCCGGTAGGCATCTTTTGGGACCATCATTAACAGTCACTAAATAAAGTCCCTGCAGTTTGCGGCATATCATTTTGTGTTATGCTGTTTCAACACAACGGTTGGAACCCACACCTTATTCTTCAGCCCTCCATTTTCGCTTCTCCCTGGATTTAAAGAATTTCTCACACCACAGGTGCAAACGGATCCTCTTTATCACAATTAACTGGCAATGCCCTGCACAGAAGTGCCAGTGTGAAAGAATTCTAGGGCTGACAGACAGGTGGACTCTGATTTCTCTTTCTGAGAAAAACATGGTGGAAGTGTCCTCTGTGTAGCTCGCTGTCTGTTGAGGCACATGGTTCACTAGTGTAGATGTCTAACTGCTCAGAGTTACAGAGGTGAGCATGTAGAATTTCGGTAGGTGCAACTTGTCCAAGTTCCCCCAGAGCCTGTGCCTACGTACCTTCCCTCCCCTCTTCTAAGTTTCAGGTGTTCCAGGCTGGCCCCTCTAACTTGCTGTGTAGCTGAGGATGACCTTGAATTCCTAATCTCCCTGCCACCACCTCCTTGAGTGCTAGCATCACAGATGTGCTTAGTTTATTTGGATGGAACCTTGGGGCTTTGTTCATACTAGGCAAGCACTCTATTGACTGTCTGAGTGACAGACAGCTCAGGGTCTGTGCCAGGAATGGAAGAACTGGAGAAGCATCCAGTCAAATGAACAAGTGCCAGGTGCTGCATGCAAATTCTAACTCTATTCCTAAGTGTATGTGACTTTGGACAAGTTCATAACCCCTGGTGACTCAGTTCTCCCAAGCATAGATGAGACCATTCTCAATTCACCTTCCCACATGGCTTCTAGGCCGAGTTCATATTTGTAGAACACCCAGAGCAGGTGCCGGGCATTCACTGAGTACTAATCCATTGTTTTGTGTCATTTTCTGGGCTGGAGGTTTATGGAGCAGAATGTGTGAGAAGCTGCAAGATGCCTGGGGTGCCCAAAGCCAGATGACAACTTTTCATCAGTGGATGATGGTTTTGTTGAGCTGAGCTGAGTACTTGAACTGGTACATATCCATAGACTTCTTTATGTAGAAACACTATTGTTGTGAAAAGAATGCAAAATTTGTATAAAATAAAAAAGAAAGAACTTTCAAAAATCAAATTTATGCCAGATACCCTGACACCCAACCTGCTATCTCAGCATTGACACAGCCGCTGAGGCAGGAGGACTGCTTTGAGTTCCAGCCAATCCGGTTGTTCCACAAAGTAGGTCTGAAGGTAGCCCAGCCAGACTGCATAGCAACATCCTGTGTTCCTACCCCAAGCTGAATGCCCTTTCTTCCTTCCTCCTTTCCTTCCACCTTTCTCTCTCTCTCTCTCTCTCTCTCTCTCTCTTTCTTTTTTCTTTCTTTCTCTCTCTCTCTCTTTCTTTCTCTCTTTCTTTGTTTCTTTCTTTCCTTCTCTTTCTTTTGTTCTTTCTCTCCTCTTCCTTCCCCCTCTCCCTGTTCCCTTCACTTCTTTTTTCCCTCCTTCCCTTTCTCCTTCTTCCCCCTTTCCTTTCTCTTTGCTCCCTCCTTCCTTTCTTTCCTCCCTTCCTTCTTCTCCCTCTCTCCCTCCCCCCTTCTCCCATCCTTCCCTCTCTCCCTCTTTTACTTCTTTCTTTTATATTTTTTAGTACTGGGGAATGAACTCAAGAACCACTAGAGAGTGCCCGGGGAAGAGATGCTTCAACTCTCCCTCATCCCGGAAGCATGCACGGGCTTTGGATGTTTCTGTTGGGAAAAGGTGAATAACTATGATAATTTATGGTGGTTTTCCTTGGACAAAACAAAGAGGTTTTTGTGAGTCTGGCTTTCTAAAGCCTGGCACTATCAATCGTTCTTAGACACAGAGCACACATTATTCACATAGATAGGTACTGCTGATATTTCTGGTTACCAGTGGGCAGGCAGCACACTTGAGGTAAGTTCTCTCATAGTGCTGCATAGGTAGCAGGGATTTTAAGTAGTGAGATAATCTGATTTGTTCACCTCCAATCTCGTTGAGCCACTGGGGCGGACAGGGTTGATCAGGGAGATATGGTTTCCAGAACGTACTGGGATCACATGGCTCTCTTCCGGCACCCTCTCTTGCTCTCTGTCTGCTTGCTTCACCTTTCTGTTGGGTCTTAATGATTTTACATTTGTCTCATTCTTGTTAGGCGGTTTGCCCTTACAGACAGCTTACCTATGTGCAATAAAGAAGCCACTTAATTTCTTTTCCCTGCTTCCTTTGTCCCTCTTCCTCTAGAGGACCCTGGGCTCAGTGGGCAAGAGGTTCCCCCACTGAGCTACAAATCTAGCCTTAATTTTAATTTTTGAGACAGTGTTTCTTTATGTGGCCCAGGTGGATTTCGAACCTGTGACCTTTGTGACTCAGCCACTCAGGCAGCTGGGATTAATTGTGGGCATGCCACACCTGGCCTGTTCCTTTCTTGAAGTCTGTTTGCTTCCACTGGAGGACAGGGACCATTTCTCTACCAGGCAGCTGCTAATACTAGAAAGTTCATCTTAAATAGAATTGTTGGCTCACGTGAATAGAGATGATCCCATTGTAGACGTGGAGATTCAAGATTCAAAAGTCCTCCTTGGATCTGATTTTTTTCCCTCCTCACTTTCAAATTTTGTTTTTTTATTCTATCTATCTATCTATCTATCTATCTATCTATCTATCTATCTATCTACCATCTATCTATCTATCAATCAATCAATCATCTATCTATCCATCTATCCATTTATTTATTTACTCTGTGTGAGCAAGCAGGGATCGTGTCACTCATGTGGAGGCCAATTGAGAACTTGCAGAAGTCAGTTCTCTCCTTCACCTGTGGCTTCAGGGGATCAGGTCAGGTTGACAGGTGTAACAGATGTGGCAGCTGAGCCATCTCGCCAGCTCCTTTTATTCCCCATTCTGGCCTCTCTGCTCACCACCATCAGATTTTAATGGTGGTAAAAAGGCTAGAGTTGCTCTGTCCCCTGGGACCCTCCAATTAGAATCCCAAGTTTGCTTCTTTGTGTCTTGAGCTTTCCCAGCAAGGTCTCCCTGGGGCCCACTGAGCTGATGAGGTCTTGCAGCTACTCCTGAACCAGTCACCAGGACTAGGGGACTTGGAGGAGTTCATTGGCTTGGCTGTGTTAGGATCAGAGAACCCATCCTGGCATTTCTATGATGGGATTTTTGTTGTTGTTGTTGTTTTTGTTTGTTTTGTTTTTTTCGAGACAGGGTTTCTCTGTATAGCTCCGGCTGTCCTGGAACTCATTCTGTAGACCAGGCTGGCCTTGAACTCAGAAATCTGCCTGCCTCTGCCTCCCAAGTGCTAGGATTAAAGGTGTGCGCCACCACGGCCCGGCTTGATGGGAGAATTTTGATAATCCCAAATTGTCTCATGTCGCTAGAAGAAGAGCACAGCTGTAGGATGCAAAGGCAAACGAGACATCCATATGTTTTTCTCATAGGCTTATGGTGCAGAGAATGAGGGAAATGATACAGAGGCACAGGGTGCTGGGTGGTTAGTGCAGCTTTTTACTGGTGGTCCTTGTCTGGCAGTACTGTGGGCATTGTAGTTTCTTTACTGTCTAAGCTTTGAGATTTTGCTCCTATTGCTGTACTTCTCAGCTCATATTTGTACCTCTGGTCCCCACCTCTCACTGTGAATTTAGTTCAGTTTTTCCAACTGGCTTTTGATCATGCTCACTTACATATCTCAGTGCAGCTCACACCGCACATCAAAGACCCAGCTCATGATCTTGACACCATCACTGTGGCTCTTGGTCATCAACCTGCCTTTGAGACCCTGAAACTGCACTGATGCTGTGCTCCGCAAACTGTACCGTTTTCCATTCTCATTGGATGGTGAGGCCATTTCACCATCTTTTTCCGCTGCCTTCAGCCTGAGCCTTGCTGGGAATCCTGGATGGCTGATTCAGGATGGTGGCATTCTGGAGTCCTACTGCCTGGTGTCATATATCAGCTACAAGTCTCCTAAGCTGCATGGACTCAAGGAATCTAATACAGCCCCCAAGTCCCAGTCCCCTCATCTATAAAATACAGTTTTGTCTTTTGAAAAGCACTTTTCCTTTATTTCATGTGTATGACTATTTTAGCTTGGATGTCTGTGTACCACACACATGCCTGTGAGATTCTTTGGAACTGGAGTTACAGTTGGGTGTAGGCTCTGCTGGGTGCTGGGAATCAAATGTAGGTCCGTTGGAAGAGTGATCTTAACTACTCTTAAGAGTCCCCAGTGTTCATCACCAGAGATGCTTCCTCCAGCAGCTGATGGGAGCAGATGCAGGGACCCACAGCCAAACACTGGGCAGAGACAGAGTCCAAATTGGAGATCTCCATTGAGTACCCTGCCCCGGGAGCTTGGGGGGAACCCTGTGCAGTGCAAGAGGGTGTGGAAAGAAACCAGAGGGGTCAAGGACACCAGGAGAACACAATTCACAGAATCAACTAATAGAGTCTCACAGAGACTGACGCAGCAATCGCAAAGCCTACATGGGTCTGTACTAGGTCCTCTGCAAATACGTTACGGTTGTGAGCTTGGTGTTTCTGTGGGACTCCTAACAGTAGGAGTGGGGGTGACGTGGGGGGTGTCTCGACTCTCTTGATTTCCTCCTACTGGGCTGCGCCAGCTAGCCCTGATATGAGGGTCTGTGCCTGGTCTTGTTGTGACTTGCTATGCCGTGTTGGTTCAGTGTATTCAGCTAGGAGGACTGTTCTTTCCTGAACAGGAATGAAGGAGTGGGTCTGGTGGAGAGGTGAGGTGGTGGTTGCAGGTAGGTGGGATTGTAGGAGGGGAGGAAGGAGGGAGTCATGGGGTCAGAGAGGGAATACTGCTGTCAGGATGTATTGTATGAGAGAAAAAAAAAAAACCCAAGAGTCTTCCGTGCTCTTCACTGAGCAATCTCTCCAGCCCTTCCAGTTTTATTTATTTATTTATTTATTTATTTATTTATTTATTTGACATTGTTTCATTTCAATGGAAACCTCCCATGTCATGATAAAGCATCCGACCTTTTGAACAGTGTGTGGGTCTGAGGTTTAAAGGCATCACTTGAGTTTTTTTTTATCCTAGCCATTCTGACTAGTGTGAAGTGGAATCTCAGGGTTGTTTTGATTTGCATTTCCCTGATGACTAAGGATGTTGAACATTTCTTTAGGTGCTTCTCAGCCATTCTGTATTCATTAGTTGAGAATTCTTTGTTTAGCTGTGTACCCCATTTTTTTTTATTTTAGATATTTTCTTTATTTACATGTAAATTTCTCCTTTCCCAGTTTCCCCTCCA
>NW_022196910.1:13044392-13076467 GCF_008632895.1 Mastomys coucha | reverse complement strand
AAGCTTTGTAATTTTATGAGGTCCCATTTGTCAATTCTTGATCTTAGAGCATATGCTATTGGTGTTCTTTCAGGAAAATTTCCCTTGTGCCCATGTGCTCAAAGCTCTTCCCCACTTTCTTTTCTATTAGTTTCAGTGTATCTGGTTTTATGTGGAGGTTCTTGATCCACTTGGACTTGAGCTTTGTACAAAGAGATAGAAGTGGGTTGATTTGCATTCTTCTACATGCTAACCGCCAGTTGAACCAGCACCATTTGTTGAAAATGCTGTCTTTTTTTCCACTGGATGGTTTTAGCTCCTTTGTCAAAGATCAAGTGACCATAGGTGTGTGGGTTCATTTCTGGGTCTTCAATTCTATTCCATTGATCTACCTGCCTGTCACTGTACCAGTACCATGCAGTTTTTATCACAGTTGCTCTGTAGTACAGCTTAAGGGTGACAGCAGATGCTGGAGAGGTTGTGGAGAAAGAGGAACACTCCTTCATTGCTGGTGGGATTGCAAGCTGGTACAACTACTCTGGAAATCAGTTTGGCTGTTCCTCCGGAAATTGGACATAGTACTACCAGAGGACCCAGCTATACCATTCCTGGACATATACCCAGAAGATGCTCCAACATGTAATAAGGACACTGTGTTCATAGCAGCCTTATTTATAATAGCTAGAAACTGGAAATAACCCAGATGTCCCTCAACAGAGGAATGGATACAGAAATTGTGGTACATCTACACAATGGAGTACTACTCAGCTATTAAAAACAATGAATTTATGAAATTCTTAGGGAAATGGATGGATCTGGAGAATATCATCTTGAGTGAGGTAATTCAATCACAAAAGAACACACATGGTATGCATTCTTTGATAAGTGGATATTAGCCCAGAAGATCGGAGTACACAAAGTACAATCCACAAACCGCAAGAAACTCAAGAAGAAGGAAGACCAAAGTGTGGATACTTTGTTCCTTCTTAAAAGGGGGAACAAAATACTCATGGAAGGAGTTGCAGAGATAATCTATGGAGCAGAGACTGAAGGAAGGACAATCCAGTGACTGCTCCACCTGGGAATCCTTCCCATATTCAATCATCAAACCCAGACACTATTGTGGATGCCAGCAAGTGCTGGCTGACAGGAGCCTGATATAGCTGTCTCCTGAGAGGCTCTGACAGTATCTGACTAATACAGAAGTAGAAGCTCACAGCTATCCATTGGACTGAGTATAGAGTCCCAAATGAAGGAGCTAGAGAAAGAACCCAAGGAGCTGAAGGGTTTGTAGCCCCTTAGGACGAACAACAATATGAACTAACAAGTAGTACCCTTAGAGCTCCCAGGGACTAAACCACCAACCAAAGAGTACTCATGGTGGGACTAATGGCTCCAGCAGCATATGTAGCAGAGTATGGCCTAGTTGGTCATCAATGGGAGGAGAGGCCCTTGGTCCTGTGAAGACTCTATGCCTGTGTAGGGGAATGCAGGGCCAGGAAGTGGGAGAGGGCGGGTTGGTGAGCAGGAGGAGGGGGAAGGGAACAGGCTTTTGTTTTTGTTTTTGTTTTTGTTTTTTATTTTATTTTTTCTTTTTTTCAGAGGGGAAACTGGGAAAGGAGGTATCATATGACATGTAAATAAAAAAATAATAAAAACAGTGTGATTGTACTGTCAAAAAAAAAAAGCATCACTCATTGGATGATTTCCTTTGCACTCCTCTCAGGTCCCATTCCGCTAATTTAGTTCCCAACCCCTGACTCTGTCTGTGTGTGTATTTTTCCCATAGCTGTGATTTAGGGAGAGTTGGCAAACTGTGCAGAAATGCCACTTTCACACCTGTACAGTATCATATTGCCTGACAGCCACTTCTGTAGCACCTGTAATCCTCCCTGATTCGGGAGTGTAATTATAGACCTCTTTTCTGCTCTGCCTGCCACAGTCCCCCTGCTAGATCTTGATCTGTTTCTTCCTCATCTTCTGGTGACCTCTAAAGGAGTTGTTACCGGGTAGGTGGATTTCTCATTGTTGAGGCAACTGCATTAAGAGCGATCATTGGCCCATCTAGAAGAGCCATGAGCCAGTGGGCATGTGTTGAGTTGTCTGTGGGGCTGGTTGTCATTGTGGGTGGCTAAGCAATCTCACATGATGTAGTAGTTAGGAGCAGAAAGAGGGGATACACCTGCCAGGCAGACTGTGTCTGTTATAATATTCGTGAGCTATAGAATTGAGTCCTGACTGAAATTAAAACTGACGATGATTTCTACTTTTTAATTGTACTAAGAACAGTTTCAGCACCTAGAAAATTCTGTCCAACAGTGCTGCTCTGATGTGGGAAATGGGGTGGGAATACAGAGACCTCTGCCAAGACTGCTAGGGGTGAAAACAGGATCTTGTCCCTTTAGATACTATTAAAGTGTCTAGGGAAAGTGGCTCAGTGCCTGAGGGTGGGGTAGGCACTGTGCTCAGTAGGGCACAGTAGCTAAGGACTATATAAAAAATGACTGAGGCATTCTTTATGTTATGTGGGAAGGAAGGCTCATCCTTTAGGGAAACCACAGTCCTGAGAAGAGAGGCCGATAGGAGCCCCCAGAACACATGCCTTCATTTAACCTTAAGGGGAGGTACTATCACCTACACTTTATAGATAAGGAAACCGGGTCTCAGAAAAGGATTTCCAGCTAGAGGCTCTTTATCGCTCTGTCCTGCTTTAAGTCAGGCATGAGGGAGCTGAGCATTGGGTCCTAAGCAGGCCAAGTTCATGGAAAGATGGTGGCTGGTTGCTAATAGGGCTCAGACTGGGGCATGGGACAGCTCTTTGGCTTTCAGAGAGAGCAGAATGGACCAGACAGGTCTGGATGGGATAGCCATAGCCTGGCTTTAACCTTATGATAGAATCAGATGGCTTGGAGCCATGAGGATACAGCGGAGACATGCTCTCTGTATTGTGGGCCCCTCTGTGGGTAGGACTGTTCCACAACGACTATGAGTCTGCATTCTGAGGCATACATGGCTCTTCTCTAAAGCTCAGTGCTGTTGTTCATCACTTTTCCACCCACGCTGACGTGACCTGTTCGTAAAGTGACCATGATCCTATGGCAGTTATTACTGCCTTCGTTATCCTTGCAGCCTGAGGCATAAGTATCATCCTTAATATAAGTAGACCCTCAATAAAGGTGGGCTCAGTTTCTTTTTTAAGTTCTGGGGTTGATCCCAGAACCTGGTACATGCTATGCAAGGATGCTACCTCTGATCTGTATCCCTACTTTTAGAACCTAGAACGGAATAGAATCCAGTTAGGAGGGCTAGGAAGTGTCATGCAAAAATGCCCATGTGTATGAAAAGAAAGAAAGGGACACAGGCCTGTAATTGGCCAGTAAGTACCAAAATTTACTCTGGCCCATCAAAATTCATAATTATCTTTGTTACAGGAACACCCACAGATCTGTCCATTTACTACAAGCGTGACCTCCTGACACCATCAATTTGTGACCATTGATTTTGTGAATGCTAGTGCTGGCTGTCACCAGATGTTAACCTTTGTGTGAGAATTCTGTGTTCTGGACAGACAGAATACTTATGACAGTCAGCTTTCTGTTACTATAACAAACATCTAAGACAAATCAACTTAAAACAAGGATTTACTTTGGTGTATAGTGCAGAAGATGCAGTCCATGGTTGGATGGCCATATTGTCTTTGGGCCTGTAGTGCGGGAGCTCAATGTAGTGGGGAATGCGTGGTAGGGAAAGCTGCTTATCTTGTAGCAGCCTGAAAGCAAGGAAGAGTGGCAGACCAGGAGCCTGACTAAGATCCACCTGTCAAAGCTCTGACCACCTCTCAACAGTGCTAGGTAGAGGACAAAGCTTTTAACACCTGCTTGATAGAAGGAGGTTAAGACTATGCAATTCACTGAAACAATTTAATCTTCTGAAAATGATTCAGTTTTCAAGTTTAGGCAAAATTTCCAATGTTTAAATCTATACTGTCCTACAAATTGGCACATGGACATTTCTTCAGTGCTGGCTAGATCCCATATTCTGTGTGTGCCTGGATATGCTAGGATGCTTTAGGCAGAGAATTGGTTTTATTTTGAGCATATATGTCAGGGTTAAATTCAATGTCACAGGAACTGTGATCAAAGTCACCACATACCAGCATTGCCAACAAATGACACTGGATGTTGATGGTGGATGCCAGCTCTCACCAAACAGTACCATTTGAGCTAATTATAGGCCTTATTAGAGCCTACTTCCCAAGCTAACCACAGACTGCTCCCAGCAGATCCATTCTACAGACTTTGGTTATTAGATCATACAGGCTTATGGATTTCTAGGATACTGACTTACCAAGAAGTAAGGTGTCTGGGCTTGAAATATGGTTCAGCCATTAAAGGCTAGGTTCACAATGAAAACGTCAGGAAGTAAGGCTTCTTGTAATGGGTCCTTCAGTTGAGTTGAGAGCTAAAAATTGGAGCAGGTAAATCTTGCCTTCTGCTCTGTGTGCACATATATGTACATATGTGCATTATAGGAAAGCCAGACGTGTGCTTCAGTGACACAGACCCATCTGTACCAAGGCTCAGGCTTGGTGTCTACTCAAGCTGCCTTTGCATAGTCCTGTTACCCTACGGCTTCACGAGGAAGCTTAGGCATTGTTAAATCATGGTCCCTGGTGGAGAACACAAAGACATCAATTCCCCAGTATTGATCTCTGGTCTTGAGCTGAGAGCAAGTGCTGGTCTTCCAGCCACAGTCCACCTTATCAGCAGGGCCTGTGTTGCCTGGTGGAGCCTTATCATTGGGTCCCTGAATATCAGTCGTTTGTCTTTCTTCCTGGCTCATCCATCACAGGCTCCACTTCATATGTTTAGATTTGGCTTTAGCCTTTCCATAGAACCTTCTAGTATCCTCCTTTTAAAAGAAAGATTTATTTTTAGTTTTCCCTGTGTGGACCTGTGTGTGTAAGCTGCTTGGGTGAGGGTACCCTGGGAGGTCAGAAATAAGTATTGAATCTCCTGGAGCTGGAGTTAAGAGGTAAGGTCCCTGACTGGACTGAACTTGGGTCATCTGGAAGAGTAGTACGTGGTCTTAACCACTGAGCAATCTCTCTAGCCCTTAGTACTTCCTCTTGATGATGGGCTTTGATCTCCTTCCTGAGTGCTTGTGGTAACTTAGCTCCCAGCTACTTGACATTCAGGTTGGCCATAGATGAACCCCTACCCATGAAATGCACATGGCACTGACATGTGCATCGTTTGTAGGAGCAAATGTTTAAGAGCCTGTGTACCCTCTTTCCTCCCCAGGAAGTGCTCAGGAAATGAAAAGGGCGTGATACAGACCTTGGGATGAAATGAGCAGACTATTTCTTGTCAATAGGAAGACTTGAGAGAAGATGTGAAAACCGGAAGAGATTGGCCAGCTGGAGAACACAGAGAGATGAGGGTAAGTCAAGGAAAGACAAAATAGAAAGGGGTTGGGACTAGAAGGGCCTGGAACCACACACCCTGGCCTAGATTTCTAGTTCATCCCAGTGTCTGTGTGTCTTGGATATATTGTTATGCTATCCCCAGGATGGGGCCCCTCACAAGAAACAGGGAGATCCTGGTTTCCTTATACTGTGAATGCCAACATGGAGGCATTTCTTAATAAAATGAACAATGTTAAAACCTAACAAAGCTACCCCTGCTTTGTATTTTATTTTTTTCTCTTTGATTCTCATTTATTTATTTTTTTAAGTTTTATTGCATTATAATGAGAAAAGTTACATGATTTCAATTTATCTGAATTTGTTAACATTTAAAAACATATTTTAAGTAAATAGAATTAAATCACATTCTTGTTTCCCTTTTGTACCTCAACTCCTCCCAGAGACTCCCCCTTCAATACCTAGAATATCTTTTTTTGTCATATTCTTTAAAATTTATAAAATATTTATAACAATAAAAATGAGTATTATAAAAGTTGTTTGATACAAAACAACAGTCTTACGTAGATGCTTGTCTACGGCAATACTTGAAAATACATATGTTTTTCTCAATATAAATTTTAAATAACTCCAAATGTATTAACTGTATATTTCAAAATAATACATCACTACTAATATTTTCTTAAATGAGCATAAATATATATAGTGTTTTTGTTTGTTTGTTTTATATTTAGTAGAGCTTAAAATCTTGGCTCTTACTGTGGTAACTTGATAGAAGAGTTACAAACGTCAAGCAAAGCATTCAGTTTTTGCTGTTCTCTTACAAACCCCCTCCCAATTTAATTGTCTACATTTCTTTTAGGTATATAAATACTTTTAAAATATGTAAGCTGTTCTGAAAATCACAGTATAGTGTAAAAACATGAAACAAACAATACTACTAATAGAGAGGCTGAGATAGGAGAAGCAAGATCCCAAGACCATTATGTTGTACACTGCAAGACATTGTCATGAACAAACAAGCTGAAAGTGTATATGGATTGTATAATATTGGACCTATTTCTCCAATTACCAAATTAGAGAGACCATTGGATGACAGTCAATAAATTTCTAATTCTTCATATTTTTGGATTTCAATTGATAAGGATATGTTGGTAATGTTAATTATCATATTAAGATTAAGAAAAAGTAATTGTTACTCTTGTTGTTTTTGTTGTAAGAGGTGGAATTAGGTTTGTGTGGATTTGTTGAAAGATTACTTTCTTGTTTCCTCTAGGGTGTAGTTTACTCCTTATGTTGATGATTTCCATCTATTAGCCTTCATAGGGCTGGATTTGTGGAAAGATATTGTGTAAATTTTGTTTTGTCATGGAATATCTTGTTTTCTCCATCTATGGTAATTGAAAGTTTTGCTGGATACTCTGTGTGTGATGGTGTGATGTTGTGTCCAGGACTTGCAATAGTGGGAATATTGGGTTCTGATGATGCCAAGTAACCTTGGTTTGTGTTGCTTATATTCTTATGCTTGCCCAACACCATCTGGTTATCTCTGGTATCTATAGTAGCCTGGGCTGGCATTTGTGTTCTTGTAGGGTCTGTATGACATCTGCCCAGGATCTTCTAGCTTTCATAGTCTCTGGTGAGAAGTCTGGTGTAATTCTGATAGGCCTGCCTTTATATGTTACTTGACCCTTTTCCCTTACTGCATCTAAAATTCTTTCTTTGTTTAGTGCATTTGGTGTTTTGATTATTATGTGATGGGAGGAATTTCTTTTCTGGTCCGGTCTATTTGGAGTTCTGTAGGCTTCTTGTATGTTCATGGGCATCTCTTTCTTTAGGTTAGGGAAGTTTTCTTCTATAATTTTGTTGAAGATATTTACTGGCCCATTACCTTGGGAGTCTTCATTCTCTTCTATACCTATTATCCTTAGATTTGGATCCATTTCCTGGATGTCTTGGGTTATGAGCTTTTTGCTTTTTGCATTTTCTTTGACTGTTGTGTCAATGTTTTCAATGGTGTCTTCTGCCCCTGAGATTCTCTCTTCTATCTCTTGTATTCTGTTGGTGATGCTTGCATCTATGACTCCTGATTTCTTTCCTAGATTTTCTATCTCTATGGTTGTCTCTCTTTCTGATTTCTTTATTGTTTCTATTTCCATTTTTAGATTCATTTCCTTCACCTGTTTGATTGTGTTTTCCTGTAGTTCTTTAAGGGATTTTTTTTGTTTGATCTTGAAGGGCTTCTAGCTGTTTACCTATGTTCTCCTGTATTTCTTTGAAGGTCTTTCTTCAAGTCCTGTGTCATCATCATGATAAGTGATTTTAGATGTGAATCTTGCATTTCCAGTGTGATGGTGTGTCCAGGACTTGCAATAGTGGGAATATTGGGTTCTGATGATGCCAAGTAACCTTGGTTTGTGTTGCTTATATTCTTATGCTTGCCCCACACCATCTGGTTATCTCTAGTGCTCCCTGCCCTTGCTAAATCTGACTGGAGCCTGTCCTTCCTGTGATCCTGGTTGCATCAGAACTCCTCAGAGTCAAGCTGTCTCTGTGATCCTGTGATTCTGGGATCCTGTGACCCTGTGATCCTGTGACCCTGGACTTATTAGAGTACCTGGGAGTGGAGCTTCCTCTGAGTGTTTTGGGAATGACTACAGAGCTTGTGCCCAAGGTCTGCTCAAGGCACAAGCTGGCCCAGACAGATCGGAAGGAACCTGAGCAACTGGGCTGGTGGAGTTCCTGTGTGCCTGGGTCCTGCTGGTCCCAGTTATTCCCGGTGTTGGGACAGATGTTGTGTCCTCCTCACCTTCGATCCTGAACATGTTAGAGTGCCTGGGAGTGGAGCTTCTTCTGGGTGTTGTGGGAGTGGCTGAGGAGCTTGTGCCCAAGGTCTGCTCAGGGCACCAGCTCAGACAGAGCAGAAGAAACCTGAGCCACTGGACTGGCAGAGTTCCTGTGTGCCTAGTCCCACTGCTCCCAGTTACTCCTGTTGTTGGGACAGATGTTGTGTCCTCCTCATCTCTGATCCTAGGTGTGTTAGAGTGCCTGGGAGTGGAGCTTCCTCTGGGTGTTGTGGGACCAGATGGAACCTGAGCCACTGGGCTGGCGGAGTTCCTGTGTGCCTAGTCCCGCTGGTCCCAGTTTCTCTGCTTTGCATTTTATAACAGTACAATGGTGTCTCAGTTAACATTTCCATCATTGTGAAGAGACACCATGACAATGGCAACTTTTTATCAAGAAAACATTAACTGAGGCTGGCTTACAGTTTCAGAGGTTCAGTCCATTATCATTCTGGCAGGAAGCATGGCAGCATGCAGGCAGACATGGTGCTGGAGAAGGAACTGAGAGTTCTATGTTCAGATCCACAGGCATCAGGAAAGAGACCATGTGCCACACTGGGTGTGGCTTGAGCACATAAAACTTCAAAGCCCACCTCCACAGTGACATACTTCCTCCAACAAGGCCACACCTCTTAATAGTGCTACTTAGTATGGCCAAGCATTCAAACACATGAATTTATGGAGGCCAAACCTATTCAAACCACCAGCAGTGGTTTCATGAGAAGTGGAAGCATGAGCTTTGTCCTGAATTAGCCCATTTCCTCCAGCATCTTTTAGGTATGGAGAGTGACTACTAAATAGGAAGCTCTGTGGGTGGTAGAGAGAAGAGGGGGAGGGGACCAGTGTCCTTAGGTTCAGCATGGCCTCCGTTTTCCTGGGTTAAGAAGTTTCTTGAATCACACAGTATGTTCAATACTAAAAAACGAAAAGGTTCTAGGTAAGTTAAGTGTGTGTGTGTGTGTGTGTGTGTGTGTGTGTGTGTGTGTGTGTGTGTGTACAGTGGTGCCCTTGGAAATTCTGGCAGTGAGATTTAAGATGAGCTACAATGGATCATCCAGTTGACTTGATCATGGAGTCATTGATGTATGAGGTGGTGAAGCCTAGATGAAGGTGGGGAGATGGGGGAGGATAGAAAAGAGATCCATCGACATCTGTGGTGTTTTAAAGCAAAGCCCAGTGCACTCTCCAAATCACTCAGATGTATCCCAGACCATTGCATAGGTTTGCTCACTGCATTAAAGGGAGTGATTTATTACCCATCTAAGGGTATCAGAGAGGTCTGGGAATACAGCTCAGTGAGAACACTCGCCTAGCATTCCCGAAGCCCTGGTTAGATTCACCACTATCAGCAAGCAAACCATTCCTACGAAACAAACAAAATCCAAGGTGCTCAAGAGATATAAAGGCCCAGAAATTCAAGACTTTCCTTATAGTTTGGAAACCTCATCGACAGTTTTCTCACTCTTACTGTTCTTTTTCAGTGAGTTGGGGGAAAGGTGATGGGGCATAAGTAAGGAAAGGTCATCTCTTGTCACCTATGGAATGATGGCTAACACTCCATCTTCCTCCATTGATCTCTGTCATGCTTGTCTGTTGGGAGTGACAGAGCCCAGGACTCTCTTCTCCTTAAGCAGAGACCAGGAGGTGGGCTGACAATATTTCCTGTCCCCACCTTGCCTTCATTCTTCCAAGTGTGATTATTAAAGCTTGTACCTGATGTTAGTATTCTATATAAACTCCACCCCCACAGATACCTGGCAGCAGCCAGGTATGCTCCTCCCCATGGTTACCTGGCAACGGCCAGGTAGGCCTGGCCCTATAAAAGGGGCTGCTTTCCCCCCTCCTCTCTCCCTTACTTCTGCTTCTCCACCTTGCCTCTTACCTCCCTTGCTCCCCCGCTCCATTCCCTTCCCCCCTCTCTCCACGTGGTCATGGCTGGCCCCTACTTCTCTCCTCTCTCCTCTCTGCCTTTCTCTGCCTTGGCTACCCTCTTAACTCCCCTCCCCAAGCCCTAAATAAACTCTATTCTATACTATACCATCGTGTGTCTGGTCCCTCAGGGGGAAGGGATGCCTCAGCATGGGCCTGCAGAGGCACCCACTTCCCCCCACACCTCACCAGAGCTTATTCTTATAGCTCTTTCTCTTTTTACGGTCACAACACCCGAGCCTTGTGCAGGACTGGGAAGAACTAAGAGACAGAGGCATTTGAAGACTGGGGGCTAATTATTGATAGTCTCATGTTAGGGAAAACTCCCCTGGAAGTTAAGTCATCCTGTGCTGTGCTGTATTAGGGACATCTACTCGCTGACACCAGCCCCATTGGCTCAGGTCACAGCCTTTGTGAGCACTGAACACATTTTTTTCTATGTTCTCAGCTTTCAGCAGGTCTGTCCCAGCCATAGCACCACCCCTCCATTCCAGGTGACTAAGTTTGTAAGCCTGAGTTTTGGAGACAAATTGCCCAGGAACATAGCTCACAGCAGCACTCTATGGAAGCCCTTTGGCTTTGGGTGTTTAGCATGGCCAGGTGAAGCTGGGGGGAGGTTAGGTGGCCTGAACCGCGTGCTGTGAAGTTCTTGGTGGTCCCGGGTACTCCAGTGAGATGACACTTAGATGTCTGCAGATGAATGTGAGTAATGGCTTTAATGCTGCTCTTCTCTAGTTATCAGCTGTCCCCAAGTACAGAATGCATTTCCAACCAGTCACTGCTAGTTCTTAAAAAGCATCAAGGTCAATATTCATGATGGCAAATGCTATCCTTTTTTTAAAAAAGGTTTATTTATTTATTATATATAACTACACTATAGTATATAAGTACTCTATAGTTGTCTTTAGACACACCAGAATTGGGTATCATATCTCATTACAGATGGTTGTGAGCCACCATGTGGTTGCTGGGATTTGAACTCAGGACCTCTGGAAGAGCAGTCAGTGCTTTTAACTGCTGAGCTATCTCTCCAGCTCCTGGCAAATGCTCTCCTAATGGAGCTCTTGCCTATCTTATCTGACCTGTATTCAAACTGTGGTCCCTCCAGCCTGCTGGGAATAAGAAATGTGGGTCTTCCCAAGCCTAACAATAGGGGAAGCTCTGGGATGCCCACCACCACGAGCCCAGATATCTCTGGGCCATTTTCCTTTCTTTCTTCCGTTCTGAGAAAGGAAGCTGACTAGGAATGTTTCTCCTGACCTCTGGGATGACTCCACTTTTATTATCTTGAAATCTGATTTTACCTTATTTTATTTCTGAGACAGTATTTTAACCTGTAGCTGGCCTGTAATTCACTAAGTAGACTAGGGTAGTCTCACAGAGATCTCGGAGAGACCCACCTGTCTCTGTCTCCCATGTGCTGGGATTGAAGGTGTGCTCTGAGATGTGACTTTAAAGAATGACAATACTGGCCTTGTTAAACATTTGGTAAGTTGTTTTGGCCTCATGGTCGGCCATTTTTAGCTTGATGTAAGTCCCAGAAACTATTACAACCATCACTTATGTGGTTTTAAATTTAATTATTAAAAATGGTTCCTTTTTATCACAATAACTACTGTAAGGCCTTCAGCTAGGAGATGACTTTAAACTAGAAATGACTGACCAGACACCCCTTTACAGTTACCACCGAAGCACCTCTGATTAACCCATCCAGAAATGACTGACCAAACACCCCTTTACAGTTACCACCGAAGCACCTCTGATTAACCCATCCAGAGAGCTCCCTTTCCTTCACAGGGCAAGTGGGAATGATTTCACAAGCATTATTTCAACAACAGGGGAAGGGTGGTGTGGGGAGTTGGTTTCTATTTCCTGCTTTTTTCAATCCCTAACTGTTTGCGTTTGAAGCCAGGAGAGTTCAGCTAGCTGCCTTGTGAGCTATTGAATTCTTGGCCTCAAAAGGAAACTGGATCTTTGTCTAAGTGGCATTCATGTGTGGGCCGAGAGCTGCTACTGTGCATTCAGAGTGGTGTGTGTGTGTGTGTGTGTGTGTGTGTGTGCCGTGAGCCTCCTGGAGCCTGTGCTTTTGTGACCTTTGAAATAAAAGCATAACCAGGAAAAGATAAGGTTCATGTATGATCTGGGAGACAGTTTCTGGAGATCTTCAAGATATCCTAAGACAAGGGTGCTCAGAGCCAGAAAGTCAGGGACTGGTTGTGGGGTGGGAGGACCACCCAGGGTTCCAGGGACATTGAAGATGTGCTCTTGGCGTGTTGAAAGTCTTTGGTACCCATCTCCTTTCTGGAACTACGTTTTCACTTTTCAGGAAGAGAAGGAGCTTCTGTTTCTGAAACTATCACCATAGAGCAAACTGGGTTTGTGAACTGCCTCCTGGAAGGCAAGGTGGAGGGCGGCCATACTTGTTAGTTTCCTGTGACTGAACTGAGAGTCTGGCAGAAGCAGCTTAGCAGGGAAGGACTTCTCTGGGAGTAAGCTTTCAAAGTTCCCTACCATAGTTGGTTGGATCTGTGTTTCCAGGCAGATTTCAAGGAAGAGTCTCACGGACTTGGGAGAGTATGAAGGAGGAAGGTGGCTCATCTCTGGACATGCAGGAAGCAGAGAGAAGATACAGGTAGGGACCAAAGCCATGTATAATCCCCAAGGATATGCCATCAGAGACCTACTCCCACCAAGGAGGCCTCATCTCCTACGTTATATGATGGTCCATTAAAGCCCGCAAGGGATCAAGACATTCATCATGTTAGGATCCTGAGGGTCTAACCATCTCTGGAATGTGTGTGATCTAGTATTGGACCTAAAGGTACACAGCAGGTACCTCAACTTATGTCCATTCAGTAGGAATTCCAATTGTTATTAGTATCTACCATTAATGAGTTTCATGAAAGGCACCATCATGACTCTAACTGCAGATATAAAACAAGTAAAAAATACTTCATACACTTCATTAAGTAAAATATAACCAGGCAGAGAAGAAGAAACTAAGAATCTGTATCCTTAGAATCTGACATGTCCAACTACATGTATCCTGGTTGGCTATGGGTGTAGTCTGATGCAAAATCACAAACTTATTTAAAATGTTATGAAGTCTTTTTGGGGGAAAATGAATGGTAATTCAATTGTGTGGTGCTCAAGCATGAATTTTACCAATGACAAAATGGCACCGTAATGTCAGCACGTTGGGCGTGCCTAGTGACTGCTGTATCTCCCATTTTCATTTGCAAAACTTCTAAGTTTCCAAGCAAGTAGCCTGATCCTTCTTTCTGAGGGTAGGCAGGAAATAGCAAACATGCTTGGGATCCCTTGACTTTAAATGCTTATTTTGCTGCAGTCCTGCATCATGATTTTAATATAGCCTTCATCAAGCCTTTGAAAGACCTGCCTTAAATTCAACTTCCAAACCTCAGTAAATCCTGGTCTCATCTTTTCATTTTCTGAGACTCTGTGGAAGCAAGCCTTGCACAGTATTGCTTACTTCTGATACAGTGGTATTTGGTTCAGCTTGGATTCAGCCAGACTTTGCCTTGGTGATATAGGGAAGTCGGCTTTCAACAGTCTGGGAGCTCCACCGAGCTCCATTTGAGATAGTGGCTTACTATGTTAGCCAATATCCTTGAGGGGTACAGTGCTTCTTGGACACCCTGTGAGTCTCCTGATTGGGAGCTTTTTGACTAAACGGGGGTGGGTAGGAAAAATAATTCTCTCTTCCACACCTCATGAGTTCTTAG
This sequence comes from Mastomys coucha, assembly GCF_008632895.1. Lineage (NCBI taxonomy): Eukaryota > Metazoa > Chordata > Mammalia > Rodentia > Muridae > Mastomys > Mastomys coucha. The sequence continues at coordinate 13,062,545 of NW_022196910.1, read as the reverse complement.
CAGGAGGTCCTTATAACAAAAGATAGATCAGCAAGACTGAAACAAATAGGAGTTTAATAACATGTACACCTTCTGCACCCAGGGAAGATACCCACAAACAAGCTCCTTTAGACCTCAAGATGACACTTGGAACTTGGCAGCATCTATGGAGCCAAGAATGAAGGGTGTGTGAAGGCTGGGTTGAGACACTCTAAGTGTAACCGGTGAAGCCTTGGAATGAAGAGGTGAGGCTTGTTATGTAGACAGATCTTTTGAGAAGGTGGTCTGTGTTGTCACACTGTGATCTGCCTGCCTCTGCCTTCCTGTTGCTGGAGTTACAGGATGTGCAAAGTTACAAAGATTGATGCAGATGCTTCCTGACTGATACAGTCCTGTGACACAGTTGTTCTTTTGAAGACACCTTTACAAGTATTGAGTTTTCTTTCTTTCTTTTTTTTTTTAAAGATGTATTTATTATTATAAATGAGTACACTGTAGCTGTCTTTAGACACACCAGAAGAGGGTGTCAGATATCATTAAGGGTGGTTGTGAGCCACCATGTGGTTGCTGGGATTTGAACTCATGACCTTCAGAAGAGCTGTCGGTGCTCTTACTGGCTGAGCCATCTCACTAGCTTGTATTGAGTTTTTTTTTATGCCAGAGTAAGGTTTAGTGCTTTTCTCTGTGTGAAATTTCTCAAAAATAATCTCTGTGTCAAAGCATATTTTGGGGTAGCACAGTTTGCTTTCCTACAGTTGTCTTGTGGGGTGTGATGGATCAACACCCTACTAGAGGGGACATAGATCTCACATTTGTTGGGACTTTTGTTTTGAACCTGAGTCTATTATATTTCTTAAGCTTGAAAAATCTACCTTATATCACTTAGGCCTGAAAAACAAACAAACAAACAAACCCCAACTCCTCAGTCAAAATCTGTTTTGGGTTGGTCAGTGGTGACGCACGCCTTTAATCCCAGCACTTGGGAGGCAGAGGCAGGCGGATTTCTGAGTTCGAGGCCAGCCTGGTCTACCGAGTGAGTTCCAGGACAGCCAGGGCTACACAGAGAAACCCTATCTCGAAAAAACAAAAAACAAAAACAAAAACAAAAAACAAAAAAACCAAAATCTGTTTTGTTCCTGTGCTGTTGTTTGTCTCTCTGTTCTTGTCATCTTCAAGGAAACTCACTCAGAAGAGAATGGGAGTTGGCTCTTCATAAGCCTGTTCCTTAAGCTGGCCCAGGGGACTGGGAAACTTAGTTCAGAAGAAGATCAAACTTCAAACCACTAATGGTTTTCTTAATTGGCATAAAGAATCCAAAAAATCCAGGTTCCAGAAATATCCCCAGATTCCTTGGCCAAAACCATAGAAGCAACTTTAAGTTGTCTCTCTTTTAGACCCTCTTAAATCATAGCTTGAGCTTAATCGCAGTCTTTATCCCACTCCCAACCTTCATCCTTCACTCCTCCATGTCCTTCTGCCTCTATTCCATCCTCTGGTTTCCTCCTCATCCCCCTCAGCCCTCCAGAATCTTTATAAACTCAGTTGTCTCTTAAAGTTAAGCTTCTCCAAGAACAGACCAAATGCCTTTCTGTGGACTGCAAATGCTGGTCTCTAAGCTCAAGGCCATCGTCTGAAAAATTCCCCAAAGCCCAGACAAGATAGGGAGAAATTTGCAGAGAGACTTAGGTAGTACTATCAGTGTGTGGTGCAGGACTTACTGATCTGCATTAGCAGGACTGTGTGTCTGTGGGAACCTCCGAGAAGCCTCGGATACTCTCAAGGATGATTTAAAAGACCTTAAACACCATGGGAAACCAGGAGAGGCTTTAGTAAGGCAGTAAATGCTGAAAAGGTCTTTGTATCTTCATCCCCAAAGATTTGCCTGTAAATATGGATCAGATTCTAATCCAGGCATAGAGAAGAGTCCCTGGCAGACTTCAGACAGGCTGGTTCCACTTTTAGACAGTGTTCAGGAGATCCTAAAGCAGACCAGCTCAGCTCTCTTCCTACATCCCCGACCAGAAGCTGTCATTAGCTAGAGTGGTACAGAGCAATACAGGACCCTTGGACAGGAGCACAGGAAATACAGTGACACATGAACAGAGTGAATGCATTGCTGAGCACTTTGAAAACAGTTTAGGACAAAATAGAGACTGGAAAAAAAATAAGTAAGGTCTTATGGGAAAAACAACATCATTGAGGATAACATCAAACCACCAAACCTATACAACATCCCTACCTTGGTCAATTTTAAAGAAGGGACTCTGTTGCTAAAAGCAAGGGAAACGAAAGGCTCTCTGACCTGCTTAAGCAGAAAAGAAAATGAGAGAGAGAGAGAGAGAGAGAGAGAGAGAGAGAGAGAGAGAGAGAGAGAGAGAGAGAGAGAAGGTTTTTTCTGGTTGATTTCTGGTTATTTAGGGGTAGTTCTGATGCTGTCCTGTTCTCCAATTGGTTCTTGATCTGTCAGTAAAGAAGCTATGGACCAATTGCTGGGAGGAAAGAATTGCCAGGGCTTCCGGGCCCCTGGAGAAAAAAAGAGACAGAAGCAAGGGAGCAGAGGCAGAGTTTGCCAGGGTCCGGAGAGAGAAAACCAAGCCCCCATGTGAGATCTGGAGAGGAGAGGCAGCCTGTGTCTGCTCCTACAGGCTGGAGGATGGAAATGTTTAGCAGTGACTAGGTATAACTGAGCAACTAAAGTTTAGGGCAAGTGGAGAGGTGTGGAGATAATAATATTGATTAAGGGCATGCTTTTCCAGGTGGGAGTGTGTCCGAAGGAAAGTTGAAAATGAGCAACTTGTGTGTGTGTCTTTTACCCATGGATTCAAGGGAAGCTGGGTGGGGGCTGATAGTGCATCCTGTTCCTGGAGCTGAGGCAGGGTAGCAAGAGCTACAAGGAGCAGATTTACTTCAGGTAAGTACTTATACCCATTGAGTTTTCAAAAAAGAAGTTTGACATGTGCTACTCAAAATAGGCCACTTTGGCATAAGGGATATTTTGAGGTGAGGCAATGGAGAAACAGCAGGCACAGGAAGAATTCACAGCACTCCCAGTTTTGCCTAAAGACAAGTTCAGATTTCCCTCTGTAAAAGTGACATAGGCTTCCATATGTTTTTCCCCATGCATCTCTTTCCCCTATACCAGGAAGAGAATGAGTTTCTTATCTGCACACCAAACCTTACACAGCAAATGGTCCAACCTATCGTGTACAAAGCACAATTTTCTGCTCTTAGTCTCGGTTCATTTTACACTGCTGCTTCTCACACAGAGTTAGGTTGCTCTTTTGAACAATGCTGTGTAGGACTTGAGGGATGGTTTAGTGAATGCACGGTTTGCTGCTCAAACACAAGAACCCCCAGCCTTTACATAAAAGTCATGCATGGCAGTTTGCATCTGTGCCACCAGAGCTGGGAGGCAGCAGAAGCTTTCTAGGGCATCAACCAGCTAGCCCATCTAGCCAAATCAGCAGGCTCAGTTTTGGTGGGGGATCCTGCTTCGAAAAATTAAGTGGAGAGCAAAGAAGAACGTACCTCATGTTGATCTTTGATCTCTGCAAGTTGCCATCAGAGGCATATGCGCCTATACACAGGGACACATGTGTGTACACACACACACACACACCAGCCTTAGATATAGCAAGTTCCAGGCCAGCCTGAATTACAGGGTGAGATTCTATCTCAATAAAACAAAAACAAAGGGTTTTATAACTTCCCTCATCTATGTACTTCTGTGAGTCTTAATTTCATTTCTATAAATGTCTTCCAATGCACATACAAACTAAAATATTTGCACCAAATAAAATGATATGCCTGTTTTTCTTTTGAACTGTCTTTTGTCTGATCAGTTCACTAACTTAGTTACTGAGCATTAGAAACTCGAGAAAAAGTTGTTTTTCCTTCTCCACACCACTGTACTTCTTATTCAAGAGGATCATGAGTTTGCGAATGTGGTGGTGAAGAACAGAGATGGTTAGATGTGATGTGGCCTCATGAGGAGGACCTTGTACTGTCCTACAGAACTGTCATAATTAAATCCATTAAAAGATACTTTTAAAACATGGGAAGAAAACAAAGAAACCCGAAAATTAGGTAGTGACTATATACTCAGTTCTATGGATTCTTCAGACAGGGGTGGGATCTGTTCACTTAGTATAAACCATGTGTACTTTATCTTGGTTGAGAAGTGAATCATAAGCCAACTATAGTCCTTTGTTTAGAATGTGTCTGTGTGACTGTGTTCACAAATGTGATCTCCAGAGTTATAAAAGCTAGATAAAATATTCTAGCAGAGGGTCAGCAGAGAGAGTTAGAACACCCAAAGCAGGACAGAATCCTACTGTGGTCTTGGGTGGAAATATTGATGCAATTTTGATATGCAATTATGACCATCTAAGCATCAGTAAAAATCCAGATTGATAATGGATTTATCACATTATCATACCACACAATAATGTCCAGTCTGCAATTCAGGTTAAGGCACATCCCCAGGGGGTTGAGTGAGAGGAAAGCATCTATCCTTATACTTGGTGTCTGTTAGCCTAACTGTCTGGTGTTGGGAGAAAATGCCTAAGAAAAACAATGTAAAAGTAGAAGTTTTATTTTAATTTTGTTTTGGTTCACGTTTTGACCCCGTGATTACTTAGCTCCACTGGCCTGTGGTGAGGCAGAACTGACGTTAGCAGTTCTCTTTAGCAGAAGGGCATGGCTGAGGAGGGCCATTTACTTTGTATTAGCCAGAAAACAGGAGGAGAGAAAGGATCCAGACCTCTATGGGAGTATCCCTAGTCAGCTACTCCCCAAACCAGGTAGTAGTTCCCATCCTCCTCCAATAACACCATGAAACTACAAATCCAACAGTGGACCCACCCATGGATTCGGTCAGGGCACTCATGATTCAGTCCCTTCATGGAAGTCCCATTCCTGAACATTTCACTGGCAGTCAAGACATTTGGTCAATGAGGTCTGGGACAACATTTCATATATAAACCATATAGGCCTAGACCCTAAGCACCCCAAGCCACACTATACCATCTACAGTTACATGATTTGGTGCTAGTCTTCTCTCTTCACCAGCACAGTCATATTGATAATTCTCCATGGAGACTGTTATCTAGTGCCACAACTTCCCAAAGTTTCTTTGAATGTCTTGCTTTGAATTTATTACAGGAAGCATACCGGAGATGACCATTAGACATAGTTTGTAGCTATCTAAAGGTTTTTATTCCAGCTAGCTGGGGCTACACTCAGGTATTTGGGATACAAGTATAACTGAACATTTAGAACAAGGGACTTTTAAAGGCAAAAAATATATCCTGGAATCTCGCTCCACAACTGCAGGGGGAGTTTGCTCAAGCAAGCAATTTAAAAGAATCTAAGCCAAGCAATTAGATGGAGGGGGAGGTTTGCACAAGCAGACAGCCTAACAGATGCGAAGTCAACTGGGTCATCTTGATTTCTAGTTCCTAGACTAGAGTTGGGTAACTTTCTGTGGTATACTCCAACAAGGAGATCAAATTCTGATTGATATTGAAATTCTGAAAACTTGAAATGGCCTCAGCAAGAATAAAAGCTGGAGGAACCTCTGCACTGTCTTGCCCTGTTACAAATTTCTCACCTTAATGCTTCTCTCTCTTCTTGGCTGTTACACTGTGGGCCTTCCCCAATCCTAATCAAGACCTTGCTTTAACATCTCCTGCCCCTATTCTATATTTACCCTACAGTTTCTTACTGTACTGTATATAGTATACTTACTATATCTTGTAGTATACCTTATTCCTCTAAGAGTTAACCTGAGCTTTGCAGATGTCTTTTGTTTAACCATGACATTTGGATTTTGCTACTTCTTGTCAGATTCTACTATTGGCTTATAACAGAAGTCATACTACAGGGACACGTATAGATCAGAAATAATGAAATGTATTTGCTTATGCTTGCTGCAGTAGTGGTTTTTGTTTGAGAGAAGACAGCAGGCAGTCAGAATTTATTGACTTCCCGTTGTGTGGGTAGCTTGTGGTTACTGTAATAAACACTGAGATGATTGACTCAAAAACACTGCTTACCATGGGTTCCTAGGTGTTAATGCTTGTTCTCAGTCCTTATGCAAAACCCACGGATGGGAGGAGACCATTGACCACTGACTCAAGCATGGCCAAATTAACTAAAGCAAGCTTTATTCATGTCTTTTTTACAGGCTATTGCTCCCTAAGGCAGGGTTTAAGATATCATCCTTGGACATGGGGAAAATAAATTTTTACTTTTTAGTTTTTATTTTTTTTTTATAGCTAATGAGTAGAGTAGGGGGTTTCCAAATGTGAGATTTGGCAGGCAAGTAGGTAAGGTTATGGAAGCAGAACATAAGCACAACAAGGTGTCCATAACAACCTCCTGAAACAAACAAAGGCATGATTGCAAGGTGGTCATAACAACAGGTGGTCACAACAACAGGTGGTCAAAACAAGGTGGTCATAAAAGGTGGTCATATAACCTTTTGTCATATCCTGGAATAGGCAGTATAGAACCATTTGTAGTTGAGGTTACAGGTAGGGCCCAGCCCAGCCTATGAGAAACAATTAATCATGAACAGGAATGAACCTAGCTTGTCTTTACTATAAGATGGCTTTCAACCGTAAGATGGAGGCAGGTTGGTTTATCACTTAATGTGCAACATTCAGAATTTAAGAGGTGGTCTGTCTTTTTTTTAAGTGTCTGTCTTTTGTAGCTAAAATATTGAATTAATAAAGTTCAAGTAAATTATTTTTTCAGAGAGAGACAGAGAGAGAGAAAGAGAGAGAGACAGACAGAGAGACAGAGAGAGACAGAGAGAGAGACAGAGAGACAGAGAGACAGAGAGAGAGAAAGAGAGAGAGACAGACAGAGAGACAGAGAGAGAGACAGAGAGACAGAGAGACAGAGAGAGACAGACAGAGAGAGAAAAGAGAGAGAGAGAGAGAGAGAGAGAGAGAGAGAATATATGGCTGGCCAAACTGCTTCTGGGGCCATGGTGAGGCAATCTATTACAGCAGAAATATGGCAAAGCTGCCTGTCTCATGGCCAGGGCAGAAAGCACTAGAGAGTAAAAGAAAGAGACTGAGGTCCCATAAATACTTTTGAGGTTGTTTACCAGTGACCAAAAACCTCGTATTCACCCTAACTTCTTAGTAGTTTCCACTGTTTTCCAAAAATGTCAACCTGAGGACTGACCCTGTAACACATAGGCCTTTGGAGAACACTCTAGATCCAACCTCCAGCACATAACCTCTAGCATATAGACGATCTACTGTCCTAGAACTTCTCAAAAATGATAAGAGAATGTCGAGCACTCTTGAATCAGGATCAGTCGAGTTGTTCCAGGTGGCATTGACTCCCTCCTGCCACTGCCAACAACCCCCACCCCTTGGCCTGCCACACACCACTGCCTTGGGTACTGAGTAGTTACTGAAGTTCTAGGGCATTTCCCAGACATTGCTGCATTCCATCCTTACAGCCTAGAAAGATAATTATTACAATTTCCTCTTTTCAAAAAGAAGAAAACAAGTCTCAGTAGAATTTTGAGAAAGAGCAGAAATGTTCAATTAAAAGGTGCACTGTGATTGGTTAATGTAGACAGATACTGGAAGCTTTCAAAAATAATAATTAAAAAAATATCCTAAAAGCAATGGTATTCCTGGTTGCCCCATGGAACTCTGGGTGCTCCTCAGTACTGTGATTGGGGTTTTTGGATTTTACAGCAATCTGTGCCTTTCATGGTCCTTGTACTATTTTGGAACTATGCAAACAGAAGACCACATAGCTAAATACAGTTCTTGCCCACAGCCAATGGCAGTGAACTTAGGGTGGAGGGCTCTGGTCATTGCGCCCTTTGCAGATGTGCATATAGTAGCCTTGCTGATGTCTTGCATGTGGGCCTCCTCTTTAAGTTCTCCTTTGAACCAGTTTAACACCTCTGACTCCCTCTTCAATTGGTGGATACACTAAAATCTGAGGCATATGTCCTGTTTATATTTGTATAAAAGTCATGGTTTTTACCAGTTTAAAAAGAATGCCCAAACTATGTGAAAAGAGTTTAATGCTGGAAGCACTTCATGTTTTGAGCCTGAGTAAAGATTAGCAGGCTCATCTCAGGCTCTCCCTGCTCTCTACTGATTAGATTTTATGACCACATACCTGACATTCCTCCAGCAATGTTGAGCCCCCCATTGTTTTCTTTTTGGAGCTATCTGGTAACAGGGCTGTCAGTTAAGTGCAGGCTGAGCAATTAGGCTCACTAACTTCTTCCTGACTAAAATGCCAGTACAAATATTTAACAGCAAGAAGAGAATTAGGGGCCAATTAATGGGAGATAATTTGATGTTTCAATGGCATGAAGGTGACTTCTCACTGAAGGCATTTGGGATCAGATGCAATTAACTTTACATTAACCCTTTAGGCCCTCGGGGGTTTTGGTCACCATATCATCATATGCCACTCTAGGGGTCTTTGTGGCCTTGAGACTCCTTCAGTACTAAATACCAAGAACAGAGCAGTATATGTGGGATGCTTAGGTCCTTAGCATAAGCCAAACCAAACCAAGGAATAAGCTCAGATGTATTTAGAAGATTATTAGTCAAGGCCCCCAGTACCATTTCAAAGTAGTTTAAATAAAACAAAACTTTGTTGGCTCATGTGGCAAAAGCACAGGGACAGTGTGAGTTCAGGAGTGGTGGAGAGACTAGGAGTTAGACAGACACTCTGGTGGGCAGACAGCTGGGGAGAGGTGCCTTGGCTAAGAAAGAAAGGTGACGAACATCCAAGATGGCAGCTTCTTCCTCAGCCTCCTGACTTGATTGCAGGCCTTTGTCTCTTACCAGCAGGCCCTGTGCTGATGGGCTGGTTCAACAAGTTGAAGGCTGGATCAGGACATGTTACACAACAGTTGTGGGCCAATCATCCTGTCTCTCCTCAAACTGAGGAACCCTAACTTACAGGAGAAAAACTCTGCAGAGGAATTAAAAGTTCCCAAGTCCCCCTCTGCTTGGCAGAGGGTTTTAATAACCCCCTTCTTCACCCCCTGATTCTGCTTGCTCCTGTTTGTGGTGTTCAAGATCCTCCACAGAGACCTGGTCCATGTGAGATTTTTTTTCCTGCCTTTTCACTCTTTAATTGGCAAAGAAAACAAACCTGAGCAGGACCCCCTGTACCATGGCTTCATCCAGGAGCTTCAGAGATATAACACCTGTCTGTCCTCCTCCTTGTTGAGCCGCCTCTGGGTTTTAACTTTGAGAAACTTTCCCTTGCAGGGCCCCAGAACATTTCCTGTCTTACCATTTCCTTCCTCAACTCCATAGAGGAAAGAGTCCAGTTCTAATCAATGCTTCCTGGTTGCTTAAGCTAAAGTCTCCAGATTTACTTCAGTCAGACTGCTTCCCATGGCTTGAATCATTGCCCAATCACTATGTCCAGGAAGGTGTAATATTTTGAATGGGCAGGTGAGGGTCACATGTCCAGTATTGTGGCTCATGGTGAAACTTTCCCATGTCCTACCCAACACTCAAAGAATGGGACTGGGAGAGGGGATTATAGAAGAAAATCAAGGGACTTGACTACTGGAAAACAAAACCAGCACATAGGAATAATAAGCATGTTGATTGATGCTTAAGTGACTATTTTTTTTCTCCCTGCAAATGACATGATTTTATTTTACATTTAATTAATTAATAAACTTATTAATTAGAAGCAGTGCAACTTTTTAGGAGCCCAGTCACTAATCTAAAGAACAGTTGTCTGGTTCATAGGATCTAAAAGCCATCCCTATGTCCATTTATCAGTATTTATGAAGCAGTTCCTACAGGTGGGACCCTACACTGAATGTTGGGGGATACAGAAATAAAAACTTCATTACTACTGCTAAGGAGAGAGAGTGTTTTGCCTTTTTATCACCTTTCTTTTTGGCTATTAGATAATCTGCTGAGAATGGAATTCTGCCAGAACTTTACCAATGTGGCTGTGAAGACCTTGCTGATGTCAAAGATGCTGGATCCCGTCTGTTCACGTCACACATTTGCAGTTGCTCTGTCATTTCAGATTTTCTTCTCACTCTCTACACAATGTAGCATCCCTCATTCATTTGAGAATACCAAGGGTTCTACAACATCCTATAAGATTGTCACAGTGATGATTCCTGGTAGAGTCATATTAGATCTAACCATTGTGTCCACACTACCAGCATACATTACTGAAAGTTGATGGCATAGCTTCAGTCAGCTGCTGGTTGTTAATCAGTCAAATGTCTCCTATCTTGCAACTGGTTCTTAGTATGTCTATGACACTGCTGAAATTGGAGTCCATAGAAAGTCAGTTAGATGTAATTTCAGGGCTTGAACACATTCAGAGTTGCACAAGCTTTGGTAATTGAATGAGATAAGATTTAGGTTTTACATTCTCAGAGCAGCTCTAAAAGAGAAACACATTGGACCCTGCACTTCTGTAAGAGGGGAGCTCAAGTTTGGCTTATCATCAAATGATCCCATAAGACACTGGAGAGAATGTCTGAAGGGTGAAGAACCCAGTGAACAGCAGGGTGACAGGGTGGGAGCAATTGCTTGTGGTGGGAAAAGGCAAAATCGTCACTGTTGAAGAATTGGTCTGGGTGACTTTCATGAATCATGCCATACAATACAAGGTTTATAAGGCATGACTTATTGTTATCGCCATTTTCCAGATGAGGAAATGGACCTTCCCAGTGTCCCACACCCACATTCACACAAAGATAAAGTTACTCAAAGTTACACAGTCAGGAGAAGGCAAGCCAGGAGTTGAATGTATAGTGTTTGGTTCCAGAAGCCCTGCTCTCAATTGGCTCTATTACAATGACTTCCAGGGTCAGCAGGAGGAAATGCCAGTGTGTCAGGAACTTAGAGAAGTAAAAGGAAAAGAAGTGAAGTAAGACAACTGGAAGACAAACCAGGGGAGACAATGGAAGCCTCTGTAGGTCAAAGGAGAACTGGGCTTTCGATGGATATTAAAGGGTCTAATAAGACCTTTGTGTGAAGTATGTTTTTAAAAAGGTATCTTTATCTGGTAGGCTGAGTATAGACTATAGAGGGCATGACTTGAGTCAGGAAGATTGATTAGAGGAACATTAATCTAGGTGAAAGGGGCTGTTGAGTAAAGGTGGTCATAGTTAAAATTCATAGATGGGCAGACTCAAGAGATAAAGTATAAAATTCCCTGTATGCAGTGATTGGTTGTGAGAAGAAAGTGAAAAGCTAGTGTCATGAAAGTATATGGACTCATAGTTTATGAAAGTGGATGTATGACTCCTGGTTTATGAAAGGGGACAGAGCCATGGTTTATGAAAATAGGTAGATAACCATGGTCTCTGGAAATGGATGTACCCAAGGTTCATGGAAGTAGACTGGTCTGTAGTCTATGAAAGTGGATGGACTATTATCTATGGAACTGGATGGGCCTTCATCCCATCCTCTGAGCTAGGGGCACAGACTATAAAGACTTAGCGGAACAGTTCTTTTGATATATCATACAAAGCAAAAATATTTTTACACGAAGTTCCTCTATCAAAACCTGTGTTTTGTAAAATTCTTGATTGTCTGGTGGATTGAAGACAGGTTCTTATTGGTGCAGGGACTTCTTCTTTAAGGCGCAATAATGCCTCTTGTTCTTTATTAAGGTGTTTTCCTGGAGTTGGGGGTGGGAGGAGCAGATGGAGATGTAGTCTAATATTCTAGATGGGTGGTGATGGGATCCAGAATTCTATGGCCTGATAGTGTTGACATCAGAGGTGACAACATGGAAGGTTGGGATCCTTGATTCATCTGTGGAGGACCTTGAACTCTCTATGATTTTAGGGTTTGAGGACAATTCTGTACTTTGGGTGTTGGCTAGCCTTATTGAGGAAATGACTCCTCCAGCTTTACATTTTCTATCTCTTTTATTTATATCTGTGTTCTCAACCATAGGTAGAGAATAATTTTAGTTATAAACATAAATACATAAAATGTACATAAACTCACACATACATTAGTGTAGAGTTGTGTATATATGTGCACAGACATAATTTTGATATATATATGCATATATATATATATAAATATAAGTAGTAATAAAATCAAGAAAGATCTATGTGGTGATACATTTTGAATCCAGTGTCATCTTCACATCGTTGTGACTTTTATGCTTTTGATCATACAAAATCATCTCTTGACTTGCTCCAAACCCTGAGTCATTTCTGGGAGAAGGTGGGCACATAGACAGGGAGCAGGCCCAGAGGAATCATTTTCTCTTTTTAAAACTACTTACCCAGGCAGTGGTGGAGCGTGTTTTTGATTCTAGCACTCGAGAGGTAAAGGCAAGTGCGAGACCAGCCTGGTCTACAAAGGAAGGTCCAGGACAGTCAGGTCAGTTACAGTCAGGGTGTCTCAAAACACACACACACACACACACACACACACACACACACACACACACACACACACCTTACCCAGGCTATTATTGTGTTGTTCTTGGTGGTGTTCTGGTATGAAGAAGAAAGTACACACAACAGTGAGTCTATGCCTGTGTTAACATATTTTCCATTAGCAGCAGAAGTCTGTGTAGAAGGCAGGTCTGGTCATGGAGTCTATTTGTGAAAAATAGGAGTGGGTAGCCTTTTCTGCAAAGGGGTCACAGAGTAAACATCTTCCACTCTAGAGTGTTTGGTCTCTATTACAGACGCTCAACTCTGCAACACTGTGAAGGGAACCATGTGCAATATGTAAATGGTTGCATGAGACACTAATCCTGAGAGAGACAAAGGGCTAGATCTGGACAAAGGGCTGCGGACTGCCAACCTCTTGCTTAAAATCCTTAAGTGCCATGCCTGTGTGCTTTTGATTGAAAGCCTTGCCAGTGGGTGAGGGCATCTTGACTACCACTACCACATGCGGTGCATTATCTTCTTACATTCATCTGGCTGGGCCAGAGATTCTCCTGCTTGTTCCCCAGACTTTCTTTTCTCCTCCTACCTTGGGGAATGTCTTCTTCTTTAAGCTATCTCCCAGGACTCTGTCTTTTCTTGCTCTCTTATATCTAACATAGGCTCTAGATGTTGGTTTCATCTCTTTCTCATGAAGTCCACATCCATTTCTGAAATGGTTAGGGTTCTTGACAGCAAATACAGAAATGAACTGAGGACATCAGAAACAAAGGACATATTTTGGCTGAAATCAACAAACCACACAGAAGGCAGGTGTGGTGGCATATACTGTTAGCAAGATTGAACCTGCTTCCCAAACAGTGGCACCAGCCGGGGAATAAGTGTTCAGGTGCCTGAGCCTATGGGGGACATTTTCATTCAGTCCACTGGCTTTTGTTTATTTGCTTTCTGGGCAATAAGGAACAGCCACAGAAGCGATAACAGGGTGTGGATTGGGAGTGGTTGCTGAATAGAAGGAATGTAGAGAAGAAAGCTTTGAGAAAGCAGAGATGGCTAGGACCGTTTACTAACAAAGGAGCCATCATTTTCAGAAGACAAAAGGGCCACTGCTTTTTACAAGTATCAAATAGTAAAATGTATATGATGCTTCTCATCATAAGAGGCCAGGCCCTGTTTTAAGCACTGTGAATGGTTTAATCTTTTTTTTTGGTTTTGCTTTTGAGACAGAGTCAGTTTAATTTTGCAGTAGTTGTCTACACCAAATACTGCCCTTGGCTTATATTATTTAACTACAAAACAAAAAGCTCAAATTTAGTGTTCTAACATAATCAATAATTAATTCCTCATCATTTTTTTTTAATGGACCAGCATCCAGGTGTGGTATAACTTGTCCCCAGGGCCATTTGTAAATTTGCAATCCCAGTGTCAGCCTGAAGGGGCTGAGGGAGGGGTCCCTTCCAGGCTAAGTTGTGGAGATGTGGGTAGAATTCAGGTGCCTGTGGCTGAAGCTCCGTGGGTGTGGCCATCTCCCTTTGGCAGTTTACATCATGGCAGTCTGGGGCTCCGTCAAATTTAGCAAGTGGGGAGAGACAGACTGAACAAGTGTTTATTGACAGGTCTCAGAAATGTCACCTGTTACTGCTTTGTGTGGCGTAGCACTGGTGGCAGAACCCAAGGTCTTGCACATGCTGGGCAAGCATTCTGCTTTAGTTTAATGATGGCGGCCTCTCCCAAAGCCTGCTGAGGCTACATCTCGCTGTATACTAGGAAGGGGTGTGGCCTCTGGGAGCGTCTAAATCATGAGGACTCCACCCTCATGAATGGGATTAGTTAGTACTTTATAAAATGGCCCAGGGATGAAGGCAGCTCTCTCTTCCCCTCTGCTTTGTTGGGCGAGAACACAGGGCACCACGCTTTTTGCAGGAAGCAGCACCCGATCGCCATCCCAGAGCAGAAGCAGCTCTCAAGGACACTGGGCCTGCTGGACCTTCAATCTGTGATTTCCCGGGGCCTTGGGGACAACAAGGAAGGAAAGGTAAATTGACTGGAAACCATCTTAGCGGAGAGGTATGGGCAAAGCAGCACAACTGGGGAAGATCGTTCTAGCTGCCTTTTTGTGGTAAGAAGGAAGTCACTTGCCCCTCTTCTCCACACTAACGGGGGGTTGACGCAATGAATGCATCTTTGGTGGCAGGAGACACTGGAACCCTTTGAGGAACTGCCTTCAACAAAGCTAGGGAAAGGAGGCACCCAGCCGCCATGGGCTTGAGCTGACATCCCACCGGAAACAATAAATAAACCGTGGAACTTGGCTACGTGCAGTTAATCTCCAAACTTGGATTGGGCAACTTTATTTGCACTGGTTCCAGCTGCTTCTAACCTGTAATTGTGAGACAGAGTGTAGACTTCTCTGATTTCAAAGAGTTCATGAATCATCTATAGTAAGATACTGATGCCCATCTGGTGAGTCTGAGGTGGAGTCTGAGAGCCCTGTCTCCAAGTTTTAGATAATGGGGACACTACCACACTCCCACAGTAGTAAAGCCAAAAGAGCTAAGAAAAGGGCTAAGACATGGATAGCTTATGTTCCTTTCCTGAGCTGGGCAAAGGGATCAATCATTTGCACTTCCTACTTTAACAGCTTTAATTTTATTTTTGGCTGTGTGTGCATATACATGTGTGTGTGTGTGTGTGTGTGTGTGTGTGTTTATCCCATGGGGTAAACCATGGTGTGGTACCCATGGGGTCAGAAGCATTGGATATGCTGGGAGCTGGAGTTACAGGTAATTTTGAACCATCCAGAGTACATACCTGGAACTGAACTTGAGTCCTCTGGAGGAGCAGTAAGTGCTCTTATCTACTGAGCCATCTCTCCACCCTACCCCCAGCTTCCTAATTTTCACATGTCCATTCATTCCTGTTCAGACATCAGTGGTTGGCCACCCTATAACAGGTGTTTTACTTTATAATAGTTATTATTTATAATAGCTACTCTTGTAGGTTTGACTTAAATGTGACTTCCAGGAGACCTATCCCCTAAATAAAAGCAAACAAATAACCCCCCACCAACATCCCAGAACCAGGGCCTGGGATGCTTGTATCCCCTTGTCTGTTGCTCTGTAACTCCCACCATTTGCCAGTCTCCTGTGAATTCTCCCCTTCCCCACCCCGGACACTGCCCTTTCATCTGCAGGTCGACTATTACACTGGCTATTGCTGTGGCTGCTTTGGAGTTTCCCAGCATGCTTTGTTTTTCCATGACATGGGATGATGGCTCTGAGGGCTGGGACTGTGTCTGCTCCATCTTTGGATTCCTGGAACCTAGTACATAATCTAAGAGGTTGAACACAGGCCAAAGAACATTGAATGAAGAGCTGTTTGTTAAAGACAGCATCAAAAGGCAATAAAACAAAACAAAAAAACCAAACCAAACCAAACCAAAAAACCAAAAAACAAAACAAACAAACAAACAAAACAGCACGAAGAGATCACCTTTAATTTCTTCAGCTCTTCTCCTCATTCATCAGTTCCCACACTGCCCCTGTCTACAGCCACCCCTGTATGTAATGTGTCCCTTCCCTTTGGATGACAGTCATTTATTGATACGGTGCTAAGTGGTTGGAAAGATCCATTACAGTAAGCATCACTTCTGGCTACTGTAAGCTCCTGGGACTTTAGAGGCTAGGGACAGAGTCACAGTTATGGCTAATGAGGCACAGCTGCCGCACAGTTCAATGCTTTCAGAATGATCTTGGCATCATAGGAAGCAAGGGAAATAGCTGGTTGCAGCTCTGCTTCAGGGGTGGAGATGACACTTAGGGACCTAGTTCTGGAGCTGCTCTTTCTGAGACCCTTTGACAGCTAAGACAGTTTCATGGTCTCTCTCTCTCTCTCTCTCTCTCTCTCTCTCTCTCTCTCTCTCCTCTCCCCCTCTCTGTCTTTGCCTCTGTCTCTCTATCTCTCTCCCTCCCTCCCTCTTTCTCTCTGTTTCTCTCCCTCCCTCCCTCTTTCTCTCTCTGTATCTCTCCCTCCCTTTCTATCTCTCTGTATGTATATGTATGTCTCTGTGTTCATATGTGTACAGGTGCACATGCTTAAATGTGTATTTGGAAGACAGAGCTCAACCTTTAGTGTTCTTTGAGAGTCATGCACCATTTAATTTTTTTCTTTTATAAACTTTATTATTAAAAATTTGCAAATAATATATACCACACCCCCAAATTAACCAGACCTCAAGTCTATATATTTCAGTAAACTTCAATACAGGTATAATAGCCATATGAAATGGAAACTATGTAGCTTTACATTGGATTTTATACTTTTACTATTCAATATGTTTTTATGTACTTACCACCAAAAAATGCATTACATTCTCTGAATGCTGAATATCACTAGGAGAAAGGTACACAACTATGTTTTTTATTACCAAACAAACTTCTGGGATTCTGCCATGTGAACAGGTGAAACACGTGCCACGGGCACAGGTGCAGAGCAACACCAAAGGGAAACACCATTCTTGCACTTAGCTGTGGCATGCAGAAGGCCAACAAACCTTCTAGAATGCAAAGATTTTAAGAGATGGTGAAGGAGCTGGAAGATATTTTAATGCACTCCCTGTGTAATTCTGCCCACATTGTTTCAAGGGCTTTCAATTGAAACAGGAACTAGGAGGTCACCCTCTCTCCCTGCTTGATTCTCTTGTCAAAAATGTACTCCTCCCTGCCTCCATCCCCAGCCAAGGCTACCTCCCTGAATCCAGTTATCAAGTCCAAGTATCATCTTGATCCTCCCATTCCTTATTATTCCTATGTAGTTTATCAACAATTCTTAATCATCTGACCTCCTGATGTGTCTTGTGTCCATCCCCTTCTGGTTACCCTCATTACTTTATCTTGACTGCATCCCGCGTGCCCCCATCAGCTTTCTCGACACTCTGGATTCATGAACAGGATTTCCATCAGTCCCCTTGTTTCTACTCAGTTCCTCTCAGACCCAGTCTCCATGTGCAATACTCTTTGGGAAGTATAAATTATTCATTCTACCTTCTGCTGCCACTCTACCCTGAGATTCTATCAGATGGAGAAAGAAGGTTGCTGGAATTGAGCTTCTTCTTTATTGTTCATTTCTGGCTAGTAAAGGGTACAACTCAAGGACAGCTGCCCAAGGCCAATAGCCTTTCATTCTGAACCTAGTAGAAGCAGGTTTCCACTGAGATACCAAAGGCATTAATGTTCCTGATAGCTTTTGTCAGAAAGCAGTAGAACGAGGTGGGATGGGGTCATGTGTGTTTTGATCAGTGAGGCAGAGGTAGAACAACAGGTGTGTGTACCCAAGATCTCCAGCCTTTCCCTTCACTTATCTCTCCACCATTCCATCTGGGAACACCTCACTGGGCAGAAAAATATGAGGATAATTCCATGGAATGTTGTCCTTGTACTGTGCCAGAGAATTGGCGAACTCCAGCTGTCTGGTTCACTTCACTCTGGCTTAGGACTTTTTTTTTTTTTTTTTTTTGGAAGCAGGAAAGAAACACTTTTCAATGGCTTCATATAAGCAAATCCCAAAGTTCCAATGTGTCTGTGCTGGAGGCAGGGGCCAGGTCAGTGCTGTCCAGTGGCATATTTGAGTTTGCAAGGCATTATTGGGATGTGTTTGTTCAGCCAGGAATCACATGGCTTCCTTTAAAAAGCCCTTTGAGAAGGTCTTATCTCTGTGTATGGTATGAAAATATAAATTTCAGAAGGTTAAAAGTTGACTTGAAAAACAAG
>NW_022196910.1:13024437-13044382 GCF_008632895.1 Mastomys coucha | reverse complement strand
GCAAGAGATTCTTGTGTCAAAGAGTTTATTTAATTCACTAATTAAAAAACTAGTAACTGTAGGGAAACCTGACCACAGAGTATTTGAGAAACAAGGAATAAATGTGTATATACATGTCTACTATTGCCTATCTGTATCTGTCTGTCTATCTTCTATCATATCTACCTATTTGCCTATTTGCCTGACTGTCTATCACTTAACTATCCTGTCTGTCTGTATGTCTGTCTGTCTATCCATCCATTGATCTATTGATCTATCTATCTATCTATCTATCTATCTATCTATCTATCTATCTATCTATCTATCTATCTATCTATCATCTGTCATAAGTTCCATAGAGCTTCACAGCACAGTTTGTAGGACACTTGCTCATCTAGACTTGTTACCTGCACTTCTGCTGAACATAGTTTGGAGTCTACCTTTGCCCCTAGAGAGTTGTCATAGAACAGCCTAGGACCTAGGCAGTCAGGCACAACAGCACAGCAGAAGAGCGCTCAGTAACCTCTCTCACCTCTTTCTAGGATCCTCTGTGGATAGAGCTTAAGGTGTGAGCCTTAAGGTGATGGGACGGCAGTTGATCCTAAGTACCTGCTTTCGTGTCCTGTTTTTTTTTTTTTTTTTTTTTTTTTGTGAACATTTGCAAATCTGCAGTAAGACAAGCAGTCATTTAATATGTATTAAGCACCCAGACTGTGCATGGGCAATACAAGACTGACAGTAGTTCCTATCTACCTCTGATGTCCTGCATCCTTGTCCCTGCCTAACCTCCTGGAGGCAGCAGCCTTGACTGCACCCAAGTTTGAAGGACACTCGCTCATCTAGACTTAAGTCATCTGCACCTCTGCTGAACAAAGTTTGGAGTCTACCTTTGCCCCTAGAGAGTTGTATCATAGCCCCCTAGGGGCTGAATCACGGGATGTTCTACTTGCTGAGTTTCTGCCATTAGCACAGGCTTTGCTATATGTTATGTGACTATCCTATAGGAATCCACACTTCTCAGGTAGGCTTCTATCTCTTTTGCCATGCTTTGCTGATGAATGGAGGAGGCCAAGGATCGGCAGGCTCACCTGAATAACCATGTCATGTTAAGAAATGCCCAGGATCAGACCTGCTTGGGTGAGCCTGGCCACTGGTTGGGAGTCCGGTGGGATGCCTGTTTCTTGGTTCTCATGGGCTGTGGGAGATGTGTCAAGGGATGTGACGAGAGGGAACAGAAAGGGGAATCTGTCTTGGCTTCAGCAGGAGAGTTCCAGGAACTGTTTAGCCAGAATTGTTGTGTTCCGCACTCTGCTGTCCAGCAGCAATGATGACAGAACACCGAGACTTCTTCTCTCACGGTTTACTCAGTTTTCTTTTGTGTTACAGCTCTCCTAGGTACCTAGGTGTCACAGCTCTCCTAGGTTCTTAAGTGTTACAGCTCTTCTAGATGTCACGGCTCTTCTTGATGTTGCTGCTTCTTCTTCTTCCTAGGTGCTGCAGGTCTGCTTGCTTCTGTGGAGTGGCCCCGACTGTCTGGAGAGAGCCCCTTATATACCTGAGCCTGAGCTGCCAAGTCCTCCTGGATTGGTTCCCTGGCAAACCCTCATTAGCATACACCTGCTCTGGAGAGGCGCATGCGCAGCATACACCCACTCAGGAGGGGCGCATGCGCAATGGAATCGTCTATTGCCTCCACGGCCGCCATCTTGGATACGATCGTCTGAGCAGCTGCTTATGATTGTCCAAGCGACTGCCTACATTGCTGCTGTTTCTGTTTGTTTCTGATGGTTTTCTAATGCCAGGGCAGAAATACCCAGAGGTTGTGTCAGTGAGAGCAGATAAGGATCATGGGGCAGTCAAGGTAAAATATAGAGGATGCAAACTCACCTGCTCTACTGCATAGCCTGCTCAGACAACCATTGGGTTCTGAGCCCCAGTCCTGTGAATCAGTTATGATGCACAAGTTAGATAATTTCTCATTCAATTTCATTGTCTTTGCCAGTAGAGCAGGACCAAGCATGCCCCTACTTCACACTGATACCCCCTGGATGGCAAAAGAAACAAGCAGAAGCTCTCAAAGGAGGCTCATATTGAGCATGGAATAAACACTTCTTGTTCACATCGCTGTTGCTATGATACAAGAGGCACTGAGCACAGTGGAGAGACAGCTCTGTGATCCAGCTCTTGTCCATTCCCTGATCTCTCTCTTTCTGAGACCCAGTGAGGAATGCTTGGGCTGAGTCCCATCCTATGCACAGCCTGAAGGCTTGGCTGGTCTCTGCTCATACTGTCTTCTCTCCTGTGACCCATTTGACCTACAGAGATGCAATGGGCTCCCTTTGCTTTCCTACTGCTTTGGGCACTGACTCTACTGCCTGTCAGAATGCTACCTGAGGCTAGGCAAGCTCATGGAGGGGAAAATATCTACAAGCTTGTGCTATGCAGCCATGGCTCTGGGACAGCCAGGAGCCATTGACTAGATACTATGAGGTACCAGGGCTCAGCCTCATGGATATGAGGGTTATTCACCCCCAGAGCTCTTTGTGGGAACCAGCTCATGCTGAGCCATACAGAACATGCGCTTTTCTGCCTCCTTTCCAGCCTTATTCAATCAGGTCTCTTCCAAGATGACTTCATTGCCACTTACACAAGACCAGATCGCAGGCTTTCCTTCTGGGAATCTGGTCTCTTACATCAGTTTTTCTTAAGGTTCAGCTCTGGTGGTGTCTTCCTCCCAGGGTGAAGCCCTCTCTGAGCTGCCTTGGCTCCTCACACACACATCTGTCGTGCCATTTATAGGCACCAGAATGCCCAGTCAGTGTCTCTTTTTCCTACTATTGGATTGTGAGTGACTTCAAGGTGACAACTGTCTCTTTCCACTTTCTGTACTGTTGACCCCTTTGTAGCTAAGTATAAAGCAGTATAAAACAGTAAGGGCTTAAAGGGAGATTCAAAAGGAGGCTTTATTTGGTTTTGAGGATCATGTAAGGATTCTGGGAATAATTTTCATAGGGTAATTCTCTCTCTCTGCCTCTCTCTGTCTCTCTCTCTTTATCTCTCTCTCTCTGTATGAATGCCCATGTGTGTGTGCTGTGTGTAGGCCAGAGGTCAACCTCAGGTATTTTTCTTCAGGATGCCTGTCTTTTTTTTTTTTTTTTTTTTTTTTGAGATTGGCTTTCTTGCTGGCCTCAAACTTACTCATTTAGCTGGGCTTGCTGGCTTTAGCCCAGGGATCTGCCTATCTCTACTTCTCTGGTGCTGGAGCTATTATATGCCAGGACTACAATGCCTGACTTTTATCCATAGGTTCTGAAGATCAAACCTAGGTCCTCATGCTTGAGAGGCAAGCGCTTAAAACATCTGAGTTATCATCCAGCCCTAAAACCTGATTTTTATTTGCCATGAAAAAACAAGTCCCATTTAGCTCAATCCCCACATTTTCTTACCTTCTCTCATGAGCCATCTGGAGGTAGGTATCTCTGGCATGGATAGGTTGGCAGAGATATTCAGCAAATGGAGAGACAGGCTTTAGGTCGCTGGTCTTTTGCGGTTGGGCACAATCTATCTTCTGTATCTGTTAGGATTAGAGAGCTGCACAGGAGAGAAAAGACAGTGGTCACAGCAAACATGCCTGTCTTTTGTTTTTCTTGTAGAAGAAATCTGCAGGAAGGTGGCCCAGGATTAGGTATTACTTTCAAAGTCACCAAAGATTGGTGTCTACTCTATCTTGAGCATGACGACCCTGTAACTCAAGGTCACTCAAGCCCAGGATGGTGGTTGGGACATAAAGCAGAAAGGCCATAGGACGGATGCTCCATTCCAGTTATCTTCTTTAATGGCGGAGCCCTTCTGGAAACCCCATGTAAGTTAGGTCTCAAGCCTAACTAACTGAGGTGACATTTAACATGTCAAAGTGGATGCTGTCTGACAGCCTCTCTCAGGATCACCAGGACTTGTTATGGAGACACACTGCCTGGCATATCCTGTCCCCTACCCTAAACTCTCCAGGGCTGTGCCCCTTCCTTCAGCGTCTCTGTTTCCTACATAACCCAGGCATTTTGGCTAGGACATTCTCTGGGTCTCTTGGAAGCCCCCTGGCTTCTTGGCTTCTGGCTCTCCACTCTCCCCAACCCCTCTCCTCACATGGCTCAGCTAAGTCTGCCAGTCATGTTAGTCTAGGCCTTTCCAGCTTCCTCTGGCTGTGCTCTCCCTTGGATCTACAATAAAGCTTCTCTTCAACCACACCTAGGAGCGATCATGCCTTCCTTTCTCTTAGCAACTTCTTTCTGGGGTCAGGGATTAGTGACATAGGAAGATGGCTCAAACAATAGATGGCTAAAACTTTTGCTTCCTGCATCTAAAAAGACAGTAGGCATTTGGAGGGCACCTGGCAGGTCCACCATGCTTTCTACACTAAATGTTCTGCTTTGCTTCTTCAGAGCCATTACAAAATTCCATGTTCTCTATTCAGTTCAAGCCACATCCCTTAGACTGTCTCCTATTGTAAAAACCCTTTGCTCAAACACATCCATCAGCCTTTAAAACTTGGCCTTCAGGAAACAGATAATAAAGGCAGGATGACATTTTGATATAACTACTGTCTTAGTTAGGGTTTTCATTGCTGTGAACAGACACCATGACCAAGGCCACTCTTACAAAGGACAACATTTAATTGGGTCTGGCTTACATGTTCAGAGATTTAGTTTGTTATCATCATGGCAGAAAGCATGACAGCATCAGGGCAGATGTCCTGGAGGAGCTGAGCGTTCTACATCTTGATCTGAAGGCAAACAGGAGAAGACTGACTCTTCCATACTGGGTGAATCTTGAGTATAGAACCCCCTTCCTCACAGATACACTCTTCCCCCAATGAGGCCATGCCTACTCCAGGCCACACCCCAATAGTGTCACTCTTTGTGGGCCAAGCATTCAAACACATGATTCTATCGGGGCAAAACCCATTCAAACCACCACATTTACAAAGGGCCTAGTTGGTGAACCAGGCAACTTTTTGAGAGTGAGTGTCTTGATGGGGATTTTGCTCATTGGTCATTTCACTCTTATGGTCCAGTCCATAATACTTTCAGCAAATGTGATGAAACAGATGATGACACTCCTGATGCATTCCATGTGGGAGGAAGGGCCATTTGTAGGGAACAGCAGACCTTTCTGAGATGGTGAAAGGAAACAAAGTTGTCCTGATATAAGGCACACAGAACCCAGAAACAGCCCAGTTTGGGTCTAAATTGGCATGATGGATAAACATTTATACTGACTTCCCAATTTGGATAGTCACACAGGCCTTAGACTCTATTCGGTCTTTTGTAGCCACCATGCTCCTCTGATTCTCACAACTCTTCATGTGCTATGCTCTCTTCCCAGGTACCACAATGCAGCTGTAGGCCAGTCTGTGTACCCACTGGGTAGAAGCAGACAGGCTTTCCTGTTGGGATTTGACCTCAGGTCACCTCAGCTTGCCCTTGAACCTCAGAGGATAAGAACAGCTTGAATCATTTCCATATTTGGAGGCATTTGGTGTATTAATGAGGAAGAGACATGCCCAACCGTGTATAGGATATGTGTCTATACAGGTCTTCACTGGATGGCGAAGCTCTGTGACATTATGTATAAACTCAACTGGAAACAATGTCAGAAATCTAAATCCAAGGCCTTTTATGACAACAAGACTTGGGCCAATGACTCTCTTGTTTGTCCCCATGAGATACACTTTGTTAGCTTTGATCTGGATCCTGTGAGAGAGCCCTTCTGAGTGGACTCATTTACGCTGATGATTTTGGCTGCAGATCAAACTTTCTAGGCTTGAGCATCTGACCAGCCATTTCCCCTACTGGCTAATCAAGACTTCCTGCCTGGCCATCTTTTATCATTTCCATAAATTCTCATCTTTTAGAAACTAATTACAGAGTGACATTTCTTGAGAACATTTTATGCCAGGAACTCTCCCAATTAATTGCCTTGTTTAATCTTTTCACCTGCCTGAGAGTAGATGGGTTTGACCCCAATTCACACTGGAGGGAAACCAGAGACTCATGAATGTAAAAGGAATTGTTCAAAGCTCTTACACTCTGGAACTCAGGCTTCATGGGTCTTGGGGCCATGTTTGTTGGAGATGAAGCTAGTCCCCAGCAGTTGTTTCTCCATTACAATGTCATCACCACATCCTCTGTAGCCTCTCTTCCTTGGCTTCCTCATCTGGATGCTCCTTCCTCTCTACATTCATAGCTCTGAGTTCTTTCTCTCAAGCCCTCCTCTGCCTCCCCCACGTCCTTCTATTTCCTAGTTATTTACATATATTTCTGCCAATAGGGCTCTTGTCTAAAGCCCTTCTGTTCCTGCTTTGAAAACCACAATGACTTGATTATAGAAAGGACTCTGTGTATTTATTTCTGTTGAACAAAGGAAATTTGCTTGTTGCCCACGGGGGCTGAGCCTTCACTTCCTCTGTGTGTGCCTCGCTCAGCGTGGAGCAGAGGGAAAGTCAAGGTTAACAAGCCCTGCTGACCTGCTGAACAGAGAACCCAGCCACCTCCTGAGAATGCTTTCCTGGATTTTATGCCTCGGACAGTACAAACCTTTCTTTCTTACGGACTGGGGGAGCTGGTAGTGATGATCATGATTACATTTATAAACACAGAGGCTAAGAATTTTCCCTTTCATAAAGAAGGAACTACCCTGTAGAAAGAAAACAAAATCCTGCCTGAATCTTTAAGTTCTCAGCAATGGGCTTACCTAAGCTCCCATGAATCTAAACATCAGTGTTCCAGGGTGAAACTCTCTTGACTGGAAAAGTCTTTCTATAAGATCTTGCTGTGCTAGGCCAAGTTCCCTGAGGGTGTATATATTTTAAAATAGAGAAGCCAGACATAGTCTCTATGAACAAACAAGTTGAAACCTTCCTAATAGGCTCCCCAAAGAGTAGCCAAGGGAGTCCACAGGATGAGACTGTGAGCTTTGGGCTAGTTCTTGATAACATGGAGACAGGGGTTTCATCCACAATGCCTGTTCTTCTTCTAGGTCTCTTGGCCAGGTTAAGCCCTTTCCTCACCTAGCCGACCTCCCAGAATTCCCAAATTGTCCCCTGACTCCAAGCGTGCTGAGATGTCTGACTTTCTTTCCTCTAATTCAGGACCTCTCTGACCCTAGTCCCACCCCTGAAATCCGGACTTCCTTTCTCAGCTTCCTCAGGGCGGGCTCCTGGAAGCCAGCTAATCTGCTAATGTGCTAATGTGGATGAATGTGCTTTTCCCAACCCAGAATAACACAGTTGTTAGTTTCTTTTTCCTCAGACACAGGCAGGCAGGGAGGTTGTAGAACCAGGGCCAAACCTAGCAGATAGCATCAGGCCACGTGACTCAGGCTTCTTGTTATTGTTTTTGTGTTACAAGAAGCACACAGTCAGCCAACCAACAAAATAAAACAGAATCTGTTTTGAAATTTCAGATCCAATTTATGGTTCCCTGTAAGTCTGGGGAGTTTCCCCGTGGTTGGGTTGTTACATAAGGAGGCCATGAGCACCATATGCCATAGTTTTGTTTGAGAGATGATCTGTGTAAAAAAAAAAAATCCAAAAAGTTAAAAATATTCTTTCCCCCGCCCATAGCTGTGTAGACAAGATGCTGATTTCTTCCCACTGACAGTGTCTAACCCAGAATAAGGCTCCTAGCTCCTCAAACTATCCTGCACCCCTTCATCGCCATTCTGTGCAGGACTAGGTCTGTCTGTGGAAGGGATGCTCCTGCCCAGCAGCTGGCTCTAGCTGGAGCTTTCACTCTTGCCCCAGAGCTTCTTTTCAAATGGCAGATGAGTCTGGGTGCTTCATTTTCCTAGACTCACCTAAGTCTTTTCTTCTTCCTCCTCTCCTTACCTGTGACTCTCCCTGCCCTTGTGGATTGTTGGTAGATATAGGTCCACTCAGGCAAAACGGAGCAGATGGGGTGGGGTAGGAGAGATGAAGGGAAGGGTGGGTGTGAGGAGGAGATGAGTGGTGGGAGATGCGTTGGGGATGAGGTGAGATGAGGAAGGGGTAGGCTCAGAAACTGTGAGTATGTATGGTGAATGAGAAGCACTGGGACTATTGTTGGGGAGACAGATCAACTTTACTTGGCTTATATAATTTGGGGGCTGGGGAGGGGGTAGAAATGTCCAGGATGGGCAAAGGTCATTGGTTGAAGGCTTAGGGTATCACAGTGCCACATTAGCATGGGGAGGCATTTCAGGAGTCTCAGTTGCTAGCTGAACGGGTTCTTATCAGGAGAAAGGAAGTTGAACCTGTAATCTTAACCAAGGCTTAGCTTCTGCAGGTAGAATTGTGGGGGTTTTTGAACTTCCCAGAGAAGGTCAGAGAAGGAGAAGCCCTCCTAAATGAAGGGAGTCTTTCCTATTGCACTGAGCCCCAGAAGGCCATCTGGACAGTGGTAGACTTCAGCTTTAATTAGTAGAGTTTTCCCACATCATCCTCTTCTGCGACACAGGGTGCTCCAGACTAAGAGGAGTATCTCACTTCCTCCGTGACTGGCAGGAAGAGCCGAAGAGCTCAGTCCAAGGCAAAGCTCCATCTCTGCTCAGCCCTCCTTCTGGCAGCCTTGGTACCAACGACCATTCTCTGTATGAAAATAGGAAAATCCCTCCTCTGCTTCATGAGGAGGCAAACACTCTGGAAGTCTTCTTTCTAGATCCACGACAGACGTCGTGAATTGATTGCAGACATCGTTAATTGATTGCAGACATCATTAATTGATTGCAGTTTCCCCCTTATCCCCGAGGAGGGTTGCACTGCAGCAGACATGATAGAGCTTTTGGAGTTAACATCAGAGGGCAAACACTCCTGTCACTCTGTTCCAGTAATGCCTCTTTCTCCATGCAGGGGTATAGTGATGTAGAGGAGGGGATGTTCATAGTATCCCACAGGTAATGAGGCATGGAATTAAAGGCAAAGTGGAAGCAACATTATTTTTTCTTGACCATCAGGTACTCTGAGCTTAAAGGGCAAAACCCTGGCTTGTTTCTTCTGGGCATGAGTGTGTCATGTCTGTTTTCTCTGCTGAGTAGGAATGAATGTAAGGAACCAATTGCCCTTGAGGTAGCTGCTGCCATGATTCTAGTAGGTGGAGTGAAGTCATGTATCATGGTGATTCAGGCTGCCAGCCTGTCTTGGTGGAGGAGGTCTTGGAGTCAGAAGCAGGGAACTGGCTGACTGAGCTGAGGGTATCCAGTTCCTTGGCAGCCTTGGCAGCCTAGGGTTGATCCTCCGAAGACCACTGATTCTCCATGTCTGCCGCTGGTATTTAGACACTGTTGGAATGTCCTGGCAGAACTGTTTGTCCAAATCCATTCAAAATTGATTTTTTTGTTTGTGTCTTTGATGGGGGAATTTTGGCTGGGGTCCCTGGAGCCCCCCAGATCAGTCAGGCATTCTTGTCTCCCTTGCTTAACTTACTCAATGTCTTTGTGTAAGTCTGGACCTTCGTGTTTCTTCTTAAGCCAGTTTAAATGATCCAGAGCTGTAGGGAGGTGGATCTTGCACTGCAGCCTGAAGTGCCAGATGCTTTTGTCTAATGTGGCAATCTTTCAGCAGGGTCAACACGGCACAGCCTCAGTGTAGAAACACTGGCTTCACAGCCAGCATCTCCCAGTCTTGATAGAATGTCAGGAAACTGGTAAGAATGTCTTGGCCAGTGCAGAAGAAAGGGAGTAAGTAGGAAAGGGAGAAGAGATTATAATTGATATTCTTCTCTTTGTTGGATTTTTTTTTTTTTTGACAGAATCTCCTCATAGCCCAGGCTGGTCTGAAATGTGCTATGTTCCCAAGATTCTCCTGTGAGCACTACCATGGCCAGCTTCTCTTGCATTTTCTGTGAGCAACTATCCTACTTAGCTTCTCCTGCTTTATCTCGTGT
This sequence comes from Mastomys coucha, assembly GCF_008632895.1. Classification (NCBI taxonomy): domain Eukaryota; kingdom Metazoa; phylum Chordata; class Mammalia; order Rodentia; family Muridae; genus Mastomys; species Mastomys coucha. The sequence goes on along the minus strand of NW_022196910.1, from coordinate 13,034,486 downwards.
GAGCCTACCACCTCCATTCCAGGCATCTCCCTCCAGGATGGTGACCTTCAGGGCTGCTCCATGGTCAGCAGGGAGCACGGCACCTACATATGCCACATGCTCTGTTAGCTTAGGTGCTGGGGTGGAGTGGGGAGAAGACCAGAGTCTGGAGGTAGACAGAAGAGAGAAGTGGAAAACTAAAAAAAAGAAAAAAAAATGAAAACTGTAGTTACAACATGCAGGCATGCAGGTGTTGTTCAGAGAAATGGAAATACTCTTCCCCATGTGCTCCACAGGCTAGAATCAGTCTTTGTGTCTCTGCTGTCTGCCTGCCTGCCTGTCTGTCTGTCTGTCTCTGTGTGTGTGTGTACTGGACGCACATGCCATGGTGTGCTTATGGAGGTCAGAGGACAACCCACCTTAGGTCTTCAGGCTAAGCCACAAATATCTTTATCCATTGAGTTATTTTACCAGATCACCACCTGAATGTTTGAGACAGCATCTCTCTTTCTCTTGGACCTGGTTCACTGATTTGATCACAACTTGGACTAGTCAGCCATGGCCACAAGCCTCAGGGAGCTTCTCACTCCCTTTCCAGCTCTGAGATTAGAGACACACAATGCTGCACCTGGCCTTTTACCCGAGTCCTGGGGATCATAACTCATGCTTGTGCTCTAAGCATCTGACTGACTGAGTCCCTTCATTGAGCAAACTCTTACATGAAGTAAGTTCACTCCTCTTGCATCGACACATATACGTTCATACAGACCAAATAAAAATACATTATCATTGTTCTCTTCAACAACAAGTGACAGAGACCCTCCACATGTCCTTCTGCCTCCAGCATGGCTTTGAACCTCTTAGGACTTGATGTCTCACCACAGATTCTTCTCTTTCCTTGTCTATGATGTGTGGGCCACTATCTGACTTGGGTGGCATGCTTGCATCCAGGGCCTGGGTATGCTCCTTAATCTGAGAAGAACCTAAGGTGGCAGTACCCCTGAGTGCCCTGCTGTGGAGAACCAGGTTTGATCTCATTGCATGAGTTGTGAGTTCTATCTTTTGTGTATGTGTTTGAGGCATTGTATATATGTCAACACTGTAATTTTAGAACAGATTACAAACTCCAGAGAGTCCATCTCCACTCTGGTTCTCTTTATTCCTCTTCCTAAGCAACCACAGAGTCAACGTCTCTCTTTGGAGTGATCTTTTGGTGATTTGTATAATGGCTGCATCATATCTTGCAAACACTCACTCTGACACGTTCTGATGGTTTAATAAGAGGCTGATGGCCTATAGCAAAGGAGGAGAGTATAGGCAGGACTTCTGGCAGAGATAGGAACTCTAGGAAAGAGTGAGAGGCGGGGGAGGATTCATCAGCCAGATATGGAGGAATTTGGACATAGGAAACTGAGGCGAGGTAGCAAGCCACATGGTGGAACATAGATTAATATAAATGGGCTAATTTAAATTATATGAGCTAATTGGGAACAAATAAGGCCTGAGCTATTATAAATAAATATGTCTCCATGTCATTATTCAGGAGCTGGAGGCCCAAAGGAAGTGATGTTACAGTCTCTGTAGGCTTATCTTTTTGTAGGTAGCTCATGGAATGGACTCAGATAGTAGTGGGTATCTGGTGACTTGGCTCTGTCCACTTAGTGCGATGCTTCAGCAGCTATCCATGTTGAAGCATGGTTTGAGAAAATGTGAGTATGCGTGGCTATGTGCATGTGAGTGCAGGTGCTCAGGGAATCCAGAAGAGGGCATCACATCCCCTGGAGCAGGAGTTACAAGGCTGTTGTAAACCTTTTGAGATCAGAGAAGCAAGAGATCAGAGCAGCATGATGAAATCAGAGCAGCACTGTGCCTAAGAACTCCAAAGCGGAAACAACTCAAACATGCCTTCAGTGAATGAAGGAATGAATAAAACATGCCAATTATACCAAGAAACACATCATTCCACCATAACAAAAGTCCTGGTGCTGGGAACTGAACTTGGGTCTTTTGCAAGAACAGTACGCACTCTGTCCCTGTGGATAGCTTTCTCCAGTCTAGGACTTTTTTTTCATGATGCAGACTAGACATAGCTGGTAAGAGGAATGTCAGCTGGTGAGTCTCCTCCGTTGGTTTGGCCTGTGGACATTTCTGTGGGTCATTTCTTGCTAAATGGGAGCAGCCCAGCCCACTATGGGTCGTTCCACCCATGGGCAGGTGGTACTGCATTGTATCAGAAAGGGAGCTGTACAAAGCCCTAAGAGCTGATCAGTAAGCAGCATTCTTCCGTGGTCTCTGCTTCATTTCTTTCTTCTAGGTTCCTGTCTTGACTTCCCTTGGATGATTGACAGTGTCCTGTAAGTCAAATAAACCCTCTTCTCCTCCAGGTGCTTTAGTCACTGTTTTACCACCAGGACTTTTGTTATGATGGAATGATGTGTTTCTTGGTATAATTGGCATGTTTTATTCATTCCTTCATTCACTGAAGGACGTTTGAGTGTTTCTGCTTTGGAGTTCTTAAGCACAGTGCTGCTCTGATCTCTTGCCAGCTTGTTTTTGAGAACATGGCTTCATTTTGCTTGGGTGTGCATGCAGGAGTGACATTGTCAGGTCATTCTGAGGAGCCGTGGGGCTCTTTTCCACGGCTGCTACAGCTCTTTGCACAACTACCAGGGGCATGGGATGGCTCCAGTTTCTCCAGGGTCTTGCTGTTCCTTGCTGTTACCTTTTGGATCACTCTATCAAAGACGTTGTAAAGCATATCTTATGGCATTGATTTGCATTTCTCTAGTGAGCAGCGACATTGAGCATCTCTTCGTGGGTTGATTGACAGGTCACTTGTATATCTTCTTGTGGTGCCATGGGTCAAAGCCACGATTTTCAAGGTTATTAGTGCCAGATGGTTTAACCTGTGGCCCTGACTGGTACAGAGCAGTGGCGGAAGAGCTTGTCTGGGAATCACATACCCTGAGTAAAGCAAGTGACTCTCAACCAGCACATGCAAAGACACACAGAGCCACTGTTCCTTAAGGAAATATAAGTCAAGATGTCGCCCCAAGTCCTTTCCCCTCAGCTGTCGTTTTGTTTGTTGTATTGGAAGAGTACTACAGCCAGGCTTCATGGTGCCAGCATTTGCCAGGCAGAGGTAGGAGATCACTGTGAGTTCAGGGCTAGCCTGGTCTATGGAGGAACTTCCAGGACCGCCAGAACTATATAGTGAGACCCTGCCTCAAACACATAAACAAGCAAAAACAAGAAAAAAAGTCTTCTAATTTCTTACCATTATTTGCTAATTTTTTTTCTTGTTCTGTGGGTTATCTTTTCACATTCTCAACTCCACTCTACAATTGGCATTCTAGGCTTCGGCACATCAGCCAGCCCCAGGAGCCACCATTTATTAGGTGTCATTCATGCATTATCCCTTTTGATCTCCACAGCAGGCCAGTGGCATATAGTCTTGGTCCTATTTTCAGGAGTGAAACTGAAGCTCAAAATTACGATGATGTCTTAGCCACTGAGGAGAAATAGAACAGGAGATTTAAACCCACATCCTTTGGTTCTAAAATACACACTCTCTTTTCTATAGCTAGTAGGTTGCTTTCCAGCCCAATGAGCTGACAGTACACCTATCACATTTATAAAAATAAAACACTGTTATAAAAGAGACAATTAAGGGCCTGGCCATTCACCTAACGTCACCTCCACTGAAAGGCGTGGGAATTGTGTGGATCTGGAAGCCTGGCTTGGGAAGGAGAGAACTCCTATTGATGCATGTGAGCACCGTGGGTGGGTAAGCCATTGTGTTGGTGCTTCCTTTTTGTGGCCGTCAGGGTGGCTTCACGCTGGCCATTATTCTGCTTGGCATTGCGGGTTGGAAGCAGGCAGAATCAGGCTCTGAGGCACTCTGGGATACACATTACTGAAGGAGATAAAGGAACTTGCAATCACCACCCCAGCAGTGTTTCCTAGTGAGATTAGGAGGGTAGAGATTATGAGGAGGAATGACTACCTGGGGCTGGCCATGAGGGCAAATTTAAAAAAAAAAAATCACTTTCCTTGAAATATGAGCTGCAGATGTTTAATAAAATGAGGAATGGAGAATGTAGTCACTTGGACAGGCATGTTTGATACCTTTGTTTACCAGGACCTTTATTTCAGTTTCTCTTCCCATCCTTTTCCATCTTCTTTTTTTGGTGCAAAGATGCAACTACTCTGGAAGCTTCCTGCTGGTTGCACATGGCTAAGACGAGAAAGGGAGGACATAGGAGCGGTTTCTCCTTCCTTCTGGGGAAGCTTTTGCCTGGATCCAGCCACCTTTACAGTCAGGAGAGCCCAGCAGCGCAGATGGTATGAATGGGCCATTGCTCTGGGCTAGAGCACTGCCTTTCAAGAGTATCCTTCTAATGTTCTCTGAACATGCCTTGGGCTTTTCTTGCTCTTCATGGAAATGCATGCCAGGGGTGCTTGTGTGCTAGCTGCTAGGGCAAGTTAGGGATAAAGGTTACCTAAGGCTTGGGAGCCTGATTCAGTTCAGAGCCTCTCATCTCTGATTTTGTCAACAGACAGTTGTTACACACATGATTGGGCTCAGGTGGACTGCAGTGTATTCAGAGACATGCCCCTCCATCACAATGTGGTGTGGGCATGAGGGGTACTATGAGGGATAAACAGGTAGATTAAGTTCCCTGGCTGAAATCTGGGATGCAAGCAAAAAAGTTCTAGTCTTCTGGAAGACTCTGAATAGGTCCAAGTCAAACCAGAAGGGTCAGGGCTGACGTTTAGGGCAAACTGGGCTTTGAACAGAAAGACTTATTGAATACATGTTTTGAGCCCCTTGTCATTAGATTCTGTGTGGAGCCAATCTCAGATTCATTATACTTCTTCTTGCTTACTAGGTGTATAAAGAATACAATGCATTTGGTTTCTGTGACCCATGCCTTACCTCAGAGCTTTGTCTGTGGTACACACTGTTGCAGGGAGCTGGCTGGCTTAGGGCTCATTGTGAATATGGTGGACCCACTGTGCCATGGTCCTCTTGAGATGCAGTTTCTCTGTTTATAGAACACCCATCTAGGTCTTAGGCTTAGAGTCTCTTGTGTCTTCCAAACCCTGGATAGACACACTGAACTATTGCTCTTTCTGCTTCTTGACCTGAGAGCCACAACATTTTCTACTCTCACCCAGGAGCCCCACACCTCCTGTTATTTTCCATGGAACAGGAGCAGGCTAGCTTATTAGGTTGTACCGCCATCCCACCCCTGAATGTAGAGTTTCAACATAAACTGTAGAGTCTAGTGGCTTCTAAGATATTATATTGGTAGCTAAAACTTTATTCTCAAATAATTTATAAAAAAGAACAATATATGTAAAGAAAACAGGGTGCTACTGCTTTAAGAATCACTTTTGTGTTTGAAAGAGACTCTTGTTTTTGTAGCTCAGATGCACACCAGAAAAGGGATGTTCATAGTTCTGTATGGTGGGTTTTTGATTGCAAGGCAGCCTATGCACCCCTATTCTAATTCAAGTATAATGCACTGGGTAGTGAGGGACTCTTGTGGGCATGGCTAACTCTCCATTCACAGGCATTTCAAGGAGACCTTTACTTTAATGAGTTTGTTCATTTGGCCTCAGGCATTCATAAACTTGCTTTGTCAGCATGGAAGGTGTAACTTTAAGGGTTAGTTCTTATCCATTCATCCATCTATCATCTATCATCTATCATCTATCTACTATCTATCTATCTATCTATCTATCTATCTATCTATCTATCTATCTATCTATCTTCTACCTATTCATCATCTATCATTTATCTAATCTATCTATTTATCATCTATCTATCTAAAATTTCTCTCTCTCTATCATCTATCTAATATTTCTCTATCTATCTATCTATCTATCTATCCATCTATCTATGTATCTATCCATCTATCTATCTTCTACCTATTCATCATCTATCATCTATCTAATCTACCTATCTACCTATCTATCATCTCTATCTATCTATCTATCTATCTATCTATCTATCTATCTATGTATCTATCTATCTATCTTCTACCTATTCATCTATCATTTATCTAATCTATCTATTTATCATCTATCTATCTAATATTTCTCTATCTCTCTATCTCTCTCTATCATCTATCTATCCAATATTTCTCTATCTATCTATCTATCTATCTATCTATCTATCTATCTATCTATCTATCTATCTTCAGTTTTTTGAGATTTCTCTATCTCTCTATCTCTCTCTATCTATCATCTATCTATCCAATATTTCTCTATCTATCTATCTATCTATCTATCTATCTATCTATCTATCTATCTATCTATCTTCAGTTTTTTGAGATAGTGTTTTCCTGTGTAGCTTTGGTTGTACTAGAATTTGCTCTAGTAGACCAGTCTGGTCTTGAACTCAAAGAGATCTGCTTGCCTCTGCCTTCTGAGTGCTGGGATCAAAGACATGCAGCACCACCACTTGGCTTGAGGGTCAATTCTAAGAATGCTTCATGCATTTTTATATAGTTGTAAAGAATAAAAAACAGAAAACTGATGTGCATGTGTGTGTGTGTGTGTGTGTGTGTGTGTGTGTGTGTGTGCGTGTGTGTGTACATGGGTGTGCTTACCTATGTTTGTAGACATTGGTGTCTCCCTCTCCTGCTCACCATGTTTTCTTGAGACAGAGTCTCATTGAACCTGGAGCTCATTGTTTTGGCTGTGCTGTCTGATCAGCATTCCCTGGGATCTATATACCTCTCCCCCCAGTTTTGGAGTTATAAACATGCACCTCTGAGCCCATCCAGTTTTTTGCATGTGTGCTGGGGATTCAAATTTATATCCACGTGCTTGCCCAGCGGGCACCTTATCCACAGAGCCATCTCATTTCTTCAGTTACCCAAAGTATTCTATAATATGTCAGAAACTATAAGAAATTATCATTTCAGAATCCATAAATACAGTTTTATTGGTACATTGTCATCCCCATCCTTTATATTAGGGCTGTTCCATGGTACAGCAATGATGTGGTGGGGCTGGGTGGGAGTGGGACAGAGACCATAGCCTGCTAAGCTTAGGATGCTTCCTTTCAGATCTCCATGGAGACAATCCATTGCAATGATTCTTCCTTTGTTTGTTTGTTTGTTCTTCTTTTTTTGAGATGGCTCTCTATGTAGCCTTGGCTATCCTGGAACTCACTCTGTAGACCAGGCTGGCCTTGAACTCACAGAGATCTGCCTGCCACTGTCTCCTAAATGTTGGGATTCAAGGCATGTGCCACCACCACCTGGTTGTATGATTCTTAAAATGGAATTTAAGAATCCCATAGAGGTTTCTAGGTTCGTAAAGATTCTGACATAGTAGATCCAGCGAAAGTCGCCATTTCTAAACTCTCTTCTCACTAAGTGGCAGTAATATAGTTTTTCAAACATCTCCTGATCTTCTTCCTTCTTTTATTTTGAGATGGAGAACAATTTAGTCAAGGAGAACCCAGAATTCACTGTGTAGTTGAGGATGACATTGGATTTGGGATCCTTTTGCCTCTACCTCTTGAGTGCTAGGATTACAGGCATTTACCACCACAGCTGCTTTGTGTAGCACTGGGGGTCTAACCCAGGGCTTTGTGCATGCTAGGCAAGCCCCTTAGACAGTGGGCAACCCCCAGCCCCATTGTGAGCTTCTTGTTGTGTTGGGATTTATTTAAGTATGATCATCTTCTGTGTTTCCTTGTCTTCCTCCAGATGGGGTGCAGCACAACCAAGTAAGTTTCCACATGTTTAACTGTTCCATTCTGCCTCCCTATGGTTATGTCTAACCTGCATATGCGACAGCTTCCTCCTGGCTTAATCCCATATATGATTACCAGCTCCATACCTATTCTGCACACTGGTTCCACTGGTTGAGGGTTCAGAGAAAAGCTAGGGGTTCATACTGTTTAGGGGAGCCTCCTCCTTTGTACCATACTTTGATCTGTACCCCTAAACCTCTGTCTATTCCTGCACAAAGCATCATGACCGAGAAGCAAGTTGGAGAGGAAAAGGCTTATTCAGCTTACATTTCCACATTGCTGTTCATCACCAAAGGAAATCAGGACTGGAACTCAAGCAGCTCAGGATACAGGAGGCGATGCAGAGGCCATGGAGGGATGTTTCTTACTGGCTTGCTCAGCTTGCTCTCCCATAGAACCCAAGACCACCAGCCCAGGGATGATACCACCCACACTGGGCCCTCCCCCCTTGATCACCAACCAAGAAAATGCCCCAAAGCTTTATCTCATGGAGGCACTTCCCCAACTGAAGCTCCTTTCTCTGTGATAACTCCAGCCTGTGTCAAGTTGACACATAAAACCAGCTAGTACAAGCTCCTATACAGAAGTCTTACTTTCCTCTGGAGTCATCTCTCAGCCATTATTTTTAAACTCTTCAAGGTATCTTACCCCATTCTGGAAGTCACTGGGTGCTTAGAGCTAAGTTATTGACTAAGCAGGTACTTAACTTCTAGCATCCAGCATGGTTCCACCTTCCTGAGTTTCAACCAGAAGAACCCACTGGTCCTATTTTGGATGTCTGCATTTTCTCAATGCCTCCTCTCGTTGGAGAGACAGCTTTCTGTACTTTCCCTGTTTGGCAAATCTTTCAGAATGGTAATTGGAGTGGTCAGAAGTCTTTCCTAAGTGTTTGGTCACTTAGGGGGAATGTTCATTGTTCTCTGTGTGTCTGGGATTAAGGCTGGGGTACTCTTAGCGTACGCATGAGGCACATCCCTCCATGGCCTCTGCATCAGCTCCTGTATTTAGAGAAAGCTGCCCTTCCTACTTGGCTGACAAAGTCTTAGCCAGATAAGGACCTGAGAGCCACAGGGTACCCTTCTGTCACTTAGAACTCTGGGCAGGATACTGGCTGTATGATATGTGTGGGGCCCAGGGTTAGTAGCCAGCAGGGAGTAGCTGGAGACTGAAGGAATATAAAGATGAAAAACAGGAAGTTTAAGCTGGAGTCCAAGCAAAGGGTGGTGTACCCTGGGTGTGTCAAGGTGGGATCTGTGCAGTGCAGAGCAGAAGAAGGGTGACTGGATAGCTGGTTTCCAAACCTGGCTCCTCATCTTCCGAAGTACAGCTCTTTCATACAAGATATGTTCTGACAGAGCTAGGCTCCAGGCATTCACCTGTAACAGTAGCCCTTGGGGGATAGAAGCAGAAAGATCAGGAGTCTGAGGCCAAATAGCAACAATCTGTGGGCTGTCAAATTCTTTCTATTATAAGGGAAGGAGAATCGGTGGCATCCTTTGGCAACTCTATACCACCCTTTTTCTCTCCCTCTCCTCATACTGTAGCTGCCTTTCCAACTGTACATGCTCATGTGCATACTCTCCTGCTAGGTAGGCCCCAGATCACAGGGAATAGAACATATACTGGTCCTGTCCCATAGGGCAGACAGTGGGTTTCCTGCATACCAGAGTTGGCTGAGACCTTAAGGAAAAGTTTCTTCAGTCTCCTGCAACCACAGAAACTGAGGCCCACAGATGGGAGTGAATAGACTTGAGTCATGTCTCAGTGACAGAGTCTAGAGCAGAGCCCAAATCTCTTGATTTCAACCTACTTTCCCTCCCCCTTCTCCCTTCCCTCTCTCCCTCCCTCTCTTTCTCTTCCCTTCACCAGTTTTATTACGGTTCTTACACCTGGTCAGTCAGGAAATCAGCTGATACAATGCAGAGAAATACTGAGTGTGGTGGATAGCATACAATTCACACAGATAAATGAAAATGTTACAGGGTCCCAGAAGGGCAAGGAGAGCAGTAGGGTCACAGCTTCCCAGGTGTCTCTCTCAGAATGCAAAGCTGTGGAGCCTTGGCTACATTTTTTGACTTAAAAGAAGCAGCAATGTATGGACTTTTGGTCTGGCCAATCTCAATGCATGTCATTTTGTTTTTGTTTTTAATTGGAAAGGTCTTTATAACACAGTTTAACTATATATATGTAGTGGGAGGACTGGGAAGGTGGCCCAATCAGTAGAGTACTTGCCATGTAAATAGCAAGTACTGAGTTTGATCCTTAGACCTGAGTTTGATCCTTAGAATTCACA
>NW_022196910.1:13006316-13024282 GCF_008632895.1 Mastomys coucha | reverse complement strand
GAAGAAGAAGAAGAAGAAGAAGAAGAAGAAGAAGAAGAAGAAGAAGAAGAAGAAGAAGAAGAAAATGGTCAGGAAAGAGGAGAAAGAAGAAAAGTTGAGAGTAGTGGCACCCTTGTAATCTCTGTACTAGGGAGGCAGAGACGTGTATTCCTGGAGCTTACTTGACAGTCAGCCTAGTCTGTTTGACAAGTTCCAGGCCAGTGGGTACCCTGCCTCAGAATAAAACTAGTAAACACACACACACACACACACACACACACACACACACACACACACACACACACACACAGAATTCTTGAGCAAGATGTTTTTTGCAGATACCTCCTCCTAGCCCTAGCAGTGCCTGGAACTGGGAGAGGATGTTTTGAAGGCATTATTGGAGTCCACTGCTGGTCACATGGAGTCCAGGGTGATGTTTCTCTGGCAGCATCAGAGGCCCAATCTTGTGGTATGGATGCAGTCCTCCCCCACATCAGGCTTCTTGACAGCTTCCTTCCATTATTCTGGCCCGTGTAAGGAGCACACACTCGACCACAACTCTCTCAGGAGTTCTGGACAATTCAGACCTTGGGAATCAGCTGTTTAGCCATGTTTATTGGAGAGCCTTTGTTTTTTCCTTTGAAGACAGGAAGCTCATTAGCTACAAGCTACAAGCTAGAACAATCAACCTCTCACCCAGGCTTTAAGATGTCCCCTGAGAAGTGGGGATTTGTTTTAAGGAGGGCATGGTCAGGACATAGTCAATTCAGTTGCCAAGCTGCCCAATCAGGACCTAAGCAAGCCACATTCCTGAGATTTTGAGGTTCCCCAGAGGTATCTGCTTTTCCTCTGTGATCTCTCTCACAGCTAGAAATATCAGGAAAAGCTGGGACAAAATATACTGTGGTGATTAGTGACAATGATCCTGGAGTCCAGTGACTGGCTCCATTCTTCAGTCCAGCCACTTACTAATTGTGGCCTTGGGTAAGTTATTTAACCCCAGAATCTTCACCTTTAAAACAGGGATACACAGTTAAAATATCCTTCATGACATGATGGGGGGCATACATGATCTCTCCTTATACTTATTGAAGAGTTCATTAATGCCTTGACTCAAGCCATTTCTGTGTGAAGAGATGCATAAATGAACAAGTCTGTGTCCTTGCTTTTGAGGAGGTAACTACTCAGTATAAAATGTACATATTATTCTAAGATTTATAAAACACACATGCCAGACTTTGGGAGCTTGCTGAGAAGGAAGGGTGTGGATACAATACTAGTAGTAGTAGTCGTGGTACTGACAGAACAAGTATATTAAAAATTCCATCACAGTAATGGTGATGGTGGCAATGGTGATCATGTGATGGTGGTCATAGTTGCAGAAGCAGCAGACACTGTTGTGTATGTGGTGATGGTGTGACAATTACGGTGATGGTTTGTTTAAAGATGGAAATAATGGTGGTGCTGTTGCTGGTTGTAGTTAGGGTTTTAATCAAAGTGTCAGTCATTAGAATGATGGTCAGGATGGTGTTCATGCTTTGAGTAGTACAGATGTCTACTCTCTATTCCGTGATAGCAGAGTGGAGTGAAGCAGTGACTTATAATGAGGAAGACAGGTGGATCTTGGTAATGGTGAGTAGAGGTGGTGATGTCTTGCCATGAGAATGTGATAATGCTGCTGCTGCTGGTGACTATGTAGTTGTGGCAGTGCTAGTGCAGGGGCTCTGTGATGCTGGTGACTATGTAGCTGTGGTTGTGCTACTGCAGGGGCTCTGTGATGGTTACTGCCCATCATCAACTTGACCTGACTTGGAATCATGAAGGAGGTAAACTTTTCAGTGTTTCTTGAAAGGGTTCTCAGAGGAGTTTGTCCTACATGGAGAGAAACACCCTGAATGTGAAAAGCACCATCCCATGGACAGTGGCCCTGGGCTAAATTACAACCAAAACAGTCAAAAGTAAAAACTGACCTGAACCCCAGCATTCATCTCTCACTGTTTCCTGACTGCAGATACTGTGACCAGCTCCCTCGTGTCCTCATGGTTCCATCCCTAGCACTGTATATCCTCCAGCACACAGTCAACCTGACTGGATTTATAATGACCTGAGAAATTGGGATATACCCCTGGATGTATCTGTAAGAGTGTTTCAGAGAGAATTAATTGAGGGGAAAAGACAAATATAGAATGGGAGTGGCATCGTCCCATGGACTGGGGGGAGGGTTGGGTAGACTAAAAATGGGGAAAAAAAGAGAGCTGGTGTTAGCATTCTCCTGTCTGTTTTCAGCTCCTCAGAGATGTGAGCAAGCAGTTCCTGCTCCTGTCCTTGGCTTAGCCACCCTGCTTCCATATCCCCTGCCACAATGGACTGAATTCTCAGATTATGAGCCTAAATCAACTCTTCCTCCCTTAAGTTGCTTCCCATCAGGCATTTGTTCAGAGCAATGAGAAAAATAAGTAATACAACACATGACCTATCTCCCAGTCTCCTTCCTCTAAACAGGGCACATACAGCACTCACCCAGTATGTCCTACTCAAGTTGGGTCCATGACAACAGTCATAGCTCCAACCACAGCTGCCACTAGGGAAACAGAGACATGAGTTTTCCAACATTTTGAAGCAGAGCGCCAAGAGATCCTGTGGGGGTGAAAGTTATGTTTTAAGTTTTAATTACTATGTGTAAGAGAGCTATAAAACCAAAGTGTCTGTAACCTGTAAGCCCAACTTGCCCATGGACAAATAACTTCCTGGAATGCTGAAGGCTGTAGTTCATGTACGATAACAAGATGTATGCTTACACTTCAGTAAGGTTTGTTGTCCCAACTGCACAGGATGTGCTTGATCATACATAGGTGGGAGGTATGTAGACAGGAAGTATTTCATGATCCATGCTAACCCCTGATTGGATGAAGGTGGCGAAGTATGTAACCTTTTGGATTTCATCTTTATAAGCTCTATCTAATGTAATTCAATACCATTCTCTCAGAATCTCAGGTATGGACCTGGCCAGTACTTAATAAAGCTTACTTTAAATTTGGCTCAAAAATTGTGGTAGTGGTCTTATTCTTGGCCTATGGGATTAACAATCCCCAGGAATACATTTTTATCTCTGCCAAAGTCAAGAGCTGTATGTGTAGAAGCAGAAAGACAAATTTTCTAAATGTTAATACAGGTCACAGATATGGCCTCTAGGCCATTTTTCTTCTCTCTCTTTTTTTTTGTTCCTGTCCCTTCTGTTTCTATCTATCTATCTATCTATCTATCTATCTATCTATCTATCTACCTATCTATCTATCGTCTATCATCTTTCTAAGCATAAAGTCTCAGGCGAGAGCTTGTCTGTGACTTATTATTTCGGTGCTGGTACTTTAACTTTGGGCCTCTGCATACCACATAAGCTCTGTATCTCTGAGCTATTTTGTTTGTTTGTTTTACAGGTCTCACATAGCTTAGGCTAGCCTTAAACATCCCATGTAGCCAAAAGTGACCTCAAACTCTTGATCCTTCTGCCTCTACTGCTTCATTGCTGAGAATACAAGCCTGCACCACTATATTTTGCTTTGGGGGTATCTCACACATGTGTTTTAATTGGAAAGAAAGGATGCTAAGGAAACAGGAGCTGAAACCTGTTTTGGAAAAAAACAGTCAGCTCTCTGCAGAAAACACAGCAGGTATTTTACTTGGATTTTAGAGGGGCCTGAGGTGTTAGAAGAATGGCAGCTACCCTCTGTCTCTCTGTCTCCCTCCCTCTCCCCACTCCCTCTGTCTTCCTTTCTTTACTAAAAGAAATCTTGTGGGTTAAGGGGATTTCCCCAAGTCAGATACAGATCAGTGGCTAGTTTATCCCTGGGAACATCTAGGTACTACCTTATCTTGTGCCTGGTAGGGTTTCTCCCAGGAGGAATGAGGAGATGAGGGACACTTTCAACATTCTGTTTAGCAAAGGGCGCTCTCCTGAAGCTTCTATGGGGTAAGGGTACAGCAGCTGGTGCCTTTGTCCCTGTAAGTATCACTATAAACTAATTTAGCACAATGTGAGCAGATGGCAATTTTCAACTGTTTTGATCACTGGGTTCCAGCATCCATTTCTTTTTTTGTTTATTACACGTTAAGCCTAAGATATTTCAAAAAAAGCACTGTTAGGGAAGGTAGAGAAAGAGGGAAGGAGTGTGTGCACAGATCGTGTATTCAATGTGGTAGGTTTTTCAACTCATTACAATGAATTGCCAGAGAAAGTGTTTATTTATCATAACTCATGAGAGAGTGGTGGGAGACAGAATGAGAGCTGAGGACCCAGGGTGCCAGCTGCAATACTTGCTCTGTCCAGCTCAGCGCTTTCTTCTACTCCTTTCTCCCTGCCTGTGAAAACCCTCCCTCTTATTTGGGAACAGCAGTAGTTATCTGCTGACACCCTAGTGAGCAAGCATCTGTAGGATTAACAGTGCTAGTGCCTCGAATGCAGCCAAGGAAGAAGCCAGTTTCCTAGCTATGGAGAGCAGGGATAGGCCAACTGCCTTTAACAAGCTACCTTCAGGCTGGGCTAGGCCAGTGATGAGACCTTTATAATGCCAGGCATGGAAGGTCAACCTATAACCACAGGTATTGGAAGATAAAGGGGGGAAAGTTAGGAGTTTGAGTCTAGCCTTGGCTACATTCTATCCTGGGCTTCAGGAAACCATGAAACTAACTACTAACTAACTAATAAACTAACTAACTAACTAACTAACTCATTACAAGAGCTTTGACTCTGGAACTAGAATCCACAAGGCTCAGAGCAGAGGCCCCTTGCTTTTGAACAGACTCGTGGTTGATTCCATCAGAGAGTAGAAGACTTCTCTTTACTTTCAACCCTCTCTCCCGGACAGCAGAATCCTGAGCCTGGAAGACTGCTTATGTTTCCTAGTGCAGGGGCTGGCGTGTGCTGGGAGTTACAAAGAGTCTACCTAGTCCACAGTTAAAGACCACTCCAGGGCTGGAGAGATGTCTCAGGGTTAAGAGTACTGTTCTTGCAGAGGGTCAGAGCTTGGTTCCCAGCCTACCCATTATAACACCTTAGCTGCTGGGCTCTACTGCCTTTTGTCTAGTTTTGCTGGTCTCTTGTAGGGAAGCAGATCTTTAAATAAATATATATTACTTACTAGCTTTATTTCTTTACCTCTCATTCATTCCTGGAATATTTGCATGTGTGTCATGTTGTATATAGTACACAAAATAAACTATGACTGAGTAAGTTGTTTCTCAGTTTTTATTAGTTGCATCAGGTTGAGATCATGTGATGGTGAATATTAATTGTCTGAAACTGACTGAATCTAGAAACCTCCAGAAGCTATGGGTAGAGTCATCTTAACAGTGGGCAGAACTATTCCCCAGAAAAGCCAGTTGAATGACAGCATAATTTGTTTCTGGTTCCTCATTGTACATATGATGTGATCAAGCACTTCAGGCTTCTGCTGCCTTGATTTCTCCTGCTGTGATAGATTGTACCCTTGGACTGTGAGCCAGAGAAAACCCTTTCCCCTTTAAGCTGTCTTTGCCAGAGTGTCTTAGCAAAGAAAAGAAAACAAACCAAGATGGTGATATTTCAGTCATCTATAAATCCTGAAATTTAGGACTTCATTAGGCTAACTACACAGATGTTTTAGATCTAGAACCAATAAGATTGGTCAAGAGCAGTCTTGGGAGGGAACTACGCTGTGTGGTGACAAGTGATTCAGCCTCCTTCCATCTTAGGTATTGATTGCTTTAATGTATTCTCTTTAAGATGGCTACAAAAGAGGAGGAAGAAAATGGAGGATTGGCCTTCACCTCTAAGGGCTGGGATCTGTTGATCAGGTGTGTATCTTGGAGGAACAATGAAACAGGTTGGTGTGCTTTAATTTTGTCTCTGCCACTGTTAAGTTATAACATTGAGAGATAAACTGGGCCTACTCAAACCCAATATTTAACCTCAGAGCTGATTCCAGGAAAGCTACATGTGTGCTTGTCCCTGACCTCAGCCCAAATTCCTTCTGAGGATAAGTGCAGTCAATTGGGGCTATAAGTGAGTGGTACAGTCTGTGTTTGGGATGTGTGAAAGCCTGGGTACAATCCTCAGTATCAAATTTACTTACTGCACAACAAAACAGAGCCCCCAAATTATTGACTTTGTTGTAATCATGCTTATATCTGTATTTTACTATACACACATGTAAGAGACATAGAGTACAGTTTTATTTATTTTTGAACTATATGCAGTGACATCACAGGGGGTCTTCTTCCATTTGATTTTGGTTTTCCTCAGCATTGTACCTAATAGCATACAGGGTGATAGAGAAAGCTTCAGCTTGGTTTAGAGACCATTGTGCTGTGAAGATGTGAAGGATGATTCTTTAAAAGATGGTTAATATCATGCCTCATGTGTTCTGGGCCACAGTAACCAGGTATGTGGTAGAATTTTATCCTGGGTCTTTCTGTGAGCCTGTTTGCTTGTTTGAAATGAAACTCACATTTTAATCAGTCAGCTTTGAGGAAAGTACAATATATCACTGTCCATAATGTGTCTATTTAAACAAAAACTTTCATTGGTGCTTTGTGAGTGTCACATGATGCACCCTAATCCTGCTCATCACCCCCTCCCCTCACACCCTGCCCTCCACCTTTCTACCACAGAGAAAGAAAATTAGCTGTAGGGTGCCACAGTGTGTCCTGTAGTCTACCCATTTGCTTGCAAATGTTCATTGCAATGAATACGAGGTCTGATATGAGGCTCTGGCTTCTACTACTCTATCAGTACTGGATCCTCACTGGGATTCCTCTTGGATATACTGTTGTTGCCCTGTGTCATGGGGAGCCTATAGATTTGGATCCTCGGGACCCTCATGCACTCCAACAGTTCATGGGGTAGATGTTGGGATGGGCCAATTCAAAACCCTGGATCTGGGCCTGATTTTTTATCTGCTTAGCTGAAGATTCAAATGGAATACAACAGGGAGGTATGGGGGTGGGGGTTGTTGGCAGATGGTCTTTGGACTCGAACCTTAGCATCTCTCTTCCCTGTTCTTTAGCCTGCTGGTTCACTCTGAATTCTGGACTTGCTAGATTCCATAATCATGTAAGCCAGTTCCTTAAAATAAAGCTTTCTATTTTTACATGCATTCCATCGATCCCGTTTCTCCGGGGAGCCCTGACTAATACTGTTTTGTTTGGATGGTTTCCTGACTTCTGTTGTGAACTGGTGTATACTTTCTTGTCTGTGTTTTGGATACTTGTGTATAAGCCTTTTCTCTATAAAAGCTTTTAAGAGAACTTTCGTTTGATTTTCATTCTCTGATGACTACTGTACTTGGGTTATCCTTCTTATGTCTGTGGCTTTCTTCTCAGTGAAATGCTTATTTCATAGGTATCTTCCACTGTGACTTCCACTTCTTGCCTTTTCCATGTCAGACATTTTTTAGCTATAAATTGTCAATTAATTTCCTTCAGGAGATCTTTGACTCCTAAGTTAGTTGACACAGAAGTTTGGTTCACTGAATTTTTGATACTGAAATCCTTTTGGGTTTTGTAATTATTTTCATGTATATGTGTGTACCTACTCATCCAGTATGTGCAGTGTGTGCATGCAGTGCTCTAAAAGGCCAGAAGAGGGAGTTGGAATCCCCGGAGCTGAAGCCCAGGCATTGGTTTGTCCTGGGAACCCAGCCATTGTTGTCTGCCAGGGCTACCACTGCTGAGCTGTCTGTACTGAAGTTCTTACTCTAAAAGTGGAATCCAGCTTTATAATTTGCATTTCATTTGAGAAATGTACAAACTATTGATGTTGGATATAACCTTTCCCATTTCCTTTAAAAATTTCAGCCTTCTCCTTTACATTTGAATTCTTTAAAAATTTTATGTATTTATCCACTTATTTGTGTGTGTGTGCACATGGATGTGTGTGTGTGTGTGTGTGTGTGTGTATGTGTGTGTGTGTGTATGTGAGAGAGGGAGAATGCCTGTAGAGGCTGGGGGTTGACATCAGGTATCTTCCTTAGTTTCTCTTCATCTTATTTTTTGAGGCAACATCTTTCATTAAATATGGAGCTCATTGATTCAGCTAGACTAGCTGTCAAGCAAGCCTCAGGGATTCTCCTGTCTGTTTCTGTTTTTCTGGTTCTTAGTTTACAGGTATATGCCACTGTGCCTTTTTTTTAAATTATTATTATTGTTTGTTTGTTTTTAAGAAAAAAATGGATCCTGGGGTTTTGAATTCAGGACCTTATGATTGAATAGCAAGCACTTACCTAACTGAGTCATCACCCTAGACTCTAAGTTGAGTTATGATGGCTAATTTCCATGGACAACTTGACAAAATGCAGTCACTGGGGAGACAAACCTCCATGCATAACCTCCTGTGAAGGATTATCTTGGTTTGGTCAATTGAGTTGGGAAGATCTGTCCACTATGGGTGGCACTATTTTCTAGGCTGGGATCCTAGATTGGACACTTTAAACTCTTGTACAATGGCTTTACTGTCATAATGGACAGACACTAGAACACAATGAATTATACCCTGGGACTGTTAGCCATGGTAAATCCGTCTTGACTAAGCTGGTTTTGTCAGGTTGTTTTATCACAGAAACAGAAAAGTATCGATCACAGGTGCTGCAGTAGCTTTGCTCACAGAGTACAGAGTAACCAAGGGACTTTACTTTGTTCTAAAAGAATGAAGCCACAGGTCAATTTTGTTACTAAGAGAACTAAATAAATACAGTTCCTTCCTTTCTCATGCCTAGTTGTATTTAGAGAGAGGAGACAGTTATTTCAAAATATATTGCTTTTGGATTATCTAGGGATAGTGGCACAGACCTATAATCCTACCTTGTGAAGCTAAGGTAGGAGGATTGTTAGTTGAAAGCCAGCCTAGGCTAAATGGGAAGGCTCTGTCTCAAAAGACTTAAAAAATGTCTTAAAAAAACCCTCCTGTTATTGACCTTATTTCAGGTATTGTTCAAGGCATGATGGTTGCAACGAGGCCTGGGACTCTTCTAGGAGGAGTCATGGGGCAGAAGAAGTCCAAGTAATTGCTAGATAGTTCAGAGACCATTATCATCCCTTTCTTGTGACTGGCACCTAAGAGTCTCTGAGCTGCTAGGGCTTGAATAGGTACAACAGGTCATTTTTGTGTATCTGTGTGTAACATAACTTGCTAAAAACAACTGGACATTTATTATATATTTATTCGGAGCCCAAGGCATAAGGACATTCAACCCCTGCCTCACCAACTACCTGCTGCTGAAGACTGCTGTGAATGGGGCCCAAAACAGAATTATAAATCTGTTGAAAACATTATGAGATTATTGTCTGTTTGTATTGGTTAGGTTTCTTTTGTTTTTATCTCAGGTTTTGAACGCGAACCTTCTAGATGACAATGTCATATTGCAGTCTTCAAAGCACTGGGGGTTAATTTTAAACAGTTAGCTTTGGTTGATAATTGCCAATTTATAAGGTACACATGATGTCTGATAGATGTTTATACAGCTGAATGAGAAAATCAAGCTCATTAGCAAATTTATCTGCTTTCATACCTATTAATCTTTTTCTACATTGAAAACATCCATGAGTCATGGTTGTCTGTGCCATGCACTTCTGTCTGACTAAATGTTTCCTCATTCATCATACTTTCTCAGCCTCTGATAACTACTGCTAGGAGCTCAACTTTTTTTTTTTTTTTTTTTTTTTTGAGTCAGCATCATAGTCCTAGTTGGTCTGAAAGTCACTGTAGAACAGGTTTACCTTGAACCCACATACCCTCCTTTGCTGAGTGGTCTTCTGAATGCTGGGATTAAAAGTGTGGGCCATCATGCCAGGCCTTCTATTCCTTTGATACCACAAATGAGTGAGTGTCCTCCGGTGTCTTTGTCTCTCTGTGCAGGCTTGTTTCATTTAGCACAGTGTCCTCCTGGTTCACCCGTGTCACTGCAATGATAAGATTTCCTCCTGTAAAACCCCAGGTTTTCTATTGTGTATTCTATTGTGTATGAACCCTGTGTTTCCTCTGCTTTCTAACCATCCATTCATGGAGACGATCTGGCTCCATATCTTGGCTCTTGTAATTGATGCTTCAGTGAACACAGGATCACACATCTCTCCTGTGTGCGGATTTCAATTCTTTGAACTCTAAATACACGCAAAAGTGAGACGATTGGGTCATCAGGTGATTCAAGATTTACTTTTCTGAGCAACTTATTATTCTCAGTTTAGATCAGCAACTTTAAGGCAGAGAAAGAGAGAGACTGACTCTGTAGTTAGGCTTTGAGGTCAGTACAGTCAGTAAGTAAGAAGAACACACATCACTAAGCTCCTCCTAGTGATAGGCCCAAGTCTAAGGGTTTGAGTGTATCACCTCTACTGAGACGCAGTCCTATGAGTGGCCTTCCCAGGGTTCTCCTCTGGACAGATGGGAAAAGGCAACCTGGATCGGTTAGGACGAGACAACAGGGACTGGATGAAGTTTGAACCCTAAGAGTCATGTTTATAGGATTTGTGTGTGTTGCATGCCTTGTTGTCTGTGTGGTGTTATGTGGTTGTGTGTGTGGTGTATATGTGGTTGTGTGTGGTTGTGTATTTGTAGTGTGTATGTGGTTTATGTGTATGGTGTATATATGGTTGTGTGTATAGTTTGTATGTGGTTGTGTGTGGTATGTATGTAGTTGTATGTGGTGTGTGTGTGTGTGTGTGTGTGTGTGTGTGGTGTATTATGTGGTTGTGTGTATGTGATATGAATGTGATGTGAATGTGTTTGTGTGTGTGTGGTATGTACCTGGTGTGTATGTGGTTCTGTGTGTGTGGTGTGTATGTGGTTCTGTGTGTGTGGTGTGTATGTGGTTTTGTGTGTGTGGTGTGTATATGGTTTTTGTGTGTGTGGTGTGTATGTGGTTTTGTGTGTGTGGTGTGTATGTGGTTTGTGTGTGTGTGGTGTATATGTGGTTGTGTGTATGTGATTGTGTGTGTGTGTGGTGTGTGTGTGGTTTGTGTGTATGTGGTTTTGTGTGTGTGTTGTATATGTGGTTTTGTGTGTGTGCGCATGCATGTGTGTGTGTGTGTGTGTGTGTGTGTATACATGTGGAGGGCAGAGGTTTTGTTGGTGTCTCCTTCTACCTTACTTTTGGAGACAGATCTCTTACTGAACCTGGGGCTCACTGATTAAGAAGTCTAGACCAGACAGCTAGCTTGGGGTTCTGCCTGTCTTTGCCTCCCAGCACTGAGATTACCAGCAGGAGCCATGCTTGGCTTCTAATCTGGGTACTGAGAATCTGAAATCAGACCCTCATTCTTGCCTGGCAGGCTCCTTTCCTGACTGAGCCATCTCCTCAGCCCAGGATTTATTACAACCAATACCTAAGCAGCATGACTTAGACAAGAACTTTGGACTTAGAACTGCATTGTTTCCCTTGGGGTCCTAACTGCATCTGATCACCTTGGTGTGTAAATTGTTAGCACCCCTGGGAGGCCTTAGAGACACCTGGGCAGTTGGACTATTCCATCCCTTGAATCTGCCAGTGATTTGCCTGCTTCTTGAAGATGAGAAACAACACCACTTTACTCAAATCACAGGCTCTCTCTCAGCCTCAGTTTTCCCCACTGTTAGGACAGCATTATCTTCCCCTTCTTTCCTGGCCTATTGTAGAGATCAAAAGCAGACCGCCAGTGGAAAGGAATTATAAATTGAATAGTGTACCCCAAAGGTCAACACCAAACAGTGAACAGAGCATTAGAACTTTAGAGACAATTTGACAAACAGATAATGCGTCTTATACCCCCTGGTTGAGTGGGAACTCATGGTGCTATGTGCTGTGTAGAAGAACCAGACAGAAGAGCTGCCCTTTTTTTTTTAAACAAGCAGTTCCTGGAAATCTCAAGCTTTATCAGGGAATTTGGTTGCTCTAGTTCACTGCCTAGTGAAAATAGCTGTGCCTTAATGAGGCCCAGACGTTGACACAGTCACCCACCTTCCCCCACTGCGTGGATGCATTTCATACCAAATTTCACCTAAGGAATTTTAGACTTTAAAGATAATAATCAAAACCACTGCTTGCTTCCCTTTGGGATTCTTGCAGATCTGAGAGATCAAAGATGTTCCACTCACACAGTGAACACAGACAGAAAGTTAGGTTTCTTGCCTATGAGGGAATGAATGAAGTGAACAATGGCCACATGAGTGCTTTTACCCCAGGTAGATCTGCTCAAAGCCCATCCATTGATCACTTTCTGTCAGCCCTTCTTACCTCATGCTATCAGGGAAGGCGGCCAGCCAGCTGATACTATTAGCTTCTGTTTCACATACAATTAAATGGACGCCTTCACTGGTTAATTCTTGGCATACCTAAAAAATAGTTCTCTGTGTCTAGGTGAAGTCGGGATGTTTAAATTCCAAACAATGAGCCATTCCCAAGGGCCTCTCACATGGAGGTTCGTAGGATGGGAATCTCGCCCAAAGGAAGGGCGCCCGCCATGGTGGCCCCTCATTTTGTCTGGGGGAGGCAGCCTGACTTGACTCTCTGTGAGGAGCTGACTTTGGAGAGAGCCAGCCACTCTGCTCTTTTCCAGTCACTTGGGGAGACCAGGCTGTTTTCATTACATGCTCCTGGAATGCATGGGATCTGCTACAGGTCACCAGGGATTTCACAAACCCCCAAAGCAGGAATGGCAGAAATTTGACTTTTAGAACCCCAACCATTCTGCTATCTGCTCTCTGCTTGTCATGCCTTCCTTAGAGAAATGGATGATGGAAGCCTGTGAATTCTTTGAGAAGGCCAGGGCAGACATTGTTTCACAGATGCGCTCGCTCCCTGACTCCCTTGGCAAGAGTATCTTGTCAGGGAGGGCTTTCACTCTGAGATGGGGGAGGGGTGTGTTGAGCTTGGCATCCTGATTTTGCCATGTACTAGCGGAGAGACTTGGAAAGTGCCTGAATTCCTTGGGAGCTCTGTTTTCTGGCTCTAAAAAAGGGCAATTGACATCTGTGAGGCGCTGGTGGTAAACTTGGAGGCCCAAGAGATGCTGTGGAAAAAAAAAATCTGTGCATTTCTCTAGAAAGATGTTTCCTCTGCATAGGAAGCTGACACTGTCAAATTTCATCTGAGATCCTCTGGTCCTGGAGTTACAAGTGATTGTGAACTGCCTGATGTGTGTGCTTAGAACTGAATAAGAGTTCTCTCTGAGCTTGATTTAGGTAGAAGAGCTGAACCACCCAAATCAGTTTAAGCAGCTTGTAGTGTAGGGAACTCTTGGCTGATTGTAGCTACCATGGGTGCCAGGGGCTTTGCTGATAAGTGTGGACCAAAATAGCCCAGCCCTGAATCAATGCCATGGTTAGTGGGGAAAAATAATTGAATGGACAATTAATTGCCAAACAGCAGCTCATTGCGGAGTTCAGGTTAGCCTTGAACTTCCAGGGTTTTGAGCATGAGTTATCTCATCCTGCAATAAACATGTTTTGAGTAAATAATAATAATAATAATAATAATAATAATAATAATAATAATACCAGAACATTAAATAATTTGGAAAGCAAAGGGCTTGAGTCTGAGCCCTTATCTACTATGAACTCACTAAGTCTTTATGCTGATTCTGCGGAATAGCTAACTTTATCTCCTCCATTTATAGACCAGGAAACCAAGGCCCAGAGAAGTCAACTTACTTGCCTGAGACTCTATAGCTTGTAAATAGATAAGCTTAGATTAGACCTCAAGGTCTCATTCCTGGAAGAAATGAACTCACCAGGTGGCAAGTTGCTTAAAAAGCAGATCTCCACGAGAAGGTCCAACACCAGATTTGTATGTTGAAGTCTTAATCCCCATAATTGGAAGGAGGGCCTTTGAGTGAATGGGCCTTGAGTATGGAGTGTGGAGCCCTCAGGAATGAGGTCATACCTTTGTAAGTAGTATCTGAGAGTGCTTCTGAGAGCTATAGGTCATTGAAGTGTGGTGAGCTGGGGCAGGAGATGTTCTTCATTGCTCCCTTAGAAACTAGGATATAAAAAAGGGGCTCTTTGGTGATGAGGCTGAGTCCCAGACTAGACAAGTCCTACCTTGGAAAGATGAAAAAAAAAATCTGCTTTTCTGGAACATACTTTACTTTAAGATCCAAAGAACTCATCATATCCAGATAGACTCCTGCCACAAATACAACTCAAGTTCTGCAGCTCTACAGACCAGGCTGAGTTTATTATTAACCTCTCCATGCTGGCTGGCCAACACACTCAGAGAATCTAGGATAATGTACAAAGAGCTCTCTATTTTAACTGCAAGTCTTATGCCTCAACACCAGCTCTACAATTATTAACCCATTCTCTAGCGGTAGACACAGATCCCTTCTATCACCTGCCCAGGCGAATGTCTTTGCTGACAATGATAATGTCTTTTTCTTCAACACTCTCTTCTCTAGCTCCCTTCTGTTCTTTCCCTTGTGTTAGATGTTCATAAAGAACATTTGCAGGACATTCATTTAACCTGTACTGATATCATGCAACACATAGTTCCTGACTTTCCTGTTCTACCCACATTCCTCTTTTCATTTTGTTTGCACTCAAAAGCCATAGCTCGCCTTCATTGTCATGCATATAACTGGGGACTACAGAACCATAAAACTGGTGGTTGGTGTGGTTTCTAATCATGGCAGTGATGGTAATGATACTGGTGGTGGTAGTGATTATTAGTGGCGTAGCAATGATAAGTGGTGACAGTAATGGTAATGATAGTTGTGGTTAATAATGGTGATGATGGTCATGATAATGGTGGTGGTGATGGTGATGATGGTGGTGATGGTGTTGTTGTTGTTGTTGTTGGTGGTGGTGGTAATGGTGATGGTGAAGGTAGTGGTGGTGGTGATCGTGGTGATGGTGGTGGTAGTGATGATAATGGTGATGATGGTGTTGGTGGTGGTGGTGGTGGAGGTGATAGTGATGGTGGTGGTGGTGATAGTGGAAATAGAAGTGATGGTAGCAATGGTGGTGATGGTGTTTGATGGTGCTGATGGTAATGACAGTGATGGTGGTGGTGGTAATTGTCAAGGTTGTAGCTGTGGTTAGTGGTGACAGTAATGATGTTATCAGTGGTGGTTAATACTAGTTGTCTTTGTAATGGTGTTGGTGATAATGGTGGCAGTGGTAGTAGTAACAAGGGTGGAAGAGATGACCAGGGTGGTGATGGTTCTTATAGTCTTGGTGAAAATCGTGGGTGTATTGATGGTAATGGTGTTGATGGTGGTAACAGTGATGTCAGCGATAGCCATCGTGTTGTTGGCAACAGTGGCAGAGGTGGGAGTGGTAATGATGGTAATAGTCCTGGTGATGTGGTTCCATCACTTTATAGTAATAATCTTAGCAATTGTTCATTGTGACTAGTTGTGCTTTAGATCACAATTGTTTACTTGATTTAATTGATTTACTTAATTTAATTGATTACTTGAAAAATCACTACAGCATGGTTCCTCTGAGATCATATATTTAGGTATCAGTTTTCTGGTTTAGCATCTTGGAGTCCATGTTTCCTCATGTGCAATCTGGCCTCAAATGCACTCATGTGGCTGCACAGAAACACCCAATTCTGTGCAGGAAAAGCCATGGGATAAGAGCTACTGCTTGTTGATTCTCTACTCTGGCAGAATGTTGGATTATTCATATACATCATTGTTAAGTTTAAAACAGTCTTGAGGGCATTATTTTGCATGATTTAATTTTTTA
The DNA here is from genome assembly GCF_008632895.1 of Mastomys coucha. Lineage (NCBI taxonomy): Eukaryota > Metazoa > Chordata > Mammalia > Rodentia > Muridae > Mastomys > Mastomys coucha. The sequence continues at coordinate 13,008,603 of NW_022196910.1, read as the reverse complement.
CCACAATTTGAAAAGGTTCACAAGTGTATCCCAACTCTATAAAATCGAATTGATGAGAAATGAAACAAAGCTGTAGACTGAAGAGGAGCCAGCAAACAGGCTGAAACCTGTCACAGTGCAGTGACCTCCTCATATTTTCAGGGCAGTGACTTGGGCACTTGGCTTTCTATCAGCTGTTTTATTTTTTTTCCTTTGAGACAAGGTTCCATGTAGCTCAAAGTAGCCTTGGAATTGGTTATGTAGTAGAGGATGACTTTGAACTTCTGCCCTTCTTATCTCCACCTCCCTAGTGCTGGAGTTACTGGTCGATGCCACTATAGTTGGTTTATGTGATGCTGGGGGTTAAACCCAGGGCTCTGTGCATGCTAGGCAATCATTCTTCTAACTGAGCTACATCCCCAGCCACTAGCAGTCATTTTGTAAAAGCCATTTAAATACCTGGCCTTCTGTTACCACTCATTCTCGTCTTTTGGCATTTGCAGATAGAGGTTAAGTGGAATTGGTTATAGCATCTTTTCTCCTGGTCCAATCACATAAATTTCATAAGTCATGAGATGTGGAAGTGGTGACCAGTGCTTAAAGGTTTGCCTCAAGGTTGTATGAGAGACGTGTGACTATTCTTGTTGCCTTGGGATTCCACAGCCATGCACTGACCCTTTTCCCTCAGAGTTCCCTTTCTATAGACTGGTTACTTAAGGGGTTCAAGGCAATATAAGACTACAAGGTCCAGGCCCTGTGAGAGGGTAAAAAGAAGTCTAGCTGAGAACTGAAGGGTCCTTTGTATCTCCCTACCTCTGCGGATTCTGATACTTTATTAACCCACTAACAGTTCTCCACTAATCCTGATATCCACAGAATGGGCAATTTCTCACCTAGAAGAGAAGCAAAATCTCAGTCTTAGTCTCCTGGCTTATGTGTGCACGTGTTGGTAGATAGGAGTGTAGGCAGGGCATTGAGAGATGCCAGGGCTCGGCACTGTGTCTCCATGTTTAGAATTCTTTCTCCAAGATATGATATGATCTCCGGGTTCTATCAATCTCTGTCATCCTGAGATAGGGAGTAATGCTTTCCTTGGTTGAGTTAATTGTATGGCTCCTTTTCTGTGCCCTGGTTTCGCTTATTGAGGATGCATTGGTGGAGAGGTGAGTTGCTGTACTGGGTTGACAACAGCAGGCTGATCATCAGTTACTGAGAGAGCCATCCTGGTTGCTTCATGTTTCACCTCCTCTATACTTCCTAACAGGTACTGTGATTGCATCCACATGAGTGCAAGGGAAAGCAAGGCAGAGGAGCCTAAAGAAACTGGTGATGTCACGGGGCATACTTGTATTGTGGGTGGGGGTTAAAGCTAAGAAAAAGAGCCTAGAACTCAAAATCCATGAACAGTGATTTATGTACTTGTCTTTCAAACAGTCCCAGCAAGTTGTTGTGTTGTTCAGGAGCCAGATCCTTGGGTCTAATGACAGCTCTGCTATTGAAAGGTGTAGGACAATGTCATCTCCTTGGGACTTGGAGTCTTGAACTGTCAGTGTTGTCCCAGGAATTCCAGCTATCTTCCAAGGTACCATCTAGGGACAAGGGGTAGTGATTCTAGAATGGTGTCTATGATCAGAGCTGGAAGACATTGTTATTTTTTTCTTCATTAGTCTCATGCCTTAGAAGGAGCTATTGACTTTGAGACTAGGACCCTACACTCTTTGGAGGCTAAGGTTGAACATGGAGTTGTGTGAGTTCTGGGGCCTGTGTGCCAGGGCTCTGATCTTGGGACCAATATTTGTTTTGGTTTTGGTTTTTTTGTTTTTTGTTTTTCAAATTGCTTTGTGTCTCTGAACCTTATTCCTGATCTGTGGGATGGGGATGACAAGCCCTTCCATCCAGTACACACACAAGTCCTTTAGCTGCAGTGCTGAATACACTGTGGTTTGTCCTCCTAGAGGGGGCACCATGCTTTACTTATCTCTGCTTGGCATGAATTGGGTTTGAATTCCTTTTAAGAGGACAGAAAAACCAGAGCCCAGATTTTCCTGCTGTTAAATTAGTGGCTCAGACTATAGCTGGCAGCCTGAGTGCACTCAAAATGACATCTGGGACTCCAGAGAAAGCCCCAGAAAGAGAGGATCTGAGGCCAGCATTAATCAGGGGTGGATGTAGACCTGTTTGTCTCTGAGGTTTGGTAAGGACATATGAGACAGAAGTGTTTAATAGAGAGAAGGTAAAGGGAGGGAAGGGACGGAATAGAGGAATACATATATATATATATATATATATATATATATATATATATATA
>NW_022196910.1:12996396-13006111 GCF_008632895.1 Mastomys coucha | reverse complement strand
ACATATATATATATATATATATATATATATATATATATAGAGAGAGAGAGAGAGAGAGAGAGAGAGAGTTGTAGTTGTATCACTAATAGGTGGACATGGCTCCGCAGACTTGAAGGTACAAGGTATGGCAAGCTCTGGTACAGCTTAATCTCATAGCCCAGGCCCAATCAAACAGAGGAGATGTAGGGTTATGAAAGCCAGTGGGATTCCACCTCTTCCTTTTATCCTGTGAAAGGGTATAATCTACACCAATCTCTCCACATCCTACCTCCATCTCTTTGGATTCTTGTCTTTGGGGAAACAAAAGAGTTGTCATACTGATATCATTGGTGTGCTTTGGTCCACAAGCCTAGTGACCTCCACTGGCCGTGTGTTTTCGACATGTATTTTCGACCCAAGAATGCACCTGTCAGCCTTTGCAGGGAGAACAAAAGCTTGAGTTTGACATCTAAGGAGCAGCCCTGGCCCATCTGCCAAGTGACATTCCTGAGTGAACAGAGAGGCAGCCTGGAAGACATGCACACACCACTTGAAAGAAGTCTTTCATCCTGGCAAGAGGGGATCAGCACATCTGTATGGCATTGATCCCTCCATTCTGGATGGGATTTGGCTCTGAGCTGGGGGTGGGGGGCAGTCACACCTCAAACATCTGAAGTGGGCTGGGCTGCAGACAGGCAGCTTTGGGAAGGGAGGAATGCAAGGTGAAGTGCTGAACTTAGCTTGGCTTTTCTTTCATTATTCAAACATTAATTTTGAGTATGAATTGAGATATTTATTATTTGTGTGTTATATGCATGTATTTGTGTGTATGCAAGTACGTGTTTGTGTGTGTGTGTGCTTTCATGTATGGAGAGGCCAAAGGTTGATCTCCCTCCATTGCTCTCACCTTATTTTTTGCGACAAAGTCTCTTATTGAACCTGAAGTTCATTGTTTCATCTAGAGAGACTGACCGGTGAGCTCCAGTCATCCTTCTATTTCTGTTTCTCTCAATGCTAGGGTTGTAGGCATATGCAAATGTACTTTTTTTTTTAACAGGGTGCTGGGGATTCAAATTCAGAACCTTATGTGGCAAGCACTTTACTGACTGAACCATATCCCCAGTCTCTGGTTCTTCTTTCTTACCAAAACCATTTTTTCCTCCTGTATTTTACCACTGGTTGGGGTAGATCATGTAACATTTCTACTTTGCACATACATAGCTTGCCTTGTCTTGGAAGGGAAAACATGCTGACACTGATAGCTCATGACCTCCCAAGTGTGTAACAACCTCAGGATGCTGGCTCCTGGGATGTTTATTTTGGTTACTGGCTAGTGTACTGAACATGGACTAGGGTCCCTTGACTCACAGCTGAAATGCATCAAAATCTTAAGGCGTGGCATCTCTCCTGGAAACACAAAGGTTGTGTAGCTATGCAGGAGCAAAATTAGTTTATGAAAGAAGAAATAAGCCTCTCACACAGGGGCAGAGCCAAGTATATCCATGTCCTCAAAAGAAATGGTTTGGTCAGTATGTTCTGGAATTAGTTGGGCTATTTTAACTGAGGTCACCACAGAACCCACGTATAGAGTTGGGTGGCCTGTCATGGTCTACCAGATGTCCTGACTAAAAGCCCAGTGTAACAAGTCAGTTCTTTAGTGAAGGCCAAAAATCAGACAAGACAAAGCATGGGCTTCCTCACCCTAGGCTCACAAGACCTTATCCTGGCTACATAGTGATGTGACAAGTGAGTTTAGGGACCATTCTCGGTTCCTTGAGTTATTTTTTTTTTAAACAACAATGGTTGAGATATAATTCACACACTATGAACTTCACCCCTTTGAATGTACATTCCAATGATTTTCAGTGTATGTTTAGAGTCAAGTATAGAGTCAAGAGATAAACTCTCTATTCCCATTAACACCCATTCTCCATCTCTTTTTAGGTGAGGAAGCCACTACTGTGTTTGATGTCTCCATCAACTTTCTTATTGTAGACGTGTCCTATAAATGGCAGTATATCATCTTTTGTGGCTGAATTATCCCATTTAGCATGGTGCTTTCAAGGTTGATCCATATTACATTGTGCTATAGCTTGGATCTTAGATTTTTCCTAAATGTTTGCACATTAAAGGCTTTGCTTCCATCATCCTCTTGAGAGATGCTTAAATCTTTGAGACAGGGTCTTGTGGTAAGTCTTCTGGCCATTGAGGGTGTGCCCTTGGAGCAGATATTAGGGCCTTACTCCACTGCCTTTCTTGTCTCATCCATCCCAGACCTATTTATTTAGGATTGTATTTAAATCCCTAAATACTCTTTCCAGATTTTCCATAAACTAGATATTATCTCTTTGAGTTTCATATTCATTTTTGTATGTTGCATATCTATTATTATGCCCTTCATATCAGATCCTTTCTTAATGTTTGATGAATGGGTAGTCAAGTTTAGAGATTAAAAAATTAAGTAAATATTGTAGTTTTCCATAGGGACATGACTCAGCGAAAGATGGAAACTATTTCTGATAGGATATGTGTTGGCTCTCTTTTGTATGATAATTGTTTAAAACCCATGCCTAATGATCATGGGGAAATTTAGGCAGATATATCCAACTTGTGACTGTATTACTGGCATACATCAGGCAGCTAGGCTCAGGGGGAGGCTGAGACAGAGAGCAGATTCCTGGTTGTGTCTAATCCAAGAAGACATGGAGACATGGGGTAAAGACCACACCACAGTGCTGTTCCAAAGTCACAATGCTGCTTCCTCAGACATGTAGGGCAGAGGCTGTCAGGACACACTGGGGTCAATAGGTGCTTCTTTTCTCAAGTGATTATTACATGAGTGGGAAAAACAGTTGGAGAAAAAAATAAACCCACCTTATACTAACTGTATATAACCACTTGGGGAATGGAGTAGAAGTTCCTTCTTGTTTACTGGACTCTTGGTAGCAAGCCCCCAAACTCAGCTTGGCTTGATTTAATTGGATTTATTAATCCAAGGAACTGGAAAGCCCAGGACTACCCTTGGAACTTTGCTGATGCCATGAGAACTGAATTTCTTCCCATCTCTACCTTCCAACGTGACTTCATTCCCAGTCTCTTCATGGAGGCATCTGGCACTTTCAGGCCTTCTCCCACAAACAATGCTCCTCAATCCTAACAAAAAGAGTGGCTCTCATTGACATGACTCATCCTGGACAACTGACTATGTCCAGAATTATAGAATGACCTGAATCTGCAATGGCCTCAACATTATTGAAGATGTGTATGAGTTAAGTTGGGTCACTCTGGAGAAGAGATTCAGGGTACCACTTAGGGACAGACAGAGAGACAGCAGACATCAAAGAAGACAGATGCTCACTTTTCCTCCTCTGCCCATGGGAGTGTGTGAGCATTAAGAACCCAGTTTGCGGGCTGGAGAGATGGCTCAGTGGTTAAGAGCACTGCCTTCTTCTTCTGAAGGTCCTGAGTTCAATCCCAGCAACCACATGGTGGCTCACAACCATCTGAAATGGGATCTGATGTCCTCTTCTGGAGTGTCTGAAGACAGTTACAGTGTACTTACATATAATAAATAAATAGATTAAAAAAAAAAAAGAACCCAGTTTGCCACTAACACCTTTGATGTCTTTGCTGTGCAACACCATGGGTACTCCTCATTAGGTGTGGCTGGACCACATGGAACAACTAAAATCTAAATGGAGATGTAAATTACACCTTGGATTTTGAAGACCTGTTAAGAAAAATGCAGAATATCTCACTGGGAATTTCTGTATAGTGATTACACATTAAATAATAATTTGAATGTATTTTAAATTAAAGTGGTATTAAGATTAAACTCACCTACTCTTTTTTAATTTTTTGTGGCATGAATATGAAAATCTTAAGAGTTACATTTGTGGCTCACATTATATTTCCATTGTTTATAATTGGCTGAGATACCACTAGCTTTGTTTTGAGCTGCCATTTTGGATGGCAATTCTTTTGACATCAAAAGTGGTGTGTTCTTTATTGTTTCTTTAGTAGCAGGCCTTGCACACCCTGTGCCTGAGAGGTATTGTTGATTAATCAGTACTGTCTGGTTTAATGCATCCTTGTTTTCAATAGGATGGATGCAAGTTCCTCAATTTGGCTTGCTCCCAGGGAAAACTAGAGAGACATTTCTAAAACCAGAGGGGCTGGATATCAGGTAGGGAGAACTCAATGTTGTAGAATTTTATCTAGGATAATTAAAAAAAATAAATGATGCTAGGATTATAATTGTATGTCACCAACTGTTCTGCTCAGGATCAAACTAAGGTCCTTATGCTTTATCAACTAAGCCTTCTTCCTAGCACTACTGCTGTGCCCTGGTTTTCTTTTTGGTTTTTGTTTTGTGATTGTTTGTATTTCAGCTCAGTCTTTTAGAGAGGGAGCAGCTTTGACTAAAACTACATTGACTTCTCCATTGAAGGACAGGGAAGGTTGGAAGACATGGGCTCTGATAGGTTCAGAGAAAGACCGTCGTCCAGCCTGAGAAGCAAGAGTCACTTGGTTCCTTTTGCTGCTAGAGGACCTTTGATGCATACTCTGAAGTTCTGTGGGCTTTGCTCTTGTCTGATTCTTTTTCAGAACTTGAGTGAGCAGGTTAGGGATGGAAATGAATAGAGAGTGGGGTTGTGTAGCTGGATTAAGGTAGTGACCATTGAAAGACAGACTGGTAACTCCATTGCAACCTTGTAGGGATCTCTGGGGAGGATTTTGTAGCTACACCTCAGGACCTTCCAGTGTGGCTAGCCTGGATACATCTCCCTATAGTGAAAGGTGGGCAACTGCTACTGGATCCCTTGTTCCATGGTTCCTCCTTCACATGTTCCCCTCTATTTCTCTCTTCCTGTTATGTCTCCTTCCTTGTTCCCCTACTGTGCCCTAGTCTCTTTTATTTAAAACAGTTTGGCTTCTCATTCCTGTCTACTACAGTAATAGAAGAGATGACTAAATGATCACTTATTTTTAGACATTGAGAAGCAGGATAAAGAGGTGGTAGACAATACAACTTTATAGTTTAATACATTTCTTACACAAATCACATATTCATTTGTGTAAATATGTTCTTAGGGTCTAGACTCCATTTTTTTAAATTATGAGAGAGAAGAAGATAACCTCTTTGTTGTTGTTTTTGAGTATCCTTTATGTTGCCTCACTAAGTAAGCATGGAACACTGATGCAGGCATGTAGTCGTTCCTCAGTAGACCACAGATTGCCTTTGGTAAGCATGATGGTTAATTGTGATTGTCAACTTGATGGGATTTAGAATTAACATGGAGATAAATCTCTGTGTGTATCCATGAGGGAGTTTCTGGGAGAGGTTAATGGAGGTAGGAAGACCCACTCTAAATGTGGGTGGCAGGAACCCATAGTTCAGGTCCCAGATGAATACAAATTGGAGAACAAGCTGAGATCAATCACTCTGCTTCCTGCACAATGCAACCAGCTGCCTGTGTTGCTGTCATTACGTCTTTTCTGCCCTGATGCACCACAGCTTAGTGACTATTCTGCTGTTGGGAAGAGGTGCTATGACCAAGGTACCTTATAAAAGAAAACATTTAAGTAGGGGCTTGCTTAGTGTCAGAGGTTGCATTCATGACCATCGTGGTGGGGAATGGGGTGGCAAGGTGGGCAGGCATGGCACTGCAGCAATAGGTCCCACAAATGTGCAGCAGAGGGAGAGAGACACAGGCAGACAGAGACAGACAGACAGACAGACAGACAGACAGAGAATGAGCAAGACCCAGCCTGTTGTGGGTTTCTGAAACCTCAAAGCCCACCCCTAGTTACATACCTTCTCCAGTAAAGCCATACCTTCTAATCCTTCCTAAACAGTGTAGCAACTGGGAACCGAACAGTCAAACCTCTGAGCCAGTGGAGGTCATTCTCATTCAAACCTCCACACACTGTAACCTTCAACTAAGCCAAGCTAAGCCCCTCCTTCCCTGAATGGCTTTTGTGAGGTATTTTGTCATAGTAATGAGATAAGTAAGGGATATGAGAAGGAGGCAGAAGAGATCGCTATCTAGACTTGCCATCAGGGCTAGACTGCTGAATGGCAAGCAGAGTGAAAGGTATTTTGTGTGTAGCATTTACAGGGTATTGAGTGCATGTGGCACTCTGTGTAAGGTCTCTGACTGGCACTACTGGGCCATGTTTGTAAATATCAGAAACTGGGGGATATGGCAGCCATATACATAACAGCCAGCTATCAGAAGCATCCCTACACGGACAGAAGCTGGGGGTCTGAGGACCCTCAACCACTCACGTTTCCATAGCTAACACTGGTGAAATGGAGCATTTTCCCTGGTCCTTCACTACCACCATCCACACTTTCTATTTTAAATATTTGGATATGAGATATGTAGAGGTCAATGTCTGCTTTCGTAAACAATGTGCCACGGAACAGGAATCAGAGGAGGACGGGAGAGTGGAAGACCGAACACTCTGTCTGGTTTCTCAAGGGAGACATATTGATAGCTTTGGGCCGAGCTATCCTTTTTCCTGTGAGAGTGTTTTGTGCCTTGCAGGACACTTTGCATTCTCCTTACCCACCAAAACCCAGGAGTGCCCCTTCTGTTTGTGACACAGTCAATGCTGTCAAATGTACCCTGGTGTCTCAGGTGAGTGGTACCATCTGTCCTTCCCAAGACTCACCATAGATCAAGATGCCTTCCTGAGACCTGCTAGCTCCAGGGTTATATTCAGCAATTCTGGGCAGACATGAATGAGTGAGAGAAAGAATGAGGAAAAAAAAAAAAACAACAGAAGTCAAGACAATGGTAGGAGAGTCCATCTTCATAGACTATTCCTGTAGCCTTTGGGTACTTATATCCCTGGGGCACTCCAGAGGATGTTCAGTTGGAACTGTGATGTCTGGATGAGACCTGAGATGAAAGGGCCCAAACTCAATCTGCTCTGTAGTTTACCTCTAACCACACTCCTTCCTGGTACTTTCAAGACTGTAAATGAAGACTGCATGCTCAATGGCAGTCTCAAATGGGAGCAGAGGAAGGAAGGGAGGGCAGCAGCCTCACTCTAGTAAAATGGGATACCATCACCCTCCATGCTAATGCAAACCAGCTGCTGGCTGGCCCCGACTTGTGATAAAGCAAGCAGAATTCTTGGACCCTGAGTTATTCTTAGAAGCATGTGCACAGTCCCCTGGCAGGGCTTACTGTGAACTGGCTATTGCCAGCCCCCTGTCAGGATACCGTGCCAGCAGACTGGGGGAGTGATTGTTCTTACTTATAAAAAATAACTTTGGGATTTTAATTTCAAATTACCCACAGAGATGGAGCCTGGATATGGGGAAGGGTGGGAAAGGCAGAGAAATTGGGACGAAGTAAGGAGAAGGGGCAGAGGAACAGCGGGTATTCAGATTTTCACTCTTCTCCCGTGTTTAGAATTTCTCCTCCATGGGCGGTGGGCTCTCATCACAGCAGACTTGCTTGGGACCTGGAAGGACCCAGGTGACCACATGTTGAGCTTAGTGTGGGCAGTTAATTCCACGTGTTTCTTTTGTGTGCTGGACTGCTTTCTCTTGGAGACTTCATTCAATGTGCACAGGACACCATGTGGTGTGTATTACAGTAAGTCTTAGAAAGGTAATCCGATAGGGCTCCACAATTATCAAATGGCACAGGCAGAGTTTGAACCGGGGCCAGCTAAGTCCTACCTTCATATCTGTGTTGAATACCAACTATATGCCAGGGCTGAGCTAGACGTTAAGACTATGATGCTAAATAAAATGACTGCATCCCGGCCCCCGAGTCTTGCTGTTGTGCTGTTGGCAGAAGAGCCAAGTGGATAATGAGGAAGGGCACTATCAGGATTTGTCAGGAAGGAGATAAGACCGGCTATGACCCTCTGTTGTGATAGGACAAGCACAGCTTTCACTTTGAGGAAATACTTGAATCTTACATGGCCATCTATGTGGAAGGCCATGGAAAAAGAGTACTCAGACAAAGGGACCAGGATGTCCAATGGTGTGCTCAGCAACCTCTTGGGGCTCGGGATGCACTGAAGATATGGAAGATGAAGTCACTGAAAGACAAGGAGGCTCTGAGCAGGACAGGTCTTATAGGACAAAATGTAGAAGCTTGAGCTTTGCTTGTGGGACCAAAACCCTCTGTGCATCCACTCGTCATTTGCTTACTGACCAGGCATTTGTTGAGCATCAACTCTGCCTGGTAATTAAGAACTCTTAAGCAAAAACAGCTCTTCCCCCACCCCCACCACCACACATAATGAAACCAAAATCAAACAGCACTGCCCTCAACAAAACAAAACAAAGTAGGTACTTATTTGTACTACAGTGGAACAGAGGTCCCTATTTGAAAAAAAAAATCATTAAAGGAGTCACCATAGTGGATGAGCTGCAAGTGGATGACAATGACTCCAGGATGATCAAGGGTCAACGGCTAGGAGTTCAGGGGCATAGATAATCTCGAGTGGGACTTCTCCATTTGTCAAATGTGAAGATGAATTAATGGTCATTTCTCCTGCAAAGCGCATGGATGACTGCACATTCATATCAAGGGAAGCTCTTTTGCACAGCCTGGCTTTCAAGATGCTCACCCAGGTTGTTGCTCCTGTCAGTGGAGTGCGTGTCTAATGAGGTCTATTTGCAGACTTATTTATGTAGATTTCAGTTATTGGTTATCTGGCAAAATATTTTTGTAATAGAACATGGTGTCCTTCAAAGGAGTATAGGAGGGAGAGAGAGGGAGAGTAGGGTGGGGTGTGGTTGTGAGGGTGAGGGGTGGGTGGGGAACTATTTCTGGGAAGGCCAGGTTGAAGAGATCAAAGAGAACTGAGACAGAACTTGCTTTGGAATTAGGTGTGGATGTGAAAATGAAAGACTGGAAAATCATAAAATCCTAGCAACATTCTGCACTTGGGTAGCTTTATGGGGCTTTTGAAGGTCTCCCTCGACTTCCAAGAAAGTCCTTCTGGAAACTGTAGATGAGGTATTCTAGGTGTGGTTTATATAAAAGGATGACAAGGAGCTGTGGTCAGCTGACCCACTCTCAGAAGAAGGCCTTGGCTCCACATCAAACAGTGTGAGATGAATGTGCATTTATATGCTTTAGTTCAAAATTAAACAGGTTTGAAGTGTGTGTGTGTGAGTGTGTGTGTGTGTGTGTGTGCATGAGTGTGTGATTTTTCAGCTTCCAGATTTTTTTTTTCTGAAGTAGAACATACATCAAGGACCATGGTCGAGGGTAGAATGACTAATGTGAACACCTAGTATCATCAGGAACCAGATCAGGAAAGAGGACTTTGCCAACTCCCCAAACCTTTCCCTATGACTCATTCTAACCACTATACTTTCCCTTCACATGTGGCTCCTGCTTTGGCTTCTGTGGCATTGGTTGCTTTTGCCTTTTACATGAGTTAAATACAGTAAGATACATACACACTCACACTCACACATATACACACATATACACACATACATACATATACACATATACACATACATACGCACATGCACACACATACACACACATACACATACACACATATACACATGCACACACACATACACACACATAAACACATATACACACATACATCGATATATACACATACACACATATATACACATATACACATACATATATATACATACACACATGCACACATATACACACACATACACACATGTATAAACATATACATGTATGTATATGTTTACACACATACA
>NW_022196910.1:12976687-12996187 GCF_008632895.1 Mastomys coucha | reverse complement strand
CACATGCACACACATACACACACATACACACATGTATAAACATATACACATGTACACACACATACACACATATGTAGACATTCACACAAATACACATACACACATACATATATACACATACATACATACACACATATACATACACACATACATACACATACACACATATATACACACATACATATACACACATAAATATACATACACATACATGCATGCACATACATACATACACATGCACATACATACATATACACACACATACATACATACATGTTTTGGATTTGACTAATTTTTTTAATTTACCTTTTTGCTTGTCAGCATGTTTGTAGAATCCATCTGCACTGTTCTGAGTAGCAGTAATCTCACTCAGTTGTTCAGAATTCTATGAGCTGTGTAGTGCCACACAATATACACTCAACAAGTGGCAGAAAGAAAAAAGAAGGGGATAGTTGTGTTAGAAGGGCTCTCTAGAGGAATGGAACTCAAAGCATGAATGTCTTAGAAAAAGGCATGTGTTAGACTGTCTTACGAGACACAACAGGGTAGTCCACAATGGGCATCTTCCTGCTGGAGAGACTGAGATCCCAGAAGATGCTCAATTACCAGGGATGGCTGACTCAGCATCCTGTCATGGTAGGTCTGGAGGATTCCTGGAGTCACCAACCTTCAGTCCACATTGGAAGACCAGAGAAAGTGGGTTCTGATGACAGTGAAGGATGATGGTGGTAACGACAACAGTTGGCTAGGCAATGCCACCAGCAACAAGCGACTGAAGGGAAACACGTGGCTTTGCTGCCTCTTCAGACCACCATCTATCTATGTGGCCATTGAAAGAGTCTGCAGTCAGAAGGAACGGCATGCTCTGGTAGACAGTTCTCCACTAGTTAATTCTTCCTGAAAATATTCCTCACAGCCTCATCGAGAGGCATGTCTCTTAGGTGGAGACAGAGCTAGTCAACATATCTGAAACGTGTAATTCTTGTGCTATGATATGTGTATATTCATGTTTACTGGACACAGACAAAGAATTTTCTGAAGTGCTGTGCCAACCCATGCTTCCGTTTGTAGGGGACAAGTTTCCAGGGGTTCTTACATCCTTCGCAGCACATGGCAGTGTCTGTATTGTTTCTAGTTTTAGCCTTTATCATATAGGTAAGGTAGCATTTAGGTTTTCAAATAAAACTCTTGTGAAGAAATAATTTGATTTATAGGGAAATGGCATTACAGACTCTACACTTATTTTCTCCTTCTTGTTGGCAACCCGCACTATCCTGTTATGCTTTTGGGAGCTAAGGAATGGAGAGCCGTTTCTTCATTAACTAAACTCCAGCCTTTATTTAGTTTAGACCTTACCCATTCTTCTATTGTAATCCTCTTTCTGGTTCAAGAGCCACCTTGCATTTAGTTGTCATATGCCCCCATCTTCAGACCTGTGGAAATGTCTAGGCTTCCATTGTTGAATGACCTTGAGAAACATCAATGAAGTTATTCTGCAGCTGCATCTGCCTCATGGTTTTCTCATGAGTATAGGGAGTTGGAGGTTGGGGAGAGAGTATCTCAGAGGTGAGGTATTTATCTTACTAAATTGCAATCAAGGAAGCCATGATGACATCACTGGGTTACGAAGCTTTCCTGAGTGGATTTCTTTCACTGCTTAAGCTCACATTTCCCTGTTTCTTCCCTGTAAAGTCATGAATTCTCTTGTGCTGTTCTGTAATAGAAGGAAATCGTAAAGTCTAGCTCATTTTAAAATGGAAGGGAAGAATCCCACTTCTTGGAGGTGGAGAATCTATGTTTATTATTTATAATTATTCTGAGGGAAGGTGAGTTAATCTCATTCATTCATTCATTCACCCATCTCAATATTTTATACTTTAGATGATAACTCAACACACAATATTAGTTATTTTCACCAGAGTTGACCTGACCACTGGCACTCTTTCAGGGTGGCCTTCTTCTGTCCCTTTAAGGTGCCATGGCCCATCCTCTTATTTTTAAAGCACTTTCTCTCTTTCTGGAATTAAATAATAATCCAGGCTAGTTGTGTTGCTTCTGTCCAGTCTCAGAATTGGTTTTTTTTTTCCCTAAGGGGCTCTGATTTCATTTGTTGGAAAACAATGTTTCAAACCCAGGACCTCAGTGCTGGGTGTCACATTGTGTCTTCAATCTGCATTGCCCATGAAGATGATTGCCGTTCTACGTGCTTACTGGCATTTGGACACTCTTTTTAATGAAATCATTATTGGAGTCATATTATCTATCTGTCTGTCTGTGTATCTATCCATTTATTTTTCTATCTACCATCTGTTATCTACTTATTCATCCATCATCTATCTATCCATTCATTTCTCTATCACCCATCTATCTATCCATTCATTTCCCTATCTATTATCTATCTATCTATCTATCTATCTATCTATCTATCTATCTATCTATCTATCTATCTATCCATTCGTTCCCCTGTCTGTCTGTCTGTCTGTCTGTCTATGTGTGGTGACAGTATGTGTGCACGTGAATCACTGGGATCCTGTGGAGGTCAGAGAACAACTTGCATGAATGGATTCATTCTCTTACAGCACCTGCATGCTTAGGACTGAACTTCATAAGGCTTGAGGGCAAGCACTACCAGCTGAGCTGTCTCCCTGTCCGTTTGTCTGTTTTCCTACTGGAATATCTACTTTTTCCCCACTGTGGGTTTCCCCTAGCTATATATTCTGGATTTGAGTCCTTCACTGGGAGTATGTGCGGCAAATGTTTTTCTCCCAACTCTGTAGCTTGCCCCTCCCTACCACCAGAGTCTTTGACAAGCAGGGCCTCTTCCATTTGGCCATTTCCCCTTCCGGATGTTTTTTAGGATCGTATTTTACTTGTGAAAAGTTGCACACTTTTACCTTTTGTATTTAAGGTACAATGCACCCAGAATTGATTTCTTATATAGTACAAACTGGAGCTTAATAATATTTTTGGTGTTACTTGTTATGGATGACCCTAGTGCCGCATGCATTTTGATGTTAATTCCACTTTTCCAGGAGGGGTTGCCTGGAACAGGTGACTTCTTGTGAACCTTCCCCTAATTGGATGGAGGAAAAGAGAAGCAGGAGAGAGTTAGAGGTTTTGGGAAGTGGTTAGCAAACGGACACGATATAGCTGCTAGTGTCTCTCAGTTTAGATGGTGAATCCGCCAGGATTTGCCACCAGAGGATTTAGATTTAACATGGCTTACAAGATTAGGATTCTAGTTGTTATGCACAGAAATTGCGTTTCCATTGTTTCTGAACTAAGTTTGTGTGCTATTTTTCTTCACGTGGCAACTTGACTGAGTTCCAGAGAGAAATATGGTGGCAAAGCATGGGGTTGCCAGTGTGCACCACAAAAGACGGTGGTGGGAACTTAGCATACAGGGTGGAGAGATTTTGGAGCTCTGAGTCAGATAATCTCCACAAGATAAGAACAGGTCGGCCATTGCTCACCAGTGCATAGCCAGCCAGCCTGCTGGGGCAGAGAGTAGCAGAGCATCACATGGGAACGTGCTGTTTTAATATTTCCCACAACAGTTACTGTATAAGTTAGCTTTCGATTTTCATTCCCCGCTCCTGGTGTGTGTGTGTGTGTGTGTGTGTGTGTGTGTGTGTGTACAGACTTGCAATATTTCATTGTAAGCTGACTTTTAAAGATTTTTAGAAGTGGTGAATGACTGTCATCTTTATTTTAATAACACGCCTTTTCTTGGCCAGTGAGCTGGCTCAGTGGGTAAGGATGCTTGCTGCCGAGCCTGAAGATTTGAGTTTAATCCCTGGAACTCACTGGTGGAGGGAGCGATCTCACTCCTGGAAATTGTCCTCTGACCTCTATGTACACATGCACAGAGAAAATAAAATAAAAAAAAATCCCCATCATCACTTGCTGTCCTTATACTTTTTCCTTCTCTATTGTATTACTGAGGTGAATTATATTGAATTATGTTGATTAATTTTAAATGTAAAATAAAGTTTGTTGCTATAATAACCTCACCACTCCCCCCACTCCTGCTCACCATATGTCATTCTTTTTATATAAGATTAGGTGATTTTTTAACAGTTTTCAAGTATGTTTGTGAAAGACCTAACTGCCACACTCTGTTCTTACTCAGTTTTAGTTTCATGGTCGTTGCTGGCAGCATAAAATAAATCTAGACTATTTTTTTAAGGTTTGCTTCCCTCCTCCCTGACTTTTAAAAAACCCTTTTAGAATTTCTCCACTTATTCTGTTTTCAATGTAAACTCCAGGTTCTTTGCTATCCCAAGGAAAATGTGGCAGAGTGAACAGGGTGAGGATCGAAACTCCATCACGAAGCTTAAATCATCTGGTGTGTGAACCTGTGGGCTCCAATCCCTGTCTGGTTTTTTTGATGAGGTTCTGGTTGGAGTGTCAGGAGACTAAACCTGGGTCTGGAGGGGAAGCCAACAGAGCCTCCATTTCAGGGGTTGGAGGAGCTGGAACTGGAAATGGGTGAGAGGCTAGACAAAGGGGCAACACAAGAAAGCAAGATGCCAGAACTCACCATCCAACATGGAATCTGGGGCTTTCTTTTGATTGAGGTCCTCAGAAATGGCACCTGACTGAAGAAGGGGCAGGTCCATGTGTGTATATGTGTGTTCTGGGGATTGAAACTTTAGGTCATCAGACTTGGTAACAAGCTCCTTCATCCACGGAACCATCCTGTTGGCCTCTACATGATGTTTTGAGACATATGCTCATACATACATACACATGTACTTATGTTTATGCATCATGAACATATATGCATAGTGAAACGTACTGGTCAAGGAAGTGAATACATTCAGATCACTATGTGTATAGTTACTTGTCTTGTGTGAGAACACCTGGAGTCCACTCTTTGAGGAAACTTCCAGTGTGCACTACAGTGTCATGACTGAACTCACATAATGGATCAAAACTGTACATGGACTCATCCCATGTAGCTGTAATATTGTACAGTTTGATTGACGCTCTCCCCGCACATCAGCCCCTGAGAAACAGCACCCTACTCTTCCCTCTTACAGGATCCTCTTTTGTTAGACCCACATGCGAAGGGCATCATGAAGTATTTGTCTCTTTGCATCTAGCTTATTCATTTAGCATAATGTCCCCAGGTTCAGCAACAGCCCTTTCTTTGTAAGGTTGAGTAATATTGTATCATTTATACCACAGCTGAATGATCAGTTTATCTGTTGATGGCTATCTAGGTTATTTTCTGTTTTTACACTAGAGAGCCAAGGCTAGTCTAGAACTTGAACTATTCCTTCCTTTGTATCCTGAATACAGCTCAAACCTTGGCTACCATGAAAAACCCAATTATATATAAGGAAGAACAGGTATCATAGAATATGCTTATTTTTCCCTTTGGATATTCCTCCAAAGTAGGATTTCTGGGTCATAGAGTAGTTCTATTTTTAATTTTTCTCTTTTGTTATGAAGATTTATTTATTGTTATATGTAAGTACACTTTAGCTGTCTTCAGATGCACCAGAAGAGGGTGTCAGATCTCATTACAGGTGGTTGTGAGCCACCATGTGGTTGCTGGGATTTGAACTCAGGACCTTTGGAAGAGCAGTCAGTGCTCTTAACTGCTGAGCCATCTCTCCAGCCCCTATGTTTAAATTTTCAAGAAAACATTACCCCCTTCTCCTCAATGGCTGTATGAATTTACGTTCTCCCCAACAGTGAACAAGTGTTTCCTTACTTCCAAGCAGTCCCTATCACTTCATTTCATTGTTTTGATAAAAGATCCTAACAGATTTGAGTGATGTCTCCGAGTGGTTTTCATTTGTATTTTCCTGATGAATGATTTTGAGCATTTCCCTATACCTGTTGGCTGTGTCTGTGTCTTTGGGAAAAATACTGTCTCTTTGCTACTTTTGATCATTCATTAATCAGATTTTATTTTCACTGAATTGTTGAGTTTCTTGTTTATTTGAGATATTAACCCCTGATCAGATACATATGCAAATATTTTCTCCTGACTGATAAGCTTATTTTAAAGTTGTTGATTGTTTCCTTTGCTGGGCAGAGGATTTTATTTTAATTTAAAGCTGTTTTAAATTTTAACAATCTTTTTGAGGCAGGGTCCTATGAATTCTTCCTCCTCTTCCTCCTCCTCTTCTTCCTCTTCCTCCTCCTCTCCTTCCTCTCTCTTCTCTCACCCCTTCTACCTCCAATCTGCTAAAACAGACACTGACATAAAGTAAGTGTGTCAGTCAGTTTTCCCCACTGAGACAAAACACCTGAGACAATAAGTCACAGATAAAAAAATAGAAGTTTCAATCCACTGTCACTTGGCCCTATTACTTTGGGCCTGGGACAGCTCAATCCATTATGATGGCTGGGAGGGAGAAAGGCAGGGAGAGAGAGGTTCCAATATCACCTTCAAAGGAATCTCTGCTCAATGCCCTAACTTTCTTTTTCTAGGACCTGCCTAGTGATAGACCTAGGGGTCTATCACTCAATACAGGCTGTTGATCATGACTTTCTCATGTTTCCCACCGGGGGAACATCCCATATACAGATTACAGCAGCAACTTCACTCAGGGCATGGAATCAAGTCACCTTTACCATAGTGTACTGTTCAGAAGCATGCCACAGGTTCTACCTTGGCATTGATCAGGGGAGGTCACCTTAGGGTGTGTCTGCTATATAAGATCTGTTGCAACAATTCAACTCTGCCCTTACAGTACAAAGACAGCTATAGACAATACATAAGCAGAAACAAATGAGCATAGTTAAGTCTGAAACTGTACTTAGAATAATAGGCTGAAGGCCAGCTTTGGCTAATAGACTTCAGCTTGCCAATCTTAGTTTTTACAACACAGCAAACTATTGGCTTTAACCAGGAGATTTTGTAAGGAATTGGTCACAACCTTATAACACCCACTCAATAACAAGTCTTACTAATAGTTTCCCCCCAGAAGCTGTATTTCACTTGAGCAACTGACTGGTTTTATCTCAGGAACACTGTAATTTTATCTCACTGATGAGGGCTGATGAGATGGTTCAGTGGGTAAAGGCACCTGCTGCCAATGCTGATGACTCATGTTCAATCCCTGGGACCCACACAATGGAAAGAGAGAACGGACTCTCTCAAGCCATCCTCTGATATTCACACATGCTTTACAGAATGAACACATGCACACACACAGTATTTAAAAGTTTTTGAGGTAAAGCATCCTGGCAGAAACCATGTTGAGTGTATATTTTTCAATTTGTTTGGGTTTTCTTCTTCGCCTTGGCCAACAGGAAGCTCAGTCACTGATGTAGAGCCATCCAATGTTAAAGACTCTGTGTGTGGGGGGTGGTCTTCATTTTCTGTCTATGATTTAATTTGATTTTCTACATATGATTTAATTCAAGACTGAAAAGTCTTGAATTTCTCTTATTTACCCACAACTCAATTTATGGGCCCTTGTCACATCATGGGTGTCTGTCTTAAATCCTTTCTGAATAAGACTGGGAAATATTTTTGTTTAATAATTTTATTTTATGCATATGGGTATTTTGCCTGCATGTATATCTGTGTACCATATGCATGCCTAGTGCCCATGAAGGCTAGAAAAGGGCATTGGGTTTCCTGGACCTGGACTTATAGACAGCTATGAGTTGCTATGTGAGTGCTAGGAATTGAACCCAGGACTTCTGCAAGAGCAGACATTGACCCTAATACTGATCATCTCCTAGCCCCAGAAAAATGTTTTGAACAATATTAAAGTACTTTCTTTTGGTATGTCAGGTAATAGAATGTGAATAACCCCTATATGTTAATCAAATAATAATAATAATAATAATAATAATAATAATAATAATAATAATAATAATTCAGTAGGAAAGCCTTTAAATTCTTTCTTGATGATTTTCAACCTGAGGAAGATATGAAAAGTTCTTCTTGTTCTGGCTTCTTCTTGTTGGTTCTGAGCTCATTCAAAGGAGAGGATCCGTGTGATCTCATGGTCATTGCACATTGCACTGGGCTGCACCCGGGTAGGTCTGTGCTGGGCAGGGACCATGGCTCAGTGCCTTTGCACTCATGAGATCACAGACTGTGTCTCACAAGGGTGCTATTGTGCCTGGTGCCTCTGTGGTGACTTCATGGCTGAGCTGTCTCCCTCCAAGCTCTCTTGTAGACCAGGGAAAGCAGCTGTACAATGGTTCTTTGGTGAAGTCATGCTACCCAGCCACAGCTGTCAATCAGCTTTACTTGGAACGCTCTGGTCCCTTTCAGTCTCATTGGGGCAGGTGACCTCAATGCCTGCATGGCCAGTGAGTAGGCTGAGGTTCTTCTTCTGGTCATGAGATGACCATTATGAGGCCAAACTGTCTTTGGCTGCCCTGTTTCACGGCATGGATGCTCTGCTCTGGAATACTGAGATTTTCTTTGAGGTCTGTGTGAGCTCTGTCTGTATGGGGGACTGAATGATGCCTGGCATATCTATTAGTGTTTAACATGCACCAGAAATGAGATAACTGAGGAAAACTTATGCTGCTATACTGCTCTTTGGGAGCATCTATTTCATTTTTCTCCAGACTGTTCACACTATCTTAAATTCAGAGGCAACTCAACATGATGCCAATGTTCTTTTCTAGAGCCAGACTGAGTTGCTCAAAGCCTCTTAAACCATGTGTGAACCTGTACTCATGACCTGGCTTCTCTGTTTTCTTATGTATAAAATCAAGATAAAAAGAGATAGCAAGTGTTTCTTTCTTGGTTTGCTTTCTGTTGGCTTTTACTCTAGGCTCCGTCCCACAGTTACCTGGTAACAAGCAGGCGTGACTGACTCACTATGAAGGGGGGCTGCTTGCTCCCTCCTTCTCTTGCTCTCCTGCCCTTGCTCCATATCCTCTTCTCCCTTTCTCTCCATTCCCTGCCCCCTCCCTCTCCTCATGCTCATGGCCAGCCTCTACTCTCTGTCTCTCTCTGTCTCTCTGTCTCTCTGCCTCTCTGCCTCTCTATTACTCTGTCTTTCTGTGTCTGTGTCTGTCTGTCTGTCTGTCTGTCTGTCTGTCTTTTCTCCCAACTCCCCTTCCCATGCCCTGAATAAACTCTATTCTATATAAACTCTATTGTATACTATACCATAGTGTGGCTGGTCCCTCACGGGGAAGGGATGCCCCAGTGTGGGTCTGTGGAGATGCCCCTTTCCCCCACACCTGACTGCACATTCACCAAACAGATCCCCTGTCTCCTTATCTTTTTATAAAACACAACCCTTTCCCTTTGGAGAAGCTGGCTGCTGTGAGGAAACATTCAAGCAGCAGGAAGCTGAAGCCTAGGCCTGTGAACACGCTTTCTTTGAATCAGACCCCAGCTTTCTGGGGGCCACAGCCCTAGCTTACCTCTGGCCCGTAATCCCTCGAGAGACCCAGAGTTAGAATCACAGGTCACTTCTGATCTCTTGATTTGTATAGCCTACTTGCAAATGCTTCTCCCTCGAAGCCACCAAGTGCCTGGACAACTTGTTATGCAGTGATCGATAACTAATACAGGTGCCTGCAATACAGGAGCATGCAAAATGAACTTGACTCCTCCCAGCAGGGAGCAAAAATCCTAGCAAAGCTAAGGCATGAATCAGCTGACCACTCCTGTGTGTGTGCAAGAGAGAAGTGTAAAGACAGTACACTATGAGAGTTTACAAGTGTGTGCCTGTGGTGTGTGTGTGTGTGTGTGTGTGTGTGTGTGTGTGCCCATTATGACTCTGGTCAGAGGGCACTTGCAGTCAGGGAAGCTTGAAGATGTACAAAGGTAACTCAGGCAAGTGGGGATGGGGAAGGTATTTTATAAGGAACAAGTATATGCAAAGACCTGGGTGGGTGAGAGATCTTGGAGATTGGAAAAAGACCAATAGACACCGAGGTTGGGCTGGTAAAGGAGTTTGGACTTTAAAGAGGTTTAGGCAGAAGTTCAAAACTACCAGCCTGATGATCACAAAGGGGATAGATAGAGGAGGACCAGAAAAGTGAGAACCTAACCATTTATGTGCTGTTCTATGACAAGACTATATTGTTACGCTATTAAATGTGTTGCTTAATTTTCTTAAACATAGAAATCACCCTGAATACATGATGAACTTGACTTATTGAGAATAATTTTAAGTTGCAATGATCTTCTTACAATATTGTTATCAATGAACCTTAACAACCTTCATGACTGATGGCAGATGGCGCCACGATCCCCTTGTGTCTGAGGGCTCTGGGCTGCATAAGTTTATAAATCAGAACACATTGCATCTGTATGAAAACATACACACTTCCTTTGGTCACAATCCCTAAACAATGGAGTACTATGAGTGTTTGCTTAGCATTACATTGTGTTATTCTGTGTAAGTCATCTTTTCAAGAGGTGATTTAAAGTGTGTGGTATGGTGCGCCTAGGTTACATGTAGGTATTAGGTCATTTGGTACAAGGGACTTTAAGCATCCTCAGAGTCTTGTATCCATGGG
The DNA here is from genome assembly GCF_008632895.1 of Mastomys coucha. Classification (NCBI taxonomy): domain Eukaryota; kingdom Metazoa; phylum Chordata; class Mammalia; order Rodentia; family Muridae; genus Mastomys; species Mastomys coucha. Next base: position 12,985,717 of record NW_022196910.1, on the reverse strand, counting down.
GGTCCTGAGACAAGAAAGATATGCCCCTCCTGCCTCAGTTGATTTAATGGATCTCTTAATGATGCATATTTAGAGTAGATTTTTTTTCTTCCATTATAAGTAATATGGGTTGATGTGAGGAAGGTCTTGCAGGGTCTTGCTTGGTGAGTCATACATTCTGGTGTATTTCAGCAGGGAGTTGAAGGGCAGACATGGGAGAAAGAGATAGACAGTCCTAATTCCCCAGTATGTTGCGGGATCATCTCTGGTATTTCCTGAGACATTCTTGGTTTGGAACACTTCACATCACTGGGGCCATAGATCCTGAGAGCTTTTGTCTGGGGGAATACTCTCACATTCTGTGCCATGAGCTTCCTGCCTCAGCGTCTCCGACTTGCTTCACAGTCTACCCTGGCTCTGCCTGCTCCACTCTTTGCCCTTTCTTGTGCTGACCACTGGCCGGTAATACATCTCCTTTTTCCTGTGTTTACTTGCTTGACATTGTTTTCTTTAGGCTCATCTGAGAAACACGATCTATGCAGGTTTCCTTTAGTCTTCCCCCACATACACACATAGGGTCTCAGGATAGCCCAGGCTTGCCTGGAACTCTATATGTAGCTGAGGATGAGTTTGAACTTCTGATCTTCTTGCTTCTGTCTCCGAGTGCTGGAATTATAGGGTTGTGCCAGGATGTCCAGTTGTCCTCATCTTGTTCTTTCCTACAAGGATGGGATACTCTTCCATACATGTGTAGAGTCCTGTGATTCCTTCTATCTCTGAATTTAGAATAATATATTAGGACAATAATTTTATGCTTTCTCTTTCTACTTGGCTATGAATTTAATTAGGGGAAATAATCATTCTCTCTCTCTTTTTCTCCCTCTCCCTCTCTCTCTCCCTCTCTCTTTCTCTCTCTCTCTCTCTCTCTCTCTCTCTCTCTCTCACACACACACACACACACACACACACACACACACACACACTCCAGCTATATTGCTATATATAATGATTTGAATACCTGTGCATCAGGCAAAGTTTTACTGTCAGGGCAAATGAGTCGGCGAGCCTATATGAAAAGGCAAGCAGTAGGCTCCACTCATGGCTGGGTTTCTGCCGGGGGAAAATTGTCCAGTGATTAAAGGAAACCAAATTGCTAAGAGGGCTAAAATGATGGAACATGGGGGTCTATCCTAGACTGGAAGGAAATGAACACCCGAAGGGTTGGTAGAGAGGAAACGGAGGTTTCATGGACTTCAAACCCAGAACTCTGTGGGTTGGAAGGACAGGAATGGTAAGAATGGTGCCAAGATTGGACTCTTAGGTAGTAATTCAACCAGGCATAAATGCCACCCAGGGAGTATTATACAGGCAGTTAAAAATGTATCTCTCTTAGAGTTCCTAGATCAGTAGCCTCGGGTGGAGTCCTGGATCTATACATTTGACTGACACCCCAGGAAATTCTCAAGGAAATTCTTGAAATGGGATCCTTTGGAAGAAAGCAAATTGTTTAAGATTTTTGAGGTGTGGGTTGCTTCTCCTGGAGTCAAAGTTTGGATGTGGCCACAGCAATGGATGCTTGGGAGGAGAGCACAAAGTGAGACAGAGTGAAGGTCCCAAGATGCACTGGGCCATCCCTGTGTTTATGGTAGTCACTCACAGATGGGGCCATGCTTAGAGGTAAAGGACTCAATCCAATCAAAGTCTTCTAGATGGAAGGAAGTGGCAGAGGGGTGTATCATGCCATAATGGAGACTGCAATTAATGCCTATGGCCCTTGGGTATTCTGGTTTGGGTATGAAATGTCATACAAAGGCTCAAGTGTTTGCAAAGTTGGTCTCAGGCTGGTGGTGGCTGTTTGGAGATGCCATGGAACCTTTAGGAGGTGGAACCTAGCTGGAGGAAGCAGATTTCGGGGACCAGATCTTGAGGGTTTATAAACTGGCTCTGCTTCAGTTTTCATTTCCACTTCCTGATCTTCCCAGATGCGAGCAAGCAGCTTCAGGCTCCCAGGCTTCAACGGAGAGATGCCTTCATCTGTTATGAAGAAACACTTTGCCCAAGGCAATATATTGAAAATATGATTGGGGGGGTGTTATGGTTCTAGAGGGTTAAAGTCCATAGTGGGAGGGAAAGCTTGGCTGCAAGTAGACATGGTGGCTGCAAGCAGAAAGCAGAGAGAGAGAGAGAGCACTGCCTTTAAAAGGTCAGTGACATACTTCCTCCAACAAGGCCGCAGCCTATCCAAACAGCACCACTAACTGGGCCAACTACTCACATGTCTGAGTCTATTAGGGACATCCTCATTCAAACCACCACAGACTGTATCTTCAAACTGTGAGCCCTATTACTGGACTTACTCAGACCCGACAGTGGTTTCAATAATAACACGATGACTTCCAATACAGTTTAAAACCAGACTTCCAGTATAGTTTAACACTTAGACCCTTTGCTGGGGTAGCCTTCCAGCTACTGTTTAAACATTACCTGACTAGCCTGCAACCAGCTATGTGGCTAGCTCTTTACCTCTCTGCTCTGCTCCAGTCTGGGTCCATTCCCTGGGTCTGCTTCTGAATCTCCTGCTTCTCTTGCCTCCCCTGCATCGGGCTCCCTGACTGAAGTTCCACCCTCACACTTCCTGCCCGAGATATTGGCTGTCAAATCTTTTTTACAGTCAATCAGCAGTGAGTCAACACCTGACACATCTCCTAGATTCTTTATAGGCAGGTGAGGAAGGACAAGCATTTACAAAATAGAAAACCCAGTGATGGACTGCAGATGACAGTACCAAAATCCTGCCAGCACTCAGCTCTCTGTGGGTATAGAATTAATGACTGAAAACACAGAGACATACCTTAATACAATGTAAGGAAGTTCACTCCAATAGAGCCCAAATAAATCCTTCTTCCCTTAAATGCTTAAGTGTTTTGTTACAACAACAGAACAGTAAGTGCATTGGGTGTATCTACTTAGTTCCTATTTGGGAAAGAGAAGCAGAGGGACTCTGTTGGAATCTTTTTCTTACTAGCATTTCTAAGGCTCCGGGGTTAGAAGATGGACAAGGCAAATGTCCTGCAGAGATTACAGGAACTTTATAAATTGTGGGGACCCATGAAAAGACCCTCTCTGGAAGGTCACATGGGGCCTGAGACTGGAAAAGAGGCTCTACGGACTTCTTGGAATCACTAGTAAAATAGAGTAATAATTCTCTTAAGGATGCGAAATTTGAAGCAAGACACCTGTGGTAATGATAGCAAACACCAATGGCTAATACTTATTGAATTATTTACTATATTCTGGGCACCCATTCTAGTTATCTGTAACTATTAACTGCAGCCTGCAATACCTGCGAAGGGGGTCTCAGGACTTACTCAGATCATATTGGCTGTGGGCATGTCTGTAGGAGATTGTGTTAAGTTTTAATTCACGTGGGAGGGTCCTCTGTGGGCAGCACCAGTCCCTAGGCCATGTAAGAAAGCTAGCTAAGCATGAGACTGGGATTAAGATCATGAGCAGCGTTCCTCCATTGTTCCTACTTCAGGTTCCTGCTTCGGTCCCTGTCCTGATACCCTCAGGGATAGAATATGACCCAGGAACAGAAACAAACCCTTTCCTCTCTCTGCTGGTCTTTTGTCAGCTTGGTACACAAGCTAGAGTCATCTGAAAGGAGGGAGTCTCAATTGTGGAAATGCCGCCATAGATTCACTTGTATGACATTTTTTTAATTAGTGATTGATGGGGGAGGGCCCAGCTGGTGCTTTCTATCAGAAAGCAGGCTGAGCAAACCATGGGAAGCAAGACAGTAGACAGCACCCCTCCATGGCTTCCGCATCAGCTCTTGCCTTCAGGTTCCTGTCCTGTTTAGGTTCCTGTCCTGGCTTCCTTAGATGATGAACAGTGATATTGGAAGTAAGCCAAATAAACCCTTTCCTCCCCAGCTTGCTCTTTGGTCATGGTGTTTCATTGCTCCTATAATCCCCAACTCAGACACATTTAAGTTGCTTTTGTTCAGAGTGTTTTATCTCAGCCACAGGAAGAAAACCAGACCAGCAACAGAAGCATCTGAAGGCCTGACTTACATTGGCTCAGGTCTATACAGCAGCTCTCAGAAGCAGGGGTGCTTTCTTGATCTTTATAAAGACGAGGAAACTGGTATCAAGTACACGTTGGAGCTGCCACAGGGGCCCACTGTGTGTTAGACGCTGAAGTCCTAGCAGTGAAGAAAATTACTGCTAGAGCCCAGTGCACTATAGACACGTGATACAGTTTTATTGTCAGATCAATGATATAGACCCGAGGTTAGTGATGAGCTATGCTAGGTACTGCCATCAGCATGGAGCATATGGAGTGTCTCATGGAGTGTCTCATGAGATGCTGGTGACAGGTAGGTATATTGGAATAGTCATGTCAGGTCTGTAAAAGCACAGAACCCGGTGAAAAAGGATAATGTTAAGGATCACCCAGGTGAAATAAAAGTTAATTTTAGATAATTGGAACTCAATGTCTGGTCCATGGATGAGCAGCATTTAGCATTTGGGAGTTTGGGAGAGATGTAGGTTGTGAGATGGCTTGCTTGACTGGTGAAGGAGGTAGCTTGAGAATCTGAGTTTGATCCTCAGATCCATGTAAAACATGGTGCTTGCAGTTCCAGCCCTGGAGAGAGAGGCAGACAGGTGGATCCCGGGCACTTACAGCCAGCCTGCTGAACCAGCAAGCTCCATGAGAGACTGCTGTCCCCAGAGAAAGGGGACAGCGCCAGAGACACACAGTGCAACCTTTTAGAATGTTATAAATGGCTCCTCTTCAGAAACCTTGAATTAGAATCTACATTTCCACGGGGTTCCAGTGAGCCCTGCAAATTAAAGCAAGGGTAAGAAGCTCTGAAATATTTTCTCCAAATTAAACGCTGTTCACAACCCAGAAGTGGTTAGTGTTTGTAAATAGCGTGGCTAAATGTCCCCCCTCCCCCATTCTGTGGGTGTCAGCCTGCTGCTACCAACCTGCTGCCTCTGAACATGACAGGTAGGGACCCCAACAAGGAAGGGAAGTGAAACCTTACAATCTAACAATTCTGGGAATCAAAACACAAACAAACAAACAAAAAACCCCCACAACCTAGCAACTTACTTGCTCTTTAACTTAAAGGCATTAAAATATGCAAAGTGAGCGTGCCCATCAGTCTTAGCCATAACACCCAGAACCTGGCTGTTTACAGAGTGCATTCCCAGGTGGGGCCACAGAAGCTCCAGATCGGACATCAGCATATTTATGACCCCTTTGGCAGCTTTCTCGGCGGGACAGACCTGGGGGCCCCTCTCCAGCTGTCCTGGTAGTTGTTTAATCTAGTTGACAATTGGCTCAGCACACAGAGCAGGCAGAGGCATCACTCTGCTAGCAAGCCCCCTGCCCTCCTGTCTCAGGAAGAATGTGAGCTGACAGGGACACAATTAAAAGTGGATTGATTTATTGAGCTGGAATGCTCCCACTGCCCCAGCCCCTCCTAATCTCAGCATCTCTCTGCCTCACGCAATCACCATTTCCAAACAAGAGTCAGCCTACACGATCGTCAGGCGGCCAAAGGCATTCCTCCTTTAAGAAAGGTAGCTTCGCCCCAGGAGCCCATAAAGCAAAAACCACATAAAAGAAGTCCTGTCCTGCATGAGGGCCTCGATAAGGATCTGGCATTCAGCAGGGAGGGACATCTAAACCCAGAAAACAGGCAGGCAGCGGTAATGAAAACTGCTAACCTTGGCTTAGAGGAATGGGGGTGGGAGATGAAGGGGTTAAGAAGAAATTGTGGGCAGAGAGCCCTCCTTCTGTCTTTTCTATGATGAAACTGTAAATTTCGGTTGGAAATCAAGGCTTTGGAATGTTGATGGAGGTGGGGGGGGGCTGCAGGGGGGGCCTGGTGGGATTCCAGGGGAGAAAGAAGTCCCTGGATTTGAAATTAGTTCTCCTCCTTTGAACTGTTTCATCAAACCGACTGACGATCTAGTCTCAGGCCTGCACCCAAATGGAATTGTTTCTAACTGTTGGGGTTTGAGGGGGCCGCCTAATAAATACCCACTTCTTTTCCTATGGGAGACCTTGGCCTTTGCTACTGAGATCCTGTGATGCTGGGAATCACAGCCTCACCGTTACTTATGGCTGCTGGGTTTCTTGGTCCATAGCTCCCAACCTACAAAGATGACTGAGCCCACTCTTTGCAGGCCAGCAAAGGTCCAGGGAGATGTGCTGTGGGGAGGGGTCAAAGACAAAGTCCTCGCAGGTAAACTGGCTGCACCCAGGAGAAAGAAAAAGACACTGGGATGTGGGTGTGATTTCCTCTCCAAACTTATCAGAATACAGGAGTCACTTCTTATCCTGGGGCACACTGGACTGAGGGGCATAGAGAAAACAGAAATGAGCCAGGACCTCTCCCGCACAGAAAGAATCATGATTTAGGAAGAAGGACTGCATTTGAAATTAGGGACAGCCAAAAATTAGTAGTAATGATACAGAATGAGAAAAAAATTAAAAAAAAAATAGGAATGTGACTGCTCTTAAGTATGATGGAAGATAAGGCTTACTGAAGATGCGAGGCAGAGCAGAGGTAGAGACAGAGACAGAGACAGGCAGAGACAGAGGCAGAGACAGAGACAGAGACAGAGGCAGAGACAGAGACAGAGACAGAGGCAGAGGCAGAGACAGAGACAGAGCAGAGGCAGAGACAGAGACAGAGACAGAGGCAGAGCAGAGGTAGAGACAGAGACAGAGACAGAGGCAGAGACAGAGACAGAGACAGAGACAGAGGCAGAGCAGAGGTAGAGACAGAGACAGAGACAGAGACAGAGGCAGAGACAGAGACAGAGACAGAGGCAGAGACAGAGACAGAGACAGAGACAGAGACAGAGACAGAGGCAGAGGCAGAGGCATCTTGGAGAGTCCAGAGTGAGGTGGGACGAGTGAGGAGGGAGTGGGATGAGGGATGGGAGAAATCAGACAGTCACAGCCAAATGTCTGGATAATATAGGGAAGAGGCACAGGGGAAGGATAGTCCAGCCCCTGGGCTGGGGAGTTCAGGGTAGAGGGTGGGGTATCCCCTGTAACAATAGGATAGGGACTGAGGAATGCTGGGAGAACCTGGTGGTCAGGTCCACTATGATATGTTAAATAGGCACCACAGATACTAATAATGAGGTCAGAGGTCACAGTCTCCTCAGTATTACTCTGGTTTGATTCCAGGCAGAATTCCGTACCTCGTTATTCTTCACAACTCGGGAAGATCACTTTTGTTATTACTTCTTTGCAGCAAATGAGAAAACCGAGACAGAGAGGTTGTGTTACTTGTCAAAGGACACACAGCCAGGAAGTGATAGAACAACTGTGCAGACTGAGCCTTGATTCATCCAGAGGCCTGAATTCCACAGCAGAGTGCCGAATGTATGCAGTAGGTAAATGAATGAATGAATGAATGAATGAGGTAAGGGGGAAGTTAGTGGCTAGCGTGGAGAAACACGTCTTTGGCAGTCACCTCATCTGACTTTCTCTTTGAGGGCTGACCCCAAAAACTCTGTGTGTGTGTGTGTGTGTGTGTGTGTGTGTGTGTATGTATACACTCAATTGGATATGGAGGCCAGAGGTCAGTCTGGGGTGTTGTTCATCGAAAGCCATCTATCTTGTTTGATGAGACAGGCAATCTGGCTGTTAGGTAGGCCTCAGGTGGGTGCTGCTATGTTTTTTATGTGGTTCTGGGGATTGGCCTCAGCTTGAGTGATACACACTTTAACAATTGACCTGTTTCCTGGTCCTGAGGCCTCCTCACTACAATGTCCTACCTTGCTGGGCTAGGTCATGACCCTGGGCTGACCTCACCCTTCCAGGAGCACAGCACCAGGATGTGCCAGGACAAGAAAGAGTCTCAGGCTCCCACTTGTCCATGGAGACACAACTGCTCCTTTCATGATCTGAGCCTGCATTCTAGGTTTCTCACAGGCCTAGAGGTTCTGGTTTGTCCAATTCGAGTGACTAGAGGGTTTTGACACCTCCCTCCCCCCATCCAGCTAGAACTGGACACGCTGTTGAAGAAGACGGTGACCATTTGCCCATGGGCTCTCCCCTCTCTGGTGGGAGAATGTGCTCGCAGAGCCCTGGCCTCCTGGGCGTCTGACGACCGAGTGCCTTACCAACCCTTCATACTGCTGTGAGACACATCCCTAAGATCTCCCTTGTTCTCTATGTCATGTCTGTTGTTTGAAGCAATCTGACTATCGTGTCTGTAAGTGGACCCTCCAGGAGAGGGTCCTTCCCCTTTTCTGACCACCTGCTTCGCAGCAGTTCCCAGAACTTAGTGCCTCCCTCATCTGGCCCCACCTGAACCACCTCTCCTGAGTCAATGTCACCTGTGCTTCCCGGCCCCACACGCCCCTCCCCTTTTCTTTCTCTTCCTCGGAATTCCTTCACCCCAGCTTTCTTTACAAAGCTGCATTTATTTCTTTTTTCCTCTTTGTTTGACCCCACGTGACCTGGTAGAATGCTGGAGGCAGCTTTTGGGAAAGGGGAATACGCGTTGTGTCTCTACCTATCTTTGCTTCTTCTTTTGGCTGAGGCTGGTTTCAACCAGTTTATGGAGTTTAGTTGAAAAGTTACACATTTTTCCACTTTAAAAGAATATCAAAGCCCTATGAATGAAAATTTTCTGTCACCCCTTCCCCCTGCTGGGTCCACACCCCACTCGTGCAGACCATTCCATAGGAGGCTTCCAGAGAGATGCCTGGCTGGGGAGCGCTGCCTCCCTCAGAGCCATCATGGAGAATGAAGAATAAGTCAAGTTGTCCTTTTGTTGGGTTCTCTTTCGGAGAAGTGAATTCAGGATGCTTCTCATGGTGCCCCATGTGAGGAGGAGACCAGGGCAGTGTCTGTGAATGGGCTACCTGGACTGAATCTTCTCGAGGGAGAAGTGACATCTGGACAGAGTGAACATCGTGGAACAAAGAGAGGCAAAGTGACCTTGAGCTATTAGCTGAGACCCAAAATTTAAACTGGGCTGGGAATCTCAGTAGAACTTGGCTCTGC
>NW_022196910.1:12954669-12976677 GCF_008632895.1 Mastomys coucha | reverse complement strand
TGTGTGTGTGTGTGTGTGTGTGTGTGTGTACTCCATGCATGTGTAGTACAACTTTAGAGGTTCCTCAGGTACCATCACTTTGTTGGACTTAGAGACAGGGTCTTTCACTGGCCTAAAATTGTCAAGTAGACGGGACTGGCTATCCAGCAAGCTCCTGGGACTCCCCATCTCTACTTTCCTAGTGCTTACAAATGTATGCTATCACGTCTGGCTTATATCTTTATTTTTTTTTTATTTTTGGAGTAGGTTCTGGGAATGCAAATCAGCTCTTCACACTTGTAAAGCAAATATTTAACAGTTTGAGTCATCTCCCCAGGTCTCTACACCAAGATCCGTTTTTTAAGCTTCTCTAAGGCAGTCTGGAATGGCTGCAGACCTCATACTCAAGCTGTGCTCAGACTCCCTGCTAAGGACTCAGCTGTGTGTTTTCACTCATTACAGTCCTTCGGCTTTGAAGACTAAGTGCCACGGCCACCCCCTCAGCTGACTCCTGTAATCTGCATCCATTGATAAATTGATCAAGGGCACCAAGAGACATTCCTATTTCAAAGTGGGATCCATGCACAGGGCCTGGTATGTGGCTCCCTGCAGGGGTCATATTTCGTATGATGCCAGTTGAGCCCACACTTTGGCTTGGTTTTGTCTTCTTTCCTTCTATTGATTGCCATCCTTGATTCTGTTGTAATTCACACTTACTCAAATCCGTATCTAAGCTCTGTCCCCAGGAAACCAGATCTAAAATAGACTTCCCTGTTACACTGGTCAAACAATTTGCCCCAGCATTCCTCCAACCCATATCTCTGCTCTTATTCCTTCAGGATGAGGAAAGATCACACACAATGAGAAAAGCAGGAAAGATGGTCATGCCAACCACTGGATACAGGGCTGAGATGGATAGATGATCTGCTGAGGTTTGCTATAGCTGGGACAGTTGAGAGGCATGGGTTTGTGTCTATTGACAGCATCAAGATGAAAAGAATACCAAAATGAGATGAGCGGGTGAAGAAGAAAGAAGGACAACTTTGTCTGAGTGGAGTTGTGCTCAAGGTTCCGGAAAGATGCAGGAGCTAGAGGTGGAGTGGATGGTGTTATGGACCTTGCAAGTAAAGAAGCAAGAGGCAGACAGAGGAGACCGCTACTGTTCTTCCTGATCTGCTATGGTTTGGCTGTAAAATGCACCCCCTCATATGCATGGTCCCCAGCTACAGATGTTGATTTGGGGGGTTGTTGAGCCATTGTGACATGCAGATAATAGCCCAGATCTGCTACTGGTCTGGCCTTCTCTGCTTTCTGATCCTTCGAAGCAACCACAAGCTCCAACTACCATGGAGCTCTGCTAGCCCTTGCCTTCCTTGCTAGGCTAGACTGAATCCTCCAAGCTGTGAACCAATCAAAGACCTTCCTCCCTTATGTAGCTGCTGTCAGATATTTGGTCTTTGTGATAAAAATAGTCCAGATGCTTAGTAGAAGACCTATGTCACCCATTATGTGTATCTGTCTCACCTGGAGTGGAGTCCAGTAGTTGAGAAGGGATTCAAAGTAGATGTTCTAGGGGGAGGGGAGTTAAAAAGGAAGAGAATGAATACAGTCTTCCAAGAGATGTATGCCTCCCCTAGCAACCTCACTACTTCATCTCACTTCTAGGATGCCAAATCCTTTAGTCCCTTCCTCACTAGGAAGTATTAACTTTTATTTCAATTTTTCTCCTACCTTCCTACACAGCCCAACTTCTTGGTATGACTTTAACCAATACTCAAGAGCCAAGAGCCTGTCTAGACATTTCAGAATAACTTTCTTTGTTGGTTATTAGGGCAAAACACACAATAAAATGTGAACACATTAAGTGGGACAGGTCCAGCACATACTCATTAAACATGTGTTATTTGTTTGTTCTGCTGGGGGTCCCACTCTGCCTGACAAAGGCTCAGAAGATAGACATCCTACACTGCACTCTGCTAGCTCTGTGGAACCTGGTCTAGTAGCTCACCCATCATAGATGTCAACACACACTTTTTGATTCCCAGACAGAGTGATTGTGCTTGAGATTTTTGGCTCTGCACCAAACACAGACTTCAAGTCTTCCGCCTTTGAATTTTGCCAGGTGCAGGTTTCCACATGCAGTGGACCAGATGTGTTACTTATTGCTGGGTGAGACCCAGTGAATCTTGATCTTATAGCCTTGCTTCCCTTCTGTGCAGATAGGAAGGTATGAGTCCTACATAATGGAGACATGAGGCTGAAATGATACACCCTGTCCTCCAGAGCAGAAGAGAGATGGGTAGAGGATTCATTTAGTGTGAAGGAATGATGGATTTGAGGGGACCCAAAAAACACAAGACCCAAAGTTTAGGCCATATGTCTCTTCTACATATCCTTGACTTTTAAAATATATATTTTTCAATTTTTGAGATTATATTTCAATTGCAACATTTCTCTGTTCCCTTTCCTCTCCCCAAAATGTCACATATACCTCTTTCCCTATTCTTCAAATTCACGGCTTGTTTTTTTCATCAACTGTTATTGAGTGCCTGTATGTACTTGTATGCTCTCTCTCTCTCTCTCTCTCTCTCTCTCTCTCTCTCTCTCTCTCACACACACACACACACACACACATACACATATAACATGCTGAGTCCACACAATGTTGCTTGTATGTATGTTTTCATGGCTGACCATTTGACACTGGACAATCAATTGGTGTGCTCATTCCTGCAGAGAGCCATGTCTCCTGCCCCCAGCTTTTCTCAGTTGCCTGTAGTTCCTGGTGCAGGGCTGAAGCCTTTTCCCCATCCAGTTTGGCATGTTCATTGGGATTCTCCTTGACCATCACTTTTGGGCTTGATGGAAGACTTCTGTGTAAATCTCCAGGCACCAGTAAAGGTAAATGGCAGTCTTCTTGCCACCCACACACTACAGTCATCATTTCCCTTCCTAGACTGTTATCCTCCCTGTGTCCCTATTCCTTGCCATTCAGATTTTAAAACTTCCCTTCTCTTCCTCTTAACCTAATTACTCAGAAGCCAAGCTGATGCTTAGTTTGGGTTGTCAGCTTGACACAATCTAGAGTCAGCCAGGAGAAGAGCCTCTGGGCGTATCTATGGGGCATTATTTCAACTACCTTCGTGGTTGTGGGAGGACTTGCCCACTGTGGGTGAGACTATATACCCTTGGCTTCAGAGGACTGGACTGTATACAAATGGAGAAAGCCAAGTAGTCAGTAGCATGCATATATTGACTTACTGCTCTCTGGTCTTGACTATGGATATGATGTGACCAGTTGCTTCAAGGTCCTGCTGCCTTGACTTCCCCAGAATTGTGAGCCAATTATACCCTTTCTCCTATAATTGCTTATATCAGAGTATTTTATCACAGTAAAAGGAAATGAAACTAAGATACCAGGCCTTCCTTGTTCTGGGTTTAATTTTCTCCAACCCCCATCATTTCCTTCCTTGGCCTTTGTCCTGCTTGCAGTAACATATCCTCCTGACTGTGGTTCTGGTGGTGGATGTAACATACACACTGCTGTCTCTGGCAGGGTTTCTTCTCCTTTCAGAACATCAAGCTCACTCAGATCTGGATTCCTGAAAGCAACTGCCCATGCTGCATTTGCAGGCATGAGGCTTAGCTAACATTACTTGCCTAAGTTCATGCAGCTAGTCCTGGGGAGATGTGGAATTCAAACCCATATTGTTTCCTAATTCAGACATTATAGTCATAGCTACTGTGGTACCATGTCTCCAAGTAGACATTTGGTGATGGAATAACAATGTGGTAGCAAGTATGGTCAGGGGTCAAGTGTCTAGGACAGATGGGAAAGCTTTTGGCATCAGAAAGATTGTGGCTTATCCCCAAGGAAGCATGGTACTGCCCTGGAGTGGTCAGGTGACCTTGCTATGGCACCCCAGGAAGACCTCATAGGAAAACTGACTTCTGATGAACTCCCCTCCCCAAAGCACCCACTCTGTCACTAGTCCCGTCTTAGGTCATATTTTAAATGCTGGCTGAGACACAGGATTGTGGGATCACAGCTGAGCCATCTGACTTTAAAATATGTAAGGACCAACTTGGGAATTTTATCACATTTCTGCCGCCCAGGCATGAAGTCAGCTGGCCCGTGCATGACAGGGAGTGTTTTACTTGTAATTAGCTGAGTGTTTTGATTTTTATTTTTTTACTTTATTATTAATTTTTTTTTAAAAAAAGTTCTGCCTAGACTTTGGTGTGAGGCAAGCTCAGAGCCACCCCAGAGCAGCAGAGAAGTGAGTCATAGTCATACAATGTGGAGGTTCGAGGGGGGATGGCGGGAGCTGGAGGAACATAAATTATTGTGATTGTCTTGCAGGCACACTCTGATTTAATTATTGTGTGCTTGCCAGCTGCCTACGCCTTCATCAACACCAAGGCAGAAGTGATGGTTCTTTAGAGGGAAAAGAGACCTGGAGGCCCTGTGGTCTTCTGAGGGAGTTTGGGACACAATTCCCAGCACCAGCTGGAACCTGTGAGACCTGAGGTCTCACGTCTTCTTTATTTTCCCAAGACAAATAAATCTGGCTTTGTTCTCCACCTGCCATGTCTAGCAGGAAACCCATGCAGTGTGGTTGCCCTCTTAGGGGACACTTCTCTATTTCTTGGGAATGTAAGGAATCCTTGGGATGAGGTAGTTCAGTGAAATCTAAGGGCTTGGGCTGACAGTGGAAAATTCTCGCTCTTGGTGAGCACGTACTGACTTGAAAAGAGCATCTCACATCTCATTGACCAGTGCAACCAGGGACTCAGCAAAGGCAGCCACAGCCTGCTGCCTGCCTGTTTATGCTTCTGGCTGCTTTCAGACTGTGCTGAAGGTCTCCATGCTTGGAGAGTTTCATACCACAGTCCCCAGTCTCAGGGAATCCATATTAAGTGATCTTAGACCTGTTGATATTAGAGTGAGTCTCCTCTCAGGCCACACAGCTAACTCATCTCTTAATCCATGGGAGGCAAGCAGGGAGGGAGGGAAGGAGTGGGGAATGAAGGAAGGGAAATAAACCTAACTAAAACTAAAACGAAATGAAACGAAATGAAACCAAACCAACCACCACCACCAGCACCAGTACCAGCACCAGTACCAGTACCAGTACCACCCCAGAAAACAAACAATACCCTCCCCAAACCCCCAATACCCAGTTGTCCAATTTGCTGCTTGACTTTTTCCAGAAAAGGAGTGAATGGCTTTTCTTAAGTTTCTGTGTCTCTTCTAGATTCTTCTAGAACAAGACAGAAGTTTCTCTCCCTGAGTTCCCAGTGCCTTGGCTATGTGACCTTGAGTAGGCTACCTCAGCTCTCTGGAGCTTAGAGTCTCAAGCAGGATATTCCCCATACAATAGGACTATCAGAAGGATTCACTGATATGATATGTCAGTCAGTTAGCACAAAGCCAAACCTGGACTCTGCCCTCAGAACATAAGCATGGGTAGAAGACTGAGCTTTGTGAAGGTGTCTGTAGTTTCCCCAAACAAATTTTGTTTATCTCAGTATCCTTAGCAACAGGGACCTTTGTATCTACCTAAAAGCATGTGATAACTTGACAGTTGTGAAAGGTGATGTTTAGGGAGGGGATGAGAGAGTTGAACTTCCCTTCTCAGCTGGAAAGGAAAAATTTGAGTGTGCAATTTTTTAATGTATTTGCATGAAAACGCTCTGGCCAATATCATGGAAGTAATCCCTCAGTTGAGGTTCCCTCTTCCCAGGTGTGTCAAGTTGACAACTGAAGCTCTGACATTGCTCCACTGTGAAGCTCTTCACTATGTCCCCCGATTATCTTTTTCCCACTGGCCTGGGCCCATGTTTTGCCTCATCTCTTGCCTAAGTTATTGGTGCCCATCCTCCCAGCTTTGTATTCTAGACCAACATTTGGTCTTCATGTATCTCACCGTCTTCAAATACTTCAAAGATAGTTTCTTACAAGATTAGCTACCAGCCCCACAACTGGATATTTTTTGGGGGTAGTGTTAATTTGTCATCATGCAAAGATCATATGATATAATGCCAATAAAAGTATTTTTTGAAGTACAAGATGTCGTATAAATCTATCCATCTGTCCTTCCATTGGCACAATGATTGTTTGTGAAGATTTATCTAGGTGCTGGAGACACTCGGGGGAGTCAAGATGCTTGAAAGAAATCCAGAGCCTAATGTGACTTATTGTAATAGTTTATAATAAATACCACAATGGCTAGATCTCACAGGTAATAGTGGGACAAAGAACTAATAAGTCCATATTACTATAAATGTAAGATATTTAGGCCAGCAAAGCAGCTCAGTGAGTTAAGACACTTGCCTCAAAGCCTGATAATGTAAATTTAATCTCCAGGACCCACACAGTGGAAGGAGAGAAACAACTCTTACAAGTTGCCCTCTGACTTCTACATATATGCTAACCACAGACAAATTATATATATAGCAGATATTCAGCATATAAGCAGAGTAGGATCAACATATTTGGAATGCTCTGGAGAAAATAAACTCTCTTTTTGGAACAGATTCTATGATAGTACTAAGAACTGTCTGCATCTTTCTTGTGTCTCCAAAATCAGACCCGTGTTCAGGGTCTATGTGGAATATGTCATTTAACTTCTTGAGGAATCATTTTTTCTCATTTGTCAAATCTATATGAGAAGCCTTCATTAGGTTACCACAGAAACAAAAACATCATTCATTCATAAAACAAATGTTTATTGAACACCATGCTGTGCTGGACAGTGACTTGCTCTGATGTCCTGATGCCCTCTGGTTCCCAGCCTTGGTATCTGGCACCTGTAAGCTGTATAATATCCTCACTTCAGGTCTCCTCGTGAATTGCCATCATGATTCAATACCTTGACAACTTGCCTCAAAATTCCATTGTCTTGGGGGTCTTTCAGAATAAAAAAATACACATGAGAGACCTCCAAGGAATGTGGTAAATGGGACAGAGTTTAGGCCTAGAGATATCAGGCTGGATTAGATATTAGTCTTTTTGTGCTGCAGCAACAAGATGGTGGCTGAAAGAACCAATATTTGTTTCTAACAGTTCTGGACTGAGCAAGTCCAAGGTCAAGATGTCAGCAGATGCACCCTCAGCAAGGCTGCCTTCTTTGGATTATAGATATTACTTTTTCATCAAAACCTTACATGATAGAGAGAGAATTCATCTCTTCTTGTATCTCTTCCTATAAAAGGGCAATAATGCCATTTGTGAGGCTCCACCATCATGATCTAGTTGTCTCTTAAAGGCCTTACTCCCAAATATCATCATACTGTGGGGCAGGGATTCACCCTAAGAATTTCCTTGATGTTTGTGAGATAGAGTTCAGTCCATAGAACAGAGAAACAGCGAGGGCTAATTAAAGATGCTGAAACCAATGCACAAACATCTCTTTGCTTTCTTCTGCCAAGGCCACTGGAAAGAAACCCGATTTTTTAATGATGTCTCTTTTGGTTCGAGATTTATTACAAATACACTTCCTTTTTTTCTTCTATAATCTTGTCATCGAGTGGCCCAGAGATACATGTCAACAGAGAAGCCTCTGGCTGGAAAGGGACCCAGAATGTTTGGGCTTGTCATTAAGGACTCAAGTGGTGAGGAGAAGAGGAGGAAGAAAGGGAGGCGCTGGCAAGCTTGCCAGAGGATCCTCATTAAACTCCAGGAGGGGTTGGTGGGTGAGCCATCCAAACCTTGGGTCTGGCAGAGTTTATGGCTGTGTGTATGTCTCTGGAAACCTTAGCTATTGGGCTAGTTTTCTCTGGCTCCTTTGCCAACCTTAGGCTCCTTAGTTTTGACATTTATTTTTTTCCTTTTGGATTTTTCCTCTTATTGCAAATATGTGGTATGAATTCAGTCCCTGGGAAACACTGTAGGCCAGAGACTGGAATGCTGGTGGTACACGGGACCAATAAGACAAACCTAGTGTACAGGATCCAAAGATGCAAGTATGCGCTGTGTGTGCTTATGGAGTGACTGGGAAAGCTCCAATAAGGTAAGGTCTTGAGTCTCTAGCTGGTTTCTATCACCCACAATTCTACAGGGTTTACTCACCAAGGCTCTGTATAGAAAGTGCCTCTGGGATTGGATAGCCCGGTATTCTGTGTTCACACTCCTCCTCTTCTGGGCATTCTTTAAGTGCCTTGATGAAGTGCCAGTTTCTCTAAAAGCTTGGAATGGATCCAAGAAGTATTCTCCTAGAGGGGAGCACTGGCAGACATTCTACTGTGGAGAGATGCAGAGAGATGTGGAGAGCTGTCAGGGTTGGGGGGTGGGGATATAGAAAGAACTACAAGGCCCTAGAAGGGATTCTGGTTGGCCTTCTTTCTAGGCCCCTCCCAACAGTGACTTGGCAACTGCTAGGTAGGCCTGGCCTGTTATAAAAGGGGTTGTTTGGTCTCTTCTCACTCTCTCTGCCTCACCTTCTCTCTGACTCTCTTCTCTCCCAGACCTTTCTCCCCTTCCTCAACTCCTTCTTTCTCCACGTGTTCCCGGCTGGCCTCTCCTCCTCCTCTCTCTTCTCTCCCTCTCTCCCCCCTCTCTCTTTCTCTGTCCCCTCTCTTTCTCTACCTCTATTCCCTTCTCAGCTCCCCTCCCCATTCCCCCAAATAAACTCTATTCTATACTACGTCAATCATATGGCTGGTATCTGGGGGTCCCTTGAGGCATCCCTCCCACCTCACCATACTGCACTCTATAAAACATATCCTTGGCTTCTTATAAAACACAACATTTGGTGCCATAACTCAGATTTAGAAGCTTGCAGGTTCATGCTTCCAGAGACTCAGATTTAGAAACTCACAGGTTCGTATTTCCCACTGTCGCATGGACTTTCCAGCTATTGGATCGCTAGAACACTCCATGCAAACACCTGTGAATTGGTCTCATTTTTAAGACCTCTACCCTTGGGTGAGCTTACTCTGTCTCTCCTCTAGATAGATGGCTTGAGAGATGGTTCCTCTTGTGTGCTGATGGAAAATCCTAGGCCTAGTTAAACCATTCTCCCTTTGGCCCTGGGCCCACAGCTTGGGTTTTGGACCTGCAGCTCAGCCACTAGGTTACTGCCTGATGGCATGGTAAATCTAGCCTGGCTGCTCATTATTAACTATTAATTTATCCTTGGGAAGCCAAAAGCAATAATATTAATAGCCTGTATCTTGCCTTCGTCTATACCTCCAGGCTCCCCACTGGGATGCCTCTCGATCTTAAAGGCTTCCAAATTCACAAGCTAAATTTGGCCCTAATACTCACTAGATAATAACTCTAAATAGCCACTTAACTAAGCTTTAAAAAAAGAAACAAACACAAAAACAAACAAACAAACAAACAAACTTTTACAACTCTTTCCATCAATCCAAAAATGGAAAGATTTCTATGTAGGCTTCTCCCCACCTTCACTCCCAACCATTTTATTCCTCTGCTCTCCTCTTCACATCACTCTCTCTCACCCCCTGCCTGCCCCAAGCCCATGGCGCACATGACATTCTGCACTTGAACAGAGTTGCTGGGACGCAGGCAATCCTGAGCAGAGCTGCAGGCGCCCACATCCTCAGGCTCCCGCAAGCCCCAGCTGCAATGGCTGCTGCCAGCTGGATGCTCCAGCAGAGCACTCCTGTGCTCTGCTCAGACTAGCCACAGTGACAGAGGCTGCCTGCTGTGACAGAGAGAGACCTACTGTCCACCAGACAAAACATATCTATTTGTTTCTTTTTGTGTCTCTGCTGATACATAGCAACACTTCTGCTACTCCATTCTAAGGTGACTTTCTTCCACAGGTGGAACTGTCATTTCAGCACCATTTTAGCTAAGGGCGGTCATATGGTTGGCTATAGTTTCAGCACCATCTTGGTTAAAGGCAGTCTCATGACTATCCACCATCTTTGTTGTGGACAGTTCCCTCTTCACTGCCTTCTTACCTTAGGACGGCCTGACATAGGTCTCCAAAGACACTTTTAAATTAAGGTAAGGTTTTCATATGATTTCTATCCTGCCTTGATAAAATAATGATCTTAATATTAATTTAAAGATTTATAACAGTAAAAAGTTAAAGATTACTACCTTAAAGGTATGCTTAGCCTTGTTTTTGCTACTGTCATTAAGTTATAATATAACCTCTTTGCTTACTAGATACATCCAGAACAAATAATAAAAAGCAAGCACAGATTGTTTAACTCAGATATGCTTCATAGATACTAGCACTCAGTCTTGTCAGAAATCTGCTAAAAGAAATGTTAAATGTTTAAGCTTATTATGAAAGAGACTCCCAAACTCTAACAATGACACTCACCTACCTCAAGGTCTCCAAGAAGATTCGGGCACAGAGACAAGACTGTCTGGATTGTGGTATGATAACTCCTGAGAAACACTGCTCCATCGCCATTGCCTGCTGCCAGGGCTTGGCCTACACTGTAGACAAACAGAGGACACCTGGAGAATTAAAAGTCTTATATTGGCTAAGACAAGGTGAGTAATTTTTCCCATGTTCCTACTCCACAGAAAAAACTTCTTGTTTCTGGACCCGATGGCCAGACTACCTCTGCCCAATTTGTGAAGGAGACCACAGGGCCCTGGGAGAAATGTTTAGATAGTGGACTATAGACCAACCTCTGTCACTTTAATTAATACATGACATCTAGATTATAATTTATTGACAGCTAAGCTAACTACAGCTTGACAGCTAGAAAACAGACCTCTATCTCCTTACCCCAAGGTAATGCACCACCTTATTAGCTCATTAGTCAATTTGTTAACTAGCTAAGATTGCCAGATCTCTTATCAAAAAGAAAGACAGGTTTGCCTTGCTCACAGGTTTCATGATGAAGGATATACAAGTTCAGATGTAACCTTTCATTGATGTAACCTGCTATTTTCTTATCTAAACTCAGTTTGCAGTGACAAAATGCTTCATATTCCCTGCCTTGTTATGCCACTGTCTTAACATTAACCAATAGAGTTCTTATAAATTAGCCTAGCTCTACTAAAACATTCCATTATATGAGCCAACTTTTGCAATCACAAGTTCAAATTATAAATTTCCTTTGATTGTCTCCTAATTATAGACTTAAAGTGTTTCTCATGCTAAATCTATATGATCATCTATCATAGTTACAAATATAAGTTCACTTTGGTTGCCTTTTAACTATAGACTTAAGGTGTTTCTCATACTAAACTATATGATCAACCATCATATTCACAAGGCCATCAAGTTTTCGAGTTTCCTCTAATTGTCATTTAAATTTAAACTTAAAATGCTAAATGTATAAATGTTCAGTCTCCTAGAAAAAGCCCTTCTTGCTCTGTTTTCTCCACAAAAGGATTTTTGTCTTCCCCAAGCTCATGTTAAAGACTGTTCATGCTAATAATTTTATCTCTTTTATAAACTTATAAGCTCCAGAAAACCCACTCAGATACACCTCTCATGGACCAGACAGACTGCATCTGGATAAGTACAACTGCCAATCAATAGCCTAAGTTTATACCGTTACCTGATGTGAGGGTGTGATTCCTCTCCTGTTCCCTGGGATGGGGATTCCCCTCATCACAACCACCAAGACCTAAAGGTTTCAAGTGTACATCTAAGAAAAAGGTTTTCTCCCAAACCTGCTAAACTTTACTTTCTACCTCTAACATATATATGTATGTTTCAGCATCTTGTCAAGTCCAGGTGTTTACTCAAAATCTACGTCCAGAGAAGTAACCCAGAGATGCTCCAATCTGCTCTCACAGAAACAGATACTCCTTCTACCTACAGATGGTTCCACAGACCCTGGACAGCAAGGGAACAGCCAACTCTCCTAAGACTGGACCAAAGTCCCCATTGTCTCTGGTTTCCCAGAGACACATAGCCCCAAAGTCAGCAGGAAGCAACTAAAGATCATGACAACCCTATTCCTGCGTCACCATCACCCTCTTTCTAGTTTATTTATTTATTTATTTTAGTTAATCCAAAATGGAGGAGTGTTGGCATTTCTTTTAGGCACTGTTCAACAGTTACCTGGCAACTTCCAGGTAGGCCTGACTTGCTATAAAAGGGGCTGTTTGGCCTTTCCTCTCTGTTTCTGACTCTTTTCTCTCTCTGACTCTCTTCTCTCCCTAACCCTTTTCTCTCCCCTTCCTGGCCAACCTCTCCTCTTTTCTTCTTCCTCCTCCTCTTCTTATTTTACTTCTTCGTTCTCTCTCTCTCCTTCCCTCTTTCTCTCTCCTTCCTCTCTTTCTCTTCTCCAACTTCCCTCTCACCCCTTCCCATACCCCCAAATAAAATCTATTCTATGCTATACCTGTTGTATGTCTGGTTCCTCCAAGGCAAGGGATGCCTCAGCATGAGCCCACCCCTCCCACCTCACCAAACTGTATTCTATAAAACATATCCTTGGCTTTTAATAGAACACCACAACTCCTATCAACACAGCACTGCATAGGAACCTTCTTAGTGAAAATAAGGAAACACCGGCATCGCAGTGATTTGGTCTTTCTGCTGCTTCTCCCATGTGTTAGAGCTGACTATGCACCACCATTTGGTTCAGTTCTGGGATCTCACATTAGGTAGACACCATACCTTTTTCCTTCTCTATACTTTCTCTCACATATCTACTACCATGATAGGACTTTTGGGGTACAACACAAATCTGAACTCATTGCCAGGCATGCTATCACCTTTTGCCAAAGCCAGGGTAAGTATGTTAAAGCCATCTGTTATTTTTCTACCTGTAGCTTCTTCTGTGGATGGTGTAACAGAGGAGCTTCATGTACTCAATGCAAAGATGTCCATACCTGTCCTGGAGCATGCCCAGCTCCCCTGACCACAGTAAATCAGAACCTATCCAGGTCATGTTCCTAGTATCATCACGGCATTTGACTTTGAGTCTTCTCTGCCAGCCCCACATCCCTCCGTGCACTGAGTCTCTCAAAAACCCCCTGTCCCCCATTCTCCAGTCATCATCCAGCAGCAGCAGCCACGGTGGACAATGTCTCTCGATGTCTAACTGGTTAAATGTTTTTCCACTGGAATTCTTCAGTAGTAGTATCCTTTTGCCTTTGGATCAAAACTTTAAAAATATTTATTTTTCATCTTTTACCCCTGTCCCATATGTTCTGTGTATAGACATGATGGCTACCTTCCCTCACTCCTCAAATAGGCTATGCTTCCTCTTGTGTGTTCTCATGAGACTGCTCTTCTACCACAGGCCCTGAGCCCACTCCCGGCTAACTCCAACTACCGTCATGTGCTCACCTCAGTTTCCACTTGCTCCATGGAGCCTTTTTAGCTCTGAGATGCTGCCCATCTTACACATTTCTGTGACTGCATAGGTTGTCCTCCCTGACTTCTTGTATGCTGCTAGCCTGAGTGTGCGGGCTCTTCCTTCCATTCTAGACCATGTGAGTTTACTTCATCTTGTTATGAATTTGCCTGAAGCAAAAGAGAAAGAACCCTGGACACCACAGTCGATCATGTCCACACTGCACAAACTTCTTTGACTGTGGAGACATTTCATGTATTATTGATTGTCTTACTGGCTCTTGACAAAGTCAGGAATGAAATAAGATGTGAGCTCTCCTTTAAGTGGCAGTGTGGTAGGCTGTCAGTGTGTGTGTTTGGGGGGGGGGGATGGGTTACTGCCTTTAGGAAGTGTCTGAAAACACTTATAGGGTTTCTTTTCTTCTCTCATTTGGGAGGGGAACATTAGAGAAGGATTGATAGATTCCTGTATCTCTCTGAAGCATCAGCAACTCAACAGAAACTATACAACAGACTTTCCACAGGAGCGATATATATGTATCAGAGGAGTCACAGTGGAACCCCTGGAGACAGGATGAGTTTCCTGTCCCCAAGAACAGCAAAATACCTCCATTCGATGATATCTTCTTAGCACCTCCAATGAGCCAAACTCTGAGTTGCAAAAGTGACAGCTCCTGTTCTTAACTTGGAAAACCTCACCCATCCTTCAGTTTTATAAGAATCATGTGAATAAAATGGGAAGAGTTAAAAGACTGGAGGATGCACCCAGAACAACACAGAGTGGACAGGGACAAGCCAGAGGCTCACTCAGGCTGATCTTATAAGGAACAGCGCACTACGGCATTGGAAAGTGTCCCCCAACCATGTTAGTGTCGAGGGAAATGCAGCATTGAGGTGTTCCAGGTAACCCCATCATCTCCACGAGAATCCCAGGCTTCTTACTCAGTCATGCCTTCCTCAGTGTTGTGCAAAGTCTTATGCAAACACGCATTCAACTCTCCTTTCCCACCTCCAACCAATCCTCTGCACAAGTCTTTAGTGATAGACATTGTGTGGCAGGCAATCCTGTCCTTTCAGTTCCTTGTCAATTCACAAACCCAATGGTTGAAGTATAGCCGGAAATGGTTACACTGCACTCTAGGAGGAGTCTCAGGGACAGACGGACACAAGAAGCATGTGTTCACACAGCCATCCATTCTGTTGTGTGCACACAGATATATGTGCTATCTGCTCTGGATGCCTTCTGTTCTTTGAAAACCTTCACGTCAATGCCTGGGAATATCTGTAAATACTCCAGGGACCAATTGGGCTCCTGGGTGAGCCCCTCCCTCTTGCCAAATACTTGGCAGGCTTTTGCCAAGCTGACCTAACAAGACCTGGCCTGAGACAAGGGGACAATGGGGAGTCCTACATTATTTATGACAGTCTCTCTTTGTATTGTGAGTGACCTCTGTAAGCTGCTTCTAAGGCAGAGCTGATCTGCTAAGAAGTCAGGAAGTCATGTGGGTACTTGACAGCAGATGGGGGTTAAGTGCTGCGTGTGAGGAGACATCAGCGTGAGTGAGACAGGTGCAGCTCTTGAGGCCACTTGTAGTGGTAAATGTGACATGTGACTAAGCCCCAGGAGATGGACATCCTGTTGTTTGCTTTCTCACTGAGAGGTTTGTCTCTGAACAAGGGCAGAGATGATATTAAAAATACTGGCTGTGCGTTTTGCTCCCTGAGTTTGCCAAGGGCACAAGTAGATCTTTTCCTTCACTCCTGATTCTGAACTGAGACCAAAGTGCAAGGCACATGGCCTGTCACCTGTGCGGCTGGAGCATGTAACTTATAGCAGTGTCTGGAATGGTTATGCTATCGACCTCCTGCAGGACCATAGACAGATCCACAGGAGCCTCCAGCCTGAGGGGAGCTTGCGAAACCATGCACTTTTAAGGATGAAGACAGAGACTAAGGTCCAACCCCTTGCCTCATTGGATCCTTGCTACTAACCATTTACTTTGCTCTGGCTGTCCAGGGAATAGTAACATGTGGGGCAAGAGGCCAGATGTGCAGAAATCCCATCACAGCAGAGATCAGCATAATTAGGGGAAACAAACATATTTTTCTGTGTTTTTGTTTTGTCCAAGTCAACCACAGTCCATGTGGGATATGACTAGTCCACCAGTGGAGATGAGCCACTGTCAGGACAGCTCTGCTGCTCCATGTAGCTTCTCTTTCTATGCAGTATTGGCTCCTTAGGGCATGCTCCTAGGGCTGTTGTGGGCAAGATGAGGGTGGTGCCCTCAGAAGGTTCCAAAGGAAGCAAATTGCACAAAACTCGACTCATCTCAGAGTACATTTTCTTCAAGGCTGTGAAGTTCTTCCATTTCCTGCTTGTGCACAGCTGTGTTATCTTGAAGAGATCCGGAGAGTTTCCTGCCCAGCAGACATATGTGAGTGGTGAAGAGGCTGTGCCTCAGCTGGAGGTTGGAGGGATGTTGACATCTTGAAAAGCTTGTTGCTTCTAGAGAATTCCATTCAGAACAGGACTGAAGATACAAATGAAGGTAAAGCCTTAATTCACTCCTTTCCCCCTCCTTCATCCCTCCCTTCTCCTTTTGCCTTTCTCTTTCTGGCCTTTTCTCTCTGTTCGCATTCACTCCCTCCTCATCCTTCCTCCCTCCTCCTCTATCCTCATCACTCTGCCTGGAACAATGTCCCTACCAGGACTTCCTGAGAAAACATCTCAGTCAGAAATCACTCTATACCAGCAACAGCCAAGCCCAGTTCTGACATACTCATATCTCATTGTCAGCCACCCCCATATATCTATCACTTGTGGCCACAAAAAGACTTCCTGTCCATTCTACTGTCAGAGGCCTTAGTTGACAGCCCTTCTTGATGAGGGTTCTTGACAATTACCTTGGAAAAGAAAACAACCCCTTCTTAATGGAAACAATGTGACATTTGGTGCCAGGCGGGTCTGGGCTCAGATCCCGGATCTGCCACTTCATACCTGACTGTTTCTTGGAGTTTGAGCTTCCTCATTTGTGAAATAAACAACTCCAGGATGACAAACAGTGCCCTTTTTGGGCATTGCTTTGAAACTAAATGACTTAATGCCCACAAATGCAAGTTAACTACAAGACTCAATGAAGGATGGAGACAGGGAGGTTGAAAGCTTTGGAAGATTCTACCTATTGCCTGAGTTTTCTGTGCTCTTTTGGTCTGATAAACAGTGGGGCTTCTCTAAGATTCTGAAATTACAGAAACAACAAGACATTTGTTACAGGTGAGGAAGCTCTGACATAGCCTTCCCTAGGTCCACCTTTGCCCCCAGCCTTCCTCTCTGTTTTCCTGCTGCTAGCTGTGTATTATGGAACTCTTAACACCTCATAATGCCCTACTAGACTGGCCCTGGTATGCAATGAATTGCTTGTGTGCTCAGGCTGTGTCTATGTGGCCATAGAATATATGGTATGGACATAAGTCCGCAGGACTCAAGAACCTGGCTTGCTCCCAGTTCTTAATATCTCTGTCATGGATCCTCCCTGTAAGCAACTCAAGATACCTTGGTCATTCTAGACTTTACAGCTTGCAATGAACTCAAGTCAGGACAATCTGGAAACATTGCATGGAGCTCCATATGCCATCTTGGTGTGTCCCGAGCCAGCTTCTCTGTGGGTAGCACTCAAGGCTGCTGGATAAAAACAAGAGACTTTGATAAGAAAGAACATTCAAAGGGTAATGGCCAAGTTTTAAAAACTGGACAACATGCCCAGGACCCACATCTCCCAGGCAGTCAGGCCACAGCAAAAGTTCCTCTCCATGGCTGCTGTCAGGGTCTTGGCACCAAACTTTGTTGCTGTTTGACATAGAGCTTTGATTTTTCCATGCCATTGCATGGCCTGCTTAAGAGTTATAGCCAGAGCTGAAGCACCCTGCTAACTCTTCATAGGTCAGACAGGAGGGAGAGCCCTCTTTGGTTTCATAGTTCACATAGGGGTCTTCCCAAAGAAGACAGTTGTTCAAAAGGTTAAAGTGTGAATGAATCCCATCCATGTGACATCAGCTTAAAATGTTGCTAGATGATTAATAGCCAGAAGACACCAAAGTGGTAGGAGCTGTATACTGGAGGTTGGAGTAGATTAACTCCCAAGTTGGCCTGTAGGGGGACTAGGGGGGACACAGAATTCATTGGACACCTCTATCAGAGTCTCTTCAGCTTGGTCATTAGTCACAGAACATTAGGTATCTGAGATGGATGCTTGCCAAGGTATAACATGTCCTTCTTGTCAAGGCTAAGAGCATGCTGGGAAAGGGGAACAAAGGCCATGGGAATGTCAGACGGAGGGTAGGGGGTGACAGGGAAGCTTACAGGAGTGCTCTCTAGGGACTGAGTTTATTGCCATTCTAAGGAGTAGAGAGAACACCCTAGCCAGAGGACATCATGAACTCTCCTTTCTGAAAGGTACCTCTAAGGAACCAGACAATGAGGGAACAGTGTGCCTCCAGCCTGCAAATGGGTCGAGTATCTATGTGATAATGGTCCTTGTATTCTGTGGGGCCACCAGTCTGCTGGGCAGCCTGTGACAGGTTCTGCAGAAGGGATGATGATAGTGCACACTTGAATGGATGGAATGAACCTCTGAAGAATTGTTACTGGTGATGGACTTTAATCTAGCTCTTTCCGCCTGTCCGAGACACGTTGACATATGCAGTTGGCTACCGTGGGACTCTGCCTCCAGCAGCTTGTCTCATGCTTCCGACTCTCTTTTTACCTCTATTTTATAGAAAAGGAAACTTAGGCTCAGAGATCTCACGTAACTAGGGGATGATTAAGCTAGGTTTCAACCAGTTGGTCTGGGTGAATAGTAGCTGAGGAGGGAAAAAAGATGATTCTCAGATCTAATTATGTAGCAAATCAACAGGGCCTGGCTGTGAATCTTTTGCCCTGAGGGGTTGGTCAGTTTATATGTGGAATTCAGATGTCTTCCAGTGCCCCAGGGCCAGGAGGACATGCCCATTTTCACTGGAGTTCTGTACACACTTGGACCCCTGAGCACTGTGGCGGGAAATCTCTAGGAAAACTCTTTGTGATTCTCTGGGGTGCCCTCTAGTTTCACCTCTAATCAAAACCTACCAAGGAAGCAAACAAGCCAAAAAAAAAAAAAAAAATTAAAAATTGCCTGACTGTCAACCTGCCAAAAGTCCAACTAGTCAGAACCAGACCTTACCGTCCCAAGGCAGGCTGTGTGCACACTGGAGGAAGCCTGATAAGAAGGCACAGCCTTGAATGACTTTTAGCTGGCAGAGGAAGGGGGCCTGGGAACAGTAGCAGGCGGGTTCCAATACCCTGCACAGTTCCCACTGGCCAATGTCAGTTCCTCCTCTGAAGTGCTCCGCTCTTCCTGACCCACCCATTCGGGGTAATTACCTTGGGGACTTGGCTGGAAAGTTATCTCCCGCTAGATGCCTTTCCCACCCAGCATCAGCCTGTTAGACCTGATGCCCTAGATGGTGCGTCCCTTTCCCACGCACTCAGTACGGACCTTATGGGCTGTCAGATATGGAGGGTGTCGAGGTGAGCTATGGGTGATCCCTGTCCTTCAGTGCTTAGTATTTGCTGCAGTGATGGGAACAGTAATGCTCCTGTCATCCAATTTGGACATTGAGACTCCCGGCCACCAACTCAAACATACAACTGAAAAGCTGATGATAACTTTTTGTTTGTTTGTTTGTTTAATTTCAATTGAATTAGCCACATGGGGCTGATGGCGAGCAGAGTTATAAAGCAAACAGGCGATGGTAGAGGAAAGATCATAACAGAGTTTTTGGTGCTGCAGTAAAAGCCCGTGGGAGGCTGGATGAGGTACCCAAAGCAGGCTAATCCACTGCTGTGCTGGACACAACCCCTGTTGTTGAAGGGAAACTGAGGGGAACACTGAAGTGGTTCTGGACACAGCTGGGTTGAAATTCCAGTGTCTCCCACTTGCTAATATTAGGATTTACAAATGGGAAGTGTGAGACTGAAGTAGGGCAGTAGAGAGTGGAGGTGGAGCGAAGGCAAGTTTAAGATCTGGCCAGTGTCCTATTAGCATGCATGTCAAGGGCCACACATCTCTCTCAATCAGGCTGTCTCAGTAAGGGCTGAATTGCAGGTGTACTTCCTGTGTGGGGTGTCCTCTTGTCTTGTTCACTGGTGTACATGCTTGAAAACAGAATCACTTTTTCTAAAAGAATCCCATTTGATTATATCGTTCCTTATCAAAAATTGATTAAGACATGGAAAATGATAAAGAGGAAATCACACTTCCAACCACATACAACGTCATTGTACAATTCCTATTACAACCTTTGTACTCTTAGACTTCCAGTTGGTGTCTAGAGTTCACAAATTTCTCTTCAGGGGTACATATTGCCATTCATCTACCCAACATTGGTTCACTCCTTGTGCTTACAAACACCAGGTTTTGCTCCAGGAATCAATGGGTTTAATTAAAAGGAGGGTTGGCCAGAGATGCAACAGGAAGTTGTTTAGTGAACCCTGCAGTTCCAGACTGCAGACATGGAGTGTTTGTAGTTTTCTTTCTCTTGTGTCTAGAATTGTGGAGGTTCTGGCTGCATCGATTCTGAGGCTGTAACTATTTACAAGATACAGGGGAAAGATGAAAGAAATCCAGACTTTGATGACAAACCAATCTTTTACCATTGTGATGGTTTCATGTGCTCGGCCCAGGGAGTGGTATTGTTAGAAGGTGTGGCACTGTTGGAGTAGGTGTGTAATTGTGAGTGTGGGCTTTAAGACCCTCATCCCAGGTGCCTGAAAGTCAGTCTTCTCTTAGAGGCCACTAATGAAGATGTACTTCTCTCCGATCCTTCTGCACCATGCTTGCCTGGTTGTTGCCATGTTCCCACCCTGATGATACTGGACTGAACCTCTGAACTTGTAAGCCAACCCCAATTGAATGTCCTTATAAAGATTACCTTGGTCATGGTGTGTGTTCACAGCAGTAACTAGGACAACCATCTACCTTCAAATCTTTATATGACACACAACTTTTTTATTTTGACCTTGTTTAGCCTCCGTTTGGGTTCTCCGTGGGTTCTTTCACCTGTAACTACTGGAAATTCTTTCCCAATAAGTAATTTATACTAATGTATGTACTTAAGGATAGAATTTCCATAACTCCTCTGCCTGTTTGATTTTCATCTTACTTGTCTGTTTTACCAATATCCTGGGTAAATACATGCGTACATGTGTGCATGCGTGTGTGTTTTTGTGTGTGTGTGGAGTGCAATGAATGCATACTGTTGGAAAAATAACAGCAACAACAATAACAACAACAAGAAGCACCAAAATGACAGAGCAAGGCAGTATGTCAGCCCTGTGAATTCAGAGAGAACGACTAGTGGGTCTCCCAGGAGTCCCTACACTCTGGTTCATGCTTCTGTGTGTCACAGTAATAGCAGCAAGCCTTCCACAGTCCTCTCACTCATTAGAGGAGACACAGCATACCTCCTGCCTCAGGTCCACTCTTCCACCCTCTGTACCCATAGTCTTCCTCTGTCCTTTGTCACTTTGGGAGCTCAGAACCTCCCTCTCTGCAGGAGCCTCCTCACTGCCATTGAAGTATGTGTGAATCACCCTCATTTCAGTAATTACCATGGAAATAAGACCAGTCCAAACAAAAGTGTTCATCTCCGACCCTGTGATCCTTTTAAGTGTTTCTGTACACTTGGGCGTGTCATCATACTTATACACATTCATGAAAAAAAAAGAGTAAAAATACAACTCTGACCTCATTCCAAGCACATGGGATGGATATTAGCTCCAACAAGCAAAATAGAAAACTGTTGCATTTCAAGTCTAGAAGAAAGCAGGGGTGGGTACCTTGGTAGCCTTGGGGACACAGAAAACTCCAAAGCAAAACAGAATAAAGAAGCAAACACCAGTTACATGAGTTTATGAAATTTAAAAAGTATCTATTAAAAGGTATCAGTAGCAAAGCTGAGGTTTGGGGCGTAGCTAAGTGCTAGAAGGTTTGCCTAGTGTGTATGGGAACCTGAGTTCTTACCACAGGAGAGGGGTATGGGGGCTAAATGAGTACAGATTGTAAGAAGATAACCAGAACCCAAACACTAGTGAGTGTTATGTTTTCATATTACTTGAAGGATTCTTACATGTCATGGGACAGTTAATTGAAACAAAAGGTGTTCTCTCTGCTCCCTGTCCACTGTGATGTAAATGATTTTCTTCCTTCACCTGCTCCTGCCAATATCCAAAGCATAGGGCCGAGATTCCTGCCTTGAGCTCCTACCTCGAGTCCCTCAGGGAAGGACTGTAATCTGCAAGATGCAATAATCTCTTTCATCAAGTTGGTTTGGGGCAGTGTTTCATTGCATTAATAGAAAATAAAACTTGAACAGCATCTGTGTTACATTCTGGCAAAGAATTTGAGTGCGCCTGGTCTGTGTTCTGAAGAACTAAGTTACAATGAATGAAAGCAAACTAATGTACTGATTAATTTGTGAAAGCGATTTCCGACACAGCATAGTGTTTGGGCTGTGGCATGGTTATTGCTGGCTGTTTTTGGTAAGGTTTGAAGAAAGGCTCAAGACTATAACATGGAACATCTGTCCCAAAACTGGGAGTAACTGGGACCAGTGGGACCAGGCACACAGGAACTCCACCAGCCCAATGACTCAGGTTCCTTCCGGTTTGTCTGGGCTGGGGTCCAGAGCAGACCTTGGGCGCAAGCTCTGCAGCCAGTCCCACAACACCCAGAGG